>NC_088376.1:100102045-100415000 GCF_037993035.2 Macaca fascicularis
TGGCTTTTAAAAATCAAATAGTTTAGAAGAACTTCTAATGAAGAATAAAAAGCCTCCACCTGTACATTATAAATTTGCACAAATGCACAGAATGTACACCACCAAGAGTGACCTGTAATGTAAACAAGGACTTCGGGTGATAGTAATGTGTCCATGTAGGTTCTTCAGGAGTAACAAATGTATCACTCTGGTGGGGGATGTTGATAATGGGGAACGTTGTGCATGCAGGAGGTATATGGGGAATCTTTGCACCTTCCTCTCAATTTTGCTGCAAACCTACAACTGGTCTAAAAAATAAAGTCTATTTTTAAAAAAGCCTTTTCCACCTCACCTCTCCAACCTCAGTCCACTTGCCAAAGGTAGCCATTGCTAGTTTTAATTCTTTGGAATGCTTATAAATAATGTTATTTATATGTTATAAAAATATGTTATAAAAAGCTACTATTTCTGGGCTCATCACCCATAGACGTTAATTATCACCTTCCCTCTCTTGAGATTTTCTCTCTCCTGTGTCTGCAGGTCAGTGGGGAATTGGCCGAGCTGGCTGGGCTTGGCTGGCTGGACTGGCTCTAAGCTGTGGGTCCAGCTAGGCGTGTCTCCTTGTGTAGGTCAGGCTCAGGTCTGCTCTGGATTCCCTCTGGGGTCTAAGACGAAGGGACAGGGAAGCTCTTGTCACAATGATGGCAAAGCCACAAGAGGGAAGGCTCAGCTGCACAAGTGCATTTCAAGCCTTTGCCAACATCTCATTGGCCAAAGCACGTCACATGGCCACAGTCAGGGGTGAAGAAGTGCACTATTTCTAGTAGCAGGCACTGCAGAGTTACACAGTCAAGGGCCTGGATACAGACAGGAATGAAGAATTGGGACCATTTATTCAATCTACCGTATTTCTCATAATCCTGTTTTCTTGTAGACTTCTCTGCAACAGTATTTTAGCTCAGATAATACAACACAGCTTTGCCCAATGGTTGGCCTCTTGTAAGTGGCTGATAGATACTTGATTAGCTTCTTAAATCTCAACATTCCCACAGGGTTCTGAGAAGGAATTTTGTTAGATAGTTTAGACTTGGAGGATGAAGAAAGTTTGGGTGTGGGTTCTTCAAGGTCAGTCTGTCTGGAAACACCTTGTTCTCCCCTTCCCTTCTATGAAGTGAAGAGTGTCTTCAGATGGTGTATAGACAGCGAGTTGCTACGGAAACATCGTTTGATCTCCCCAGAAGATTACTACACCGATACAGTGCCGTTTCACCCTGCACCTAAAGGTAATGCTTCTGTGCTCTCAGCACCTCTGATATCATTTGGGGGAAGTTCTGCAGTAGCAGGGCCACACTGGCCACCTCTGCTGCCATTTCCTTGCTCAGAGGTTTTTTTCCCCCTTTTCTTTAATTTCGATGGTGACTGTTGGGAAAGTCAAATCTGAGCATCTGAGCATGCCAGTTTCTCACTAGTGCTCCCCAGCCTGTATGACTGAAGCCCAGTCTTCTCCATGTGGACTATGATGCCCACATCTGCTGCCCAACACCAAGAGTTATGTAAATGTTTGGAGTTGTAGTTGAAAAACCAAGAGAAGGAAAAACTGAAGACATAGATAAGCAAGGGAGCATATTCCTGATGAGTTGGAACATGGACCTATGGGTTTTCCCATGCATGAAGAGTGCAGCTTCTCATCCTCTCAGAATATAGGGAAGGCTAGGTAGAGAGGCAGAGAGGGTATGCACATGTATGTGACATTGGGCCAGTTTCCTGTGATATGGGAGGCAAGATATTCTGAGAATGAGTGGGGTGGGAGGCTGTGATGTGGGCTTAAGCAGGGAGTTAGACTTTTGGAAGAGTCCCTACGTGGATAGGGAGAAGTCCCTACGTGGATTCTGTGGACAGATATCAGGATAGCCTAGCATGCTGGGCTCAGAAGACAAGCTCTCCCACAGCTCCGGTTGAGGGACTGTTTGATTTTCTGGGGCTGAGAAGGTGTTTGGGGTGGGAAGATTGGGATCTAGAAAATTGAGGGTGCTCCTAGGGAGAGTTCCACTGATGGTCTGAGCTGCATAGGGAAGTAAGGCAAGAAAGAGGTAGCAGAATCAAGTGTCATGGAGTACTAAGCCACTTAGTTTCTTTTTTTTTTTTTTTTTTTGAGGCAGAGTTTCGCTTTTGTCACCCAGGCTGGAGTGCAATGGCATGATCTCGGCTCACCGCAACCTCTGTCTCCCAGGTTCAAGTGATTCTCCTGCCTCAGCCTCCCAAGTAGCTGGGATTACAGGTATGCGCCACTGTGCCCAGCTAATTGTGTATTTTTAGTAGAGATGGTGTTTCTCCATACTGGTCAGGCTGGTCTCGAACTCCTGACCTCAGGTGATCCACCTGCCTCGGCCTCCCAAAGTGCTGGGTTATAGGCATGAGCCACTGTGCCTGGCCGCCACTTAGTATTTTAAAGTTAGTTAGAAACTCACCATCTTATGCAGGTCAGTAAGAATAGGGCTAACACGTATTGAGAAGTAACCAGGCATTGTGCTAAGAGATTTATGATGAGGCCGGGCGCGGTGGCTCAAGCCTGTAATCCCAGCACTTTGGGAGGCCGAGACGGGCGGATCACGAGGTCAGGAGATCGAGACCATCCTGGCTAATATGGTGAAACCCCGTCTCTACTAAAAATACAAAAAAACTAGCCGGGCGAGGTGGTGGGCGCCTGTAGTCCCAGCTACTAGGGAGGCTGAGGCAGGAGAATGGCGTAAACCCGGGAGGCGGAGCTTGCAGTGAGCTGAGATCCGGCCACTGCACTCCAGCCTGGGCGACAAAGCGAGACTCCGTCTCAAAAAAAAACAAAAACAAAAACAAAAACAAAAAAAAAAAAAAAGAGATTTATGATGGTATCCATTTGATTGCATTATTGCTAGCAATGAATGCTCTCATTTAACCTTTGAGGGGGATTTTCTTTTTCTTTTTCTTTTGTCTTGAGACGGAGTCTTGCTCTGTCACCCAGGCTTGAGTACAGTGGCGTGATCTACTGCAACCTCTGCCTTCTGGGTTCAAGCAATTCTCCTGCCTCAGACTCAGCCTCCTGAGTAACTGGGATTACAGGTGCCCTCCATCATGCCTGGATAATTTTTTTTGTATTTTTAGTAGAGACAGGGTTTCACCATGTTGGCCAGGCTGGTTTTGACCTCCTGACCTCAAGTGATCCACCTGCCTCAGCCTCCCAAATTGCCAGGATTACAGGCGTGAGCCACTGCGCTCAGCCAGGGGACGGGGGATGATCTTAAGGGTGTAAAAAGCTCATACAAACTTTCATTCCTTCTGTGGGCTCTTCAGAAAGTTCGTGTATGGGGTGTGTCTACATGTGAGCTCTTCAGAAAGCGTGCTCATGTGTGGGGTGTGTGTACATGCATGTGTGTGTGACAGTGGTCTACTCATGTTCTTTGACCGTGTCGGAAAATATTCTGACACTCTAGTCCTAACTTTGGTTGTTGTTGAGACCGAGTCTTGCTTTGTTGCCCAGGCTGGAGCGCAGAACACAACCATAACTCGCCGCAGCCTTGGCCTCCTGGGCTGAAGTGATTCTCCCCACTCAGCCTCCTGGGCATGTGGGGCCACAGGCATGCACTACCACACTCAGCACATTTTTCCATTTATTTTTGGTAGAGATGGGGTCTCACTCTCACTGTGTTGCCAAGTCTGGTGTCAACTCCTGGGCTCAAGCGATGCTCCCACCTTGGCCTCCCAAAGTGCTAGGATGATAGGTGTGAGCCACCATGCCTGGCCATTTCGAATACATAGAATAAGTTCCAGGAGTAATTCATATGTTGAAGAGCAATTATAGCTAGTGTGGTAAATGTGAAAGTTTAGAGAAAGATCAAGCTAACTGTGGCTTTGGTGGTTTTATTTGGGCATCTTAGGAATGCCCACCTCCTCACCTTGCTATAGTAATTCAATTTGTTCCCTTGATGCTGTAGGCATCTCCCTACCTGGATGTTCCAAACTGACATTTAGCTGTGAGAAGCGTTCCGTCCCAAAGAAAGAGCTAAACAAGAAGCTTGAAGATTCATGCAGGAAGAAGCTTGCTGAGTTCGAAGATGAGTTAGACCACACTGTGGACAGCCTGACGTGGAGTTTAACTCCTAAGGCCAAACAAAGGACCAGAGAACCTCTCAAGGTCAGTTTGGAAGCCTGTGCACAGCAGTGTTTGGGGGGACAGAGAGGCAATGAAGGGGGAGGCATTCAGATGACATGAGAAGCTGTGATGAATCCATCGCGAAATAGAGTAGAGCTTCTGTTGGCCATCTATGGGTCATGCAATTGGTCAAGATGTCAACATGCACAGTCCCTTTGCCTGTCATTGACTCTATGCTTTTGTATGTTTCAAAGAAAGCAAGTCAACCCAAGAATAAAAACTGGATGAACCACTTACGTGTGCCACAGAGAGAACTAGACCGACTTCTGCTTGCCAGAATGGAGAGTCGGAATCACTTCCTAAAAAACCCCCGTTTTTTTCCTCCTAACACTCCATATGGAGGCAAGTCTCTTGTTTTTCCTCCAAAGAAGCCAGCACGGATAGGAGAATTCCAGAGTACAGAGCCAGAACAGAGGTATGCCTTTCCCTGACTTGAACTCTCAGAAAACCTGCCTCTTTAGAGTTAACCTAGATGGTCCTCTGTTTGGTCTGGCTGTAGAGGTCCCTAGACTTCCGAGGCAGAGTAGCAGTATCAGAACAGAGCAGGGCTGCAGGGTCACCTACTGATGTGGCCTTTGGACCTTCTCCAGAGTCCTGGGTTTATGCTTTTCTGACCTGCCAGGGGTCTTGAGAAATAGGGGTTGGTGTTGGCCTTTTATTTACATTGGAGGAATCTGGGTCAAATGGAAGCAATCCTATTAGAGGCATAGGTCTTGAATAATAACAGCATTTGAAATTTGATTAATTATAAATAGTGTAAACTGTGATTTTTCTTTAAGAGTGCTTTGCCTATATATAAGTAATTGTCCTTATGAAAGTAATGAGTTGCTTCATGGGTTCATAATTTTAATAAGCCTAAAACTATTAACATTTCTTTATTAGACCTCTAATTTTTTTTATTAAGGAAAATTAGATACAAAAACTAGCTGGGCGTGGTGGCATGCACCTGTGATCCCAGCCACTTGGGAGGTGGAAGTGGGAGGATCACCTGAGCACAGCGATGTAGAGGCTGCAGTGAGCCAGGATTGTGCCACTGTACTCTAGCCTAGGTGACAGAGTGAGACCCTGTTGGGAAGATAAGAGAAGAGAGGAGAGAAGAGGAGAGGAGAGGAGAGGAGAGGAGAGGAGAGGAGAGGAGAGGAGAGGAAAAGATTAGAGAAGACAAATATTTGAGATACCTACATTAAAAACCCAGTTACCTATTAGTGTTTAAACATGTAGAGTTTTTCCTGTGCATATTGAAAATGAAATATGTCTTCATAAAGATTGGATCATACTGTAAAATTATTTTATAATCTGCATTAACAATAAGATCCAAGAAAACCCCAACAAATGGCATATTGTGAATGTCTTTGATGACCTTTATGTATTTATTTTTACATTAATCAGTCACTGCCTACTATTTCATTGTATGGATGAAACTAACAACCTTCTCCCTCTTTTCTCATCCCACAGTTGTGCTGATACTCCAGTGTTTCTAGCTAAGCCACCAATTGGGTTTTTCACAGATTATGAAATTGGTCCAGTTTATGAGGTAGACATTCGTTTCTTTACAGCTCCCACCCCATCTGCTTTCTTATTTTTAAAAAGTCTTTATTATGGAAATTTTCAACTGTACACAAAACTAGGGAAAAGACTATAACAACTCCTCATGTGCCCAACATACAGCTTCAACAGTTATCTACATTTTGCCAATGTGGTTTTATCTATTACTCCTACAACCTCTTCATGTGTGCGTCTATATGCACATGTATGTGCTGGAGTCATGTAAGGAAAATATGATATCACGTCATTCTTCAGTTAATACATCAATTAGTATCCCTAACAGATAAGCGTTTTAAAAAGTAACCATAGTACCACTGTCACCCCCAGCCATATTAATAATGATTCCTTAATATCAACTAATATCCATCTATGTCTGATCTTCATTTGTTTTAAACAAAAGTCAATTTATATTTGGTTTCTTTGCATCAGAAATCTAAACATTGCATTTGATTAAAGTACCTCTTAATTCTCCTTTAGTTGATAATAATTCCTCTCCCACCTCTTGCTTTTTAAAAATGCCATTTATTTGTTGAAGAAACTGCAATTCCATACACCCTGGATTTGGCTAATTGCATTATTGTGGTGACTTTAAACGTGTTCTTTTATCTTCCGTATTTTCCACAAACTGGTCATTATATAGAGAGATTTGATGAGATCCAAGTTCCACTTTTCCTCTTTTTTGACAAGAATACTTCTTTGGTGGTACTGTGTATTTCTTATTGCATTCCATTAGGAGGACGCGTGGGATCTGGGTTTCCCATGGTCAGTTATGAATGGCATCAGGAGGAAGCGTGGGATCTGGATTTCCCATGGTCAGTTATGAATGGCATCAGGTGTTGAAAGTCTGATTCATTCCCTATAAAGTTCTTATCAAACTTGCACTTAATAGTTAACAGCCTAGATGACTGCCAAAGGGCTTACAAAATGGTAATTTCTAATTTTATTATTCCATTTACATTTATTAGCTTGATTTTCCATTTAAAAAACAGAAACAAAACTTTCCCTCTAACTTTGATTCCTATCTCCTCCTCTTTCTTATACTTTCCTGATATCTATAGGTAACTATTTCTATTAGTTTGTGTTCTTCCATTGTTTCTTTTTGAGCCGTAAGCAAATACGTATACATATTTGAACCCCCTTTCCTTCTTACCGTCCTCTACGTCTTAACAGTACATCCAATAATGCCTGCAAGAGCAGAGACTTTCTGCGTTCCTTTTTCCCAGTTTCTTTCTTTTAAAAGCCTCCCACCATCTTGGGGAATCAGGTCGAGACCAAGCTTAGCCGTCGCCAACTCTGCTCACCAGGTGCAAAGACAACTAGGCCTAATGATAACAATCCCTTCACACACACACGGATTGCACTTTACAGTTTAAAGAACACTTGCATATCCATAATTCTTTAGGAATGTCTCAACCACTCATGGCAAAAAGCAGACCAATATGGTAGCTCTACATGCTGAACATTAGAGGAAGCATTTTGCTTACTCCATGGACTTAACAGTAATGTGTTGTCTTTTGCACTTCTTCTGTGTCTGGGACTTCTGTGTCTGGCCATCACATTTTAAGGACAGTTGTAGAAGCTGGCAAACACCCAGAGGAAGGGAGCTAAAATCATGTCAGGGAGTAGAATAGGGAAAAGGGAGAGCTGCTCATGGACATATGGAAGATATTCTTCTTCAGGGCTTGCAGATGCCTGCTGTGGAAGCCTGTGCTCAGAGCCTGGAGATCCTGAGGCTGTAGATGAGGTAGACATAGACTGCCATGGAACAGTCTTTCCTCTGATCTTTGCCTACTTCTCATCCCTTTGATGTTCATAACAGTTATTTACCCAGATAAACTATAAAGTGTAAGGATAAAAACATTACAGATTTTCAGTCCTTAAAAATTTATGTCCCATGTACCCTTTCTCAGGAGCCTCCCAGGGAACATTCTTCTCTAATAGAAATGAGGAAACCAAAGAAGAGAAAGGCATAGAATGTGGTACCAAGAGATCCAACATAGGGGAGAGGTGAAGGAAATCTCCAGGTTAATAACTCTTAAGAGATTTTGCAGTTAATATTGCTGCAAAGCAAAATTTCCCAAAGCTCAGCAACTTAAAACAATCATTTTATCATGTTTACAAATTCCTTGGGTGAAAAATTCAGACAGAGCACAATGGGAATGGCTTGTTCCACAATGTCTGAGGCCATTGCTGGAGAGAGTCAGTGCTTAGGAGTGACATAAAAGGTGGGGTTGATGCTGCTGATGCTGTTGTAGATAGACTGCTGAGGCTGTCTACCAGAACATCTGTCTACACCACATAGCTTCTCTATGTGGGCTGGCCTTCCTTATAGTATGGCAATCTCAGGTTAATCAGACTTTTACATGACATGCAAGTGAGTATCTGCACTTTTTTTTTTTTTGAGATGGAATCTTGCTCTGTTGCCCAGGCTGGAGTACAGTTGCAAGATCTTGGCTCACTGCAACCTCTGCCTCTTGGGTTCAAGCAATTCTCCCACTTCAGCCTCCCGAGTAGCTGGGATTACAGGTATGCACCACCACACCTGGCTAATTTTTTATATTTTTGGTAGAGAGAGGGTTTTGCCATGTTGCCCAGGCTGGTGTTGAACTCCTGACTTCAGATGATTCACCTGCCTCGGGCTCCCAAAGTCCTGGGATTACAGGTGTGAGCCATTGTACCTGGCCAAGGATCTGCACTTCTAAGTGAGTATCCTAGCAAGCAAGAAGGAGATTGCATCACATTTTATGACCTAATTTTGTAAGTTGCACAGCACTACATTCTTTGCATGCCGTAGATTACAAACAAATCAGTAAGGTTGGTCCAGATTCAAGGGAAGATATGTAGACTTCATCTCTTTTTTTTTAAACCTTTTTTTTTTTTTTTTGAAATAAGGTCTGGCTGTTGCCCAGGCTGGAGTGCAGTGGCATGATCTTGGCTCACTGCAACCTCTGCCTCCTGGGCTCAAGCAACTCCTCCCAACTCAGCCTCCCGAGAAGCTGGGGCTACAGGTGCATGCCACCACACCTGGCTAATTTTTGTATATTTTGTACAGAAGAGTTTTTGCTGTGTTGCCCAGGTGGTCTCAAACTCCTGAGCTCAAGCAATCCACCTGCCTCAGCCTCCTGAAGTGCTAGGATTACAGGTGTGAGCCAGTGTCCAGCCTAGACTTCATCTCTCATGAGAACAGTGTCAAAGAACTTATGGATGTGTCTTAAAACTGCTACAGAAGTTATCCTATATGATAGCAGTAGGTGTAGTGGACAACTAGCCCAGATTAGAAGAGGCCAGAAGGCTCTATGAGAGGTAGATTTATGAAGATGACGTTGGGAAGAGTCCCTGATACATCTGGATATTTGGGGGAGATATTCGTCGGGTGGTGGAGAAGGATTGAATTATTGGTAAGTACAAAGCAAACAAAATAATTAGTTGATTATTTACTCCAGGAAAACCAAAAATTGTACAAGGCAGGGAAAGGAATGACCTCGTGCTCAACTGTGAATAGCATTACTTAGTAACTTGAATATAACATGAATTACTAATCTAACCAGTAGTATGATATAACTAGATTGGAAAGATGGGGAATAGGAAGGGCATGTCATATGGTGAGTCAGATATGGGAGACGGAAGAGAGACTATCCATATCCTCCATCCATAACTAATACCTAAAACTGAACAAAACTAGTATACTATTTGGAGACATGGAAATAAATACCAAAATAATCAGCTAAAGGAGGAAAAAGTGTTTATCTTTGGGGAGTGGGAAATGGCAGGGTGGGGCCGGGGAAGAGGGCGGTATTTCTATTTTCAAAACCTTGTCGAACTCTGACTCTTTAAACCATGTGGCTGTCCAACTTAGAAGAAAACAACTTAAAAAAAACAAAAAACTTTCCACAAAAAGAAACACCAGGCCCAGATCATTTTGCGGGTACAGACTATGAAACATTCAAGCTATTCTCTATTTATGAAACTGTTTCAGAGACTAGAAAAAGAGGGAATGTACCATCGTTATTATGTAATAAGCCTAATTACCTTGACACCAAATAAAAACATATAACAGTCTTGCTTAAGAACATAGGTGCAGAAATACTAGGTAAGAAACAGCAAACCAAACCAAACAGTAAGGAACAACACACACACACACACACACACACACACACACACACACACACACACACACACGGAGTCAATTCTTTGAAACCCAGGAATGCAAGGAATGTCTTCACAGCAGGCCTTGAGTTGGCAGTTGGCTTTCCTAAGCCTATTATTTTTTTTCCTCCAAAGCTTCCAGTGCTGTTAAGGAAAGCCAGCCCGTGCCACAGTCCTTATAATGATCACTGTCCCAAACCTTGCAGCCGCCACAGCTACCATGTTTCACTGCCTGGCCTTCCACCTGCTCCTCATTTCAGCTGACTACTAGTGAAAGCCTTGGTAATTGTGGCGATACCATCCCATGGTGCTCACACCCTAGTTCCCACCAGCTGTTTCACAGGTGGATTGGTGTAATATGTAGTGTTGGCCAAAAATGGATGTAAATGCTGATTTAGGAATACAAACCTATAAATAAAAATATGAAGACATACTTCATATTTATGTCGATTTTTATCTGGTGGGGGGGCTCTGGTAGAGGATTTCAACTTTATCTGTAATGTTTTATTTCTTAAGCTGGGTGATGGAAACATGGCTTCTGTCATGTTATAATTTATACATTGTTTTCTAGTGTAACATGTCACAAAACATTAACAAAAGATGTGTACTATTGGGAGAACCCAATCCCGATGTTTAACGTGGGTTCTTTTCTATTTCCTAAATGTCTCGACTGGGTTGAGAAATAAAGGGAAAGAGCACAAGAGAGAGAAATTTAAAGCTGGGTGTCCAGGGGAGACATTACATGTTGGCAGGATCCGTGATGTTCCCCCAGCCGTAAAACCAGCAAGGTTTATTAGTGATTTTCAAAAGGGGAGGGAGTGCATGAATAGGATGTGGGTCACAGAGATCACATACTTCACAAAGTAATAAAATATCACAAAGCAAGTGGAGGCAGGGCGAGATCACAGGACCACCAGATGAGGTGAAATTAAAATTGCTAATGAAGTTTCAGCACGCATTGTCGTTGATAACATCTTATCAGGAAACAGGGTTTGAGAGCAGATAACCTGTCTGACCAGAATTAGGTGGGAATTCTCCTCATCCTAATAAGCCTGGGAGCACTACAGGAGACGGGGCTTATTTCATCCCTTCGGCTTCGACCATAAAAGACTGGACGCCTTAAAAGGGGCCCTCTATAAGCCTACCTTCAGGGCGCATTCTCTCTCAGGGATATTCCTTGCTGAGAAAAAGAATTCAGCGATATTTCTCCTATTTGCTTATGAAAGAGGAGAAATATAGCTCTGTTCCATCTGGCTCACCGGTGGCCACTTCAAAGTTACCTCTCTTGTTACCTGAACATCGCTGTTATCCTGTTCTTTTTTTAAGATGCCCAGATTTCATATTGTTCAAACACACATGCTCTACAAACAATTTGTGCAGTTGATACAATCACAGGGTCCTGAGGTGACATTCCTCCTCCTCAGCTTACAAAGAAGATGATGGGATTAAGAGATTTAAGTAAAGATAGGCATAGGAAAACACAAGGGTATTGATTGGGGAAGTGATAAGTGTCCATGAAATCTTCACAATTTATGTTCTTCTGGTGCGGCTTCAGCCGGTGCCTCTGTTCAGGGTCCCTGACTTCCCGCAACAGCGTACCTGTATTGCTGTGCTACACACTGTGTTGGGTGCCTTTGGAGGGTTAGGTCTAGACCTTGCCCTTGGTGGTCTCCCAATCTGGGGTGGGAGAAAAGAAAGTGGGGTTTAAAGGGGTGAATGGGTTACATAAGAGGCCCAATTACATCCTGACATAGAGGTGCCATAACACCTTTCGTGTCCATGGGAAGAATGGTTCAAAGAGATACGTGGTGAGGAAGACAGTAAGTAAGAGGGGAGGTGAGCAAAACTTTGGAACCAGATATCCTAGGCTCAAACCTCACTGGTGCCTCTTTGAACTCCAGTTTCTTCAGCTGTGAGATAGAAACAGTTCCCACATTTCCTGGTTGTTGTGAGGTTCAGGAGGCACAGAGCAGATGCTCATAAATATTAGTTATTATTTTAAACAATAGGTCAGATCTATTCCTGCCTTCATTTTTACCTTGCATTTTAATTATTTATTTTTAAAATTTTAAACTAATTTTTTGTGTGTGTGTGTGGAGACAGAGCCTCTTCACGTTGTCCAGGCAGGTCTCAAACTTCTGACCTTAGGTGATCCACTTGCCCCAGCCTCCCAAAGTGCTGGGATTACAGGCGTGAGCCACCACACCTGGCCTGTATTTTATTTTTTACTATGGAAACTTCCCAAAACAAACAAAAGTACATAGGATGGCGTAATGAATCCCCATGTACCCCTCAGCCAGCTTCGACCATTACCAACATGTGGCCAAGCCTATTTCATTTCTACTTCTTCCCCCTTTCCATATTAGAGTAAATCCTGAACATTGTATCATTTCGTCCATAAGTGTTGGTGTCTAAAATAGATCATCTTACCTTTCAACAGATGGTAATCGCGCTGCAGAACACCACCACGACCAGTCGCTACCTGCGAGTCCTCCCACCTTCCACGCCATACTTTGCTCTAGGACTGGGTAAGTTCAGTATCAGTAAGTTCAGTAATAGTAGTGGTAGTAGTAGTGGTGGTATTAGTAGTAGTGGTAGTAGTAGTAGTGGTGGTAGTAATGATGGTAGTAGTGTTGGTAGTAGTAGTAGTGGTGGTGGTGGTAATAGTAGTAGTGGTGGTGGTGGTGGTGGTAGTAGTAGTAGTAGCAGTAGCAGTAGTAGTGTAGATTGCCTCAAAGTCACTTGCTGAGCTTGCCACCAGTTGCTGACTCCCGCCCTGAGTCCAGAGCCCAGCTCCAGACTCCCCCCATCAGCAGTCCCTGAGGGCCCCTCATGCTTCACCAGCAATGCATCCTCAGAGCCTTGACAGCTCCATTCTCCTGACCGCCTCCACACAGGCACTGGTGCTGCCATCTCCCCACTCCTTGTGCTGCCACTCTCCTCAATCAGGCCCTCTCCACTCCTCACTTAAGTGCCTGCAGCAGCCCCCAGTCAGCCTTCCTACTTTAGTGTCACAGTGTTTGTCTCAAGAACAACTCTGATCATGTCACCCCTGTTCAGAAATCTCAAAAGTTTATCTGCTGCCCACCATAGAAATTCTAAGCCATAGGGCCAGGCATGGCCCCGCCTGACCTTTCCAGATGGATAGGGTCATCTCCCCCCAGGCTCTGGCGTGCTTACCTGGAGTTGTCACCCTTTCAGCCTGCTCCCGTCGCGTGCCCTTATCCTGCTGTCAGCACTGCTTTGGCCCAGAAGGCACTTACAGAGCCAGCCCTGGTCGCGGCTGGGGTCTGTACCAGCTGAGCTCAAGCCCTGGTGGCTGGCTGCTGCCTGGATCCTCACTTGTCACTTTTGTCATGCACAGGGATGTTCCCAGGAAAAGGTGGAATGGTGGCTCCTGGAATGACCTGCCAGTACATTGTCCAGTTTTTTCCTGACTGCCTTGGGGATTTTGATGATTTTATTTTAGTGGAGACCCAGTCAGCTCACACGCTTCTGATCCCCCTGCAGGCCCGGAGGCCACCCCCCGTGCTGACATGTGAGTGTGCACCGTATCTTCCCACAGATTCAGTTAAGGTTGGAGAGTCCCCATAAGGACTGCCTGCCTCTCACGTTCCCTTTGTAGCAGCACGCAGCTTGATTCTCTTGGGCAGGGTCCGTGGGTCCTACAGAGGAAACTGCTAGCAGCTTCTGTAGCTATCCACAGTGTCAAGCCATGATTATCCTGCTTGCTTTTGGGTTTTCTCAGTGGAGGTTGACTCACAGCAGAGGAGGAGGCCAACAGTCCAGCTAACCCCACCATAGGTTTTGCTGACTTATGAATACCCCTGAGAGGACCTGTGCCACAATGAGCAAGGAATAGGTGCCTGTGCACCCTGAGGAGTCCTAACAGGTGTTGTCCTCGTGGCTGTAGGGGTAGGCGTCCTTAGCAAAGCTGGCTTCAGCTGGGCTCCCTCAGTGACAAGCTTCTCCAGCTGGGCATAGGCTGGAATTTGGGACTGTGATCCCCCTTACTTCTGCCATAGTCCTCAAGGGCCATGCTGGATGGCCCTGGCTGAGCATTAATCCACAATGGGCACTGACTGCTGCTGCTCTAGCCAGAAGTGAGTAGAGTCCCATGGCACTATTGCCATGTGGCTAGCAGCAGCCTGGGCAGAGCCCAAGTGGGTGCAGGGTCAGGACATGTCCCCACTCATCCTCTCTGCGTAGGGTGCTGGGCTGGGACCAGCTGTCCTGATCTCTGGCTGGACCTCAGGAGAACCATGACAGTAGGGCCCATTCAGAGTGACCTGTTGTTTCTCTTGCATATATTCTTCTGTGGATACAGTGTCACCGGTGTTGGACTGTGGTTACTGCCTCATTGGGGGAGTCAAGATGACCAGATTCATCTGCAAAAATGTGGGTTTCAGTGTTGGCAGGTTCTGCATTATTCCCAAAACAAGCTGGCCACCACTAAGTTTCAAGGTGAGTGATCACAGGTTGCTAACTGGAAAAATTACAAATCTATCAAAGGAAATAACCCCCAGAGGAACTTGCTAGAGTATACCTATGATTGGAAACACGCAGAACGCAGAGTGTTGTAAACTCTCTATGCAACTGCCACAACCTGAATGAGAATGGATGTATAAGGGGACCAGTGTTACAGTCCTGGTTATGTCAGTAATACCTGTACCACAGCCGGGCGCAGTGGCTCACACCTGTAATCCAAGCACTTTGCGAGGCCGAGGCGGGCGGATCACGAGGTCGGGGAATCGAGACCATCCTAGGTAACACGGTGAAACCCTGTCTCTACTAAAAAAATACAAAAAATTAGCTGGGTGGGGTGGCACGCGCCTGTAGTCCCAGCTATTCAGGAGGCTGAGGCAGGAGAATGGCGTGAACCCGGGAGGCGGAGCTTGCAGTGAGCTGAGATCGTGCCACTGCACTCCAGCCTGGGCGACAAAGTGAGACTCTGTCTCAAAAAAAAAAAAAAAAAAAAAAA
The DNA here is from genome assembly GCF_037993035.2 of Macaca fascicularis. Taxonomy (NCBI): domain Eukaryota; kingdom Metazoa; phylum Chordata; class Mammalia; order Primates; family Cercopithecidae; genus Macaca; species Macaca fascicularis. Next base: position 100,116,883 of record NC_088376.1, read on the forward strand.
AACTGTACCACGCTGGGCAAGCGGTATCACCTCTCTTATCCTTTAAGCCCTGGCTCAAATGTGACTGCATTCACTCATTCAGTCCTTCTTTATTGTAGCAAATGACTGAATAGTTCAGAGGTTACAAACTGGCTGCCCTTTGGCCAAATTCTGCTGGTATTTATTTGGCACAGCACTTAATATTTTTTGAGCCAACATTTAAAAATAAGGAGATTTGGCTGGGCTCAGTGGCTCACACCTGTAATCCCAGCACTTTGGGAGGCCGAGTTGGGCAGATCACCTGAGGTCAGGAGTTCGAGACCAACGTGACCAGTATGGTGAAACACTGTCTCTACTAAAAATAAAAAATTAGCTGGGTGCGGTGGCATGCATCTGTAGTCCCAGCTACTCAGGAGGCTGAGGAAGGAGAATCACTGGAACCCGGGAGGTGGAGTTTGCAGTGAGCCAAGATCGTACCACTACATTCCAGCCTGGGTGACAGAGTGAGACTCTGTCTCAAAAAAAAAAAAAAGGAGATTTTACATAAAGTTCTACATTTTCAGTCCTTTGAAAAACTGGAAGATATGCAGGCCAGGGCCGGGATTCACGGTGAGCCTGTTGGCCAGGGCTGGGGGCAGGCCCTGTGTATCCTGTCCTGAGTGCCCTGCTCCACCAGTCCCAAGAGCATCCCAGCACTGACACCATCCATCAGCATGCTCACACCATTATTTTTCTCATAACAAAGATATTTATTTGTACCCAGAAAACAAGGGCTACATCCAGAGGACGACATTTCAAGATGTTCCAAGAAAGACATTTCACCCTTTTCTGTTACTGACCAGGGTCTTGTAAGCATGGGTTTGTGTCCCTGGCATGCTAAGTGGCTTCTTGTGTAGGCACTGGGGCTGCATCTCTCATGACTTAAGGGCTTGTAGCCAGGGGTGGGTCAGGGTTGGAGGCACATATGCTAGTACCCATGACACAGGGTGTTACTGTAAGGAAAGGACAATGTGCTTTGGGAGCCCAGGGGAGGGCCCGCCCACTCAGCTCACCTCCTGAGTAAGACCTTCTCACATGCCTGTCACTTTGTGTCCCAATCTCTTGGTGATGCTGTTCCTTGTACCTCCTGCCAGTGGTCAGCTCTTCACAGATGTTCTAAGACTTACTCTCCTTAACCTTCAGAACCTCACCTGGTACCTGGTGATGGCTGAGTAAATGCTTGAGGAATGAATAAGCCTCAGTTTCTGCATTACCACGTGACTGGATGATCCTTAAGTTCCTTCACGTTGCAAAATGGACGTTTGAAGGAGAGAAGTTTGCAATCTGAATACTGGCTTTTACAATTTCTTCCACACGGTTGTGTAATCTGCTTTTCTTTAAGGCCATTGCAACTGTCGGCTTTGTTGAGCAACCTCCTTTTGGAATCCTGCCTTCGGTGTTTGAGCTGGCCCCGGGACATGCTGTATTAGTGGAGGTAGGTAATCAGACATTGGCATATATTTTCTCAACTGCTTGCATTTGTCTCCATTTTCATGACTCAAGTGTCCAGTCCCATCCCATATGCCAGCCTTAGTGACTTCTGGGGAGACACATATTCTTGCATTCTCTAGGGTGATGTCAGATGTCATTTGACTGTCTTATGAGCATTTTCACAAAGCAAATGCAGATAGCCCTAGCATTGCATCACAAACTTGAGCCTTGCTAGTCCACACCTTTAGTCTGGGAGCCACCTCCACCAATGCCCAAGCTGCCTCCAAGATCTTCCCTTGGTTCTTCAGTCTCTACTGGGCCTTCCGTCCCCCACGCCCCTCTATCATCTGGTACCTGCTTATTGTGGTTATCATGACTTTTGTCTCACTTTCCTGCTTCATCCCCAGTTTGTATGGTCAGCAAGGCCCACCTCCCTTAGGCCTCATCCTGAACCTCTGCAGAAGCTCTCAGCGGTCTGCCCCTGGCTATGGGCGTCTCCTTTCCTAACTGGCCCCTTTTGCCGCCTCCCTTCAGCTGGTCACACCTGCTTGCTGGTCCCTAGAGGTGCCCATGAGAAATGGTGCTGCTTCCTGTCCCTGCTGTGGCATACTGCCACTCTCCCCAACTCCTGGTCTAGGAGTCTGGCTTCACTGCATGTGACTGGGTGTGGGGCTGCCACAGACATGCTTGGCCTTTCACACTAGCCTGCCAAGGGAGGCACCTGACGTTCAGGAGCAAAAACTGTCTGGCTTCTCGGGGGTGGATTTGGCCTGTGCCATATCACCAGGTAGTGAGATCCAGCAGCCCTTATTAGCTCTTAAACTCAACTGCACATTGCAATCACCTGAGAGACCTGGAAACAACACCAAGGCCCCACCCCTGAGGTTCTGAGTTCACTAGACTGGGCTGTGGCCTGGGTACAGGACTTCTGAAGTCCCCCAGGGAATGCTGGTGTGCGGCCAAGTTGGAGTTCGACTGCCACGCTCTCAGGAAGGGCTTCCTCTTATCAGCTGCTTTCCAGTTTCAAGCGCCCAGTGGGTTCTGGAGCCCTAGGATGTGGCTCTCTTATTCAGGTCCCTGCTGATCTAATCCCTGATGAGAACCTAGTTCTTGGGATTGAGACTGAGCCAGTTCAGGGGCTTTGTCAGGCCTCATCAACTGCTGAGGGGCAGGTTGGGTCCACAAGGCCCATACACAGGCCAGGTTCCCTGTTCTCTTGGTGTAGTCCAGGCCTTGTCACAGGCTCATCAAAGCGTTAAGGAATTGGAACTGCTCTGCCCTGGACATCCCCCTCATCCCGTCCTCCTGGGATCTCCAAGTAAAGGAAGAGGGTAGCAGCAGGACTCTTAGGGGAGCAGCGAGGGAGCCAGGAGAGGCTTTCCCCTTTGCCTTTCTTGAGTATTTTGTTTATTGATTGTTTAGGGTTTTGTCTGTTCCAAAATGTATTCATAGTTCCAAATAAGAAATATATTTGCATGATTAAACATTCAAAAGAGAGGCTGGGTGCAGTGGCTCAGGTCTGTACTCGTAGCACTTTGGGAGGCTAAAGCAAGAGAACTGCTTGAGTCTGGGAGTTAAAGACCAGCCTGGGCAACATAGTGACATACTGTCTGTATAGACAATTTTTAAAGTAAAAAATAAATTCAAAAGAGCCAGGTGTAGTGGCTCATGCCTATAATCTCAGCACTTTGGGAGGTCAACATAGGAGGATCACTTGAGGCCAGGAGTCTGAGGTTACAGTGAACTGTGATTGAGCCACTGTACTGCAGCCTGGGCAACAGAGTGAAACCCTGTCTCTAAAAATAAATAAATAAAAATAAAATATTCAAAAGATGCACATAGGTAAACAGTGAAATGCTCCCTTTCACCCCAGTTCCTCAGCCATGCAGAGGCCACACCTGGCCAGTTTTCTGAATGCCCTTCCAGAGATAGTCTATGCCTAAATAAGCAACTGTACATGTTTTTTTCCCCATTTTTTTTTCTTCCCACACAAAGTTGCCCACTCTGTACTCTGTTCTTTGCCTTGTGTTTTCACTTAACTCTATATCTTAGAGATCATTCTCATATGTTTTAGTAACTGCATAGTATCCTACTGTGTGAATGGACCATAATTTAGTTCAGCAGTGTCCTGCTGATGGACACAAAGATTTTTTTCTGATCTCTGGCTACAAATTATGTATAAATTATACATACATCACTCTGTCCAAGGATGAGTCTACCCACAGGATACAGTCCTTAAAGTAGATTTGCTGATCCAGGGCTTTGTGGCCTCATAATTGTAATGCATGTTGCCAAAATCCTTACCATGCAGATTGTACCAAGTTATACTTTCAACAGCAATATGTAAGGGTGTCTGTTTCCTTACACCTTTGCCAATACAGTATATTATCAAACTTAGAAACTGTTCATGGACATTGTATATTAAAACATACACAAAAATAGAACAATGATCACCCATGTTTTCATTACTCATCTTCAGCAATTATCAACTCTTGGCCAATCTTGTTACATCTCTACCCCTCCATTTCCCTCAGCCAATCCCCACCCTGCTCTTCTAGATGATTTTGAAGAAAATCAAGACAAAATATCATTGCATGTATCAGAATGAAACTAGACCCATATCTCTCACTGTATACAAAAATCTACTTATTAATACAATGGATTAAAGTTTAAATGTAAGACTTGAAAATATAAAACTACTAGAAGAAAATAGGGGAAATCTCTATGACATTGGTCTGGGCAATGATTTTTTTGTATACGATTTCAAAAGCACTGGCAACAAAAGTGAAAATAGGGGCCAGGTTTAGTGGCTTCACACTTTGGGAGGTTGAGGTGGGAGGATTGCTTGAGCCCAGGAGTTTGAGACCAGCCTAGGCAACATAAGGAGACCCCATCTCTAGAAAAAAAATTTAAATACTAGCCAGATGTGGTGGCATACCCCTGTGGTCTCAGCTACTTGGGCAGCTGAAGTGGGAGGATCGCTTGAGCTCAGGTGTTAGAGGCTGCAGTGAGAAACGATCACACCACTGCACTCCAGCCTGGGTGACAGAGTGAGACCCTGTCTCAAAAAACAAAACAAACAAACAAAAAAAAAAACAAACAGGAGTAGACAAATGGGATTACCTCAAACTAAAAAGCTTCTACACAGCAAAGGAAACAAGCAACAGAGTGAAGAGACAATCTGTGAAATGGGAGAAAATACTATCACATCTGAGGAGGGGTAAATTCCCAAAATGTATAAGGAACCTAACTCAATAGCAAGAAAACAACCTGCTTTTTCTAATGGGCGAAAGACCAAATAGACATTCCTCAAAAGAAGACATATAAATGGTCAACGAGTATATGAAAACATTCTCAACATAATTAATCATCAGGGAAATGCAAATTAAAACCACAGTGAGCTCTCACCTGACACCCGTTAGATGGCTATTATCAGAAAGATGAAAGGCATGTGATGGCGAGGATGTGGAGAGAAGGGAACCGTTGCCCACTGTTGATGGGAATGTAAATTAGTACAGCCGTTATGGAAAATAATATGGAGTTCCTTCAAAAAATTAAACATAGAACTACCATATGATTCAGCAGTCCTACTACTGGGTATATATACAAATGAAATCTAGCTGGAGTGCAGTGATGTGATCATTGCTCACTGCAGCCTCTAACTCCTGGGCTCAAAAGATACCATTTAAAAGATATCCACACTCCTATGTTCATTGCATCATTCACGATAGGCAAGCTATGGAATCACCCAAAGTGTCTATTGATAGAGGATAAAGAAAATGAGGTATATGTACACAATGGAATAACAGCCTTGCAAAAGAAGGAAATCCTGTTGTTTGTGACAACATGGATAAGTCTGGAGGATATTATGTTAAGCCAAGCACAGAAAGACAAATACTGCATGATTGCACCTATATGTTGGACCTTAAATAATTGAACTCATAAAAGCAGAGAGTAGAATGGTGGTTACTGGGGCTGGAGGTTGGGGGAATTGGGGAAAAAAATAGAAAACAAATCATTGCATTTATGACAGCTCACCTTCTGCTCTTTGCCAGTAATGAGGGGTAAAAAGCCCGTTCTTCTGGATGGTTTTCATTGACATTTCTCTTATTATGAATGAGGATATGTGTTGTCATTCATTTAAGGACCATTTGTATTTTGGTCTCTGTGAACTTTATCTTCATATCCTTTCAGCTTGCTCCTGCTTTTCTCTGGGGTGGAGCCAGGGTCAAACACTTGGCCTTAGGAGTAAAGTGGGAGGCGGCAGGGAGGGGAGCAGAGAGTGAAGAGCACAGAAAGGGGTGTGTGTCTGAGAGGAGGAGGGTGGGAGGCAGGGAGGGTGGAAGCCCTTTAACGGGAGGTAACAGAACAACCCTTCTCTCCCCCAGGTCTTGTTTTGCCCTAAGAGCCTAGGAAAGGCAGAGCAGACCTTCATCATCGTGTGCGACAACTGCCAGATAAAGGAGCTGGTGACCATAGGTGGGCTTGAGTGCACTCCCAGGGTCAGGGCTGGAGGGGCTGCCCCAGCTCCAGGGGCCACTGACCGCACTAGCATTGGCAGCAGCCAAGCTGTTCCCTCTCTGTGTCAGGAGCGCACATTGAGAATGCTGCAGCCTCCAGGTGCCAGAGTCTAGTTTTGGGCCCCTTGCTCTGGTCTGACTTTGGAGACCCAAGCCAGTGTGGCCTGCAAGACAGTCCAAGGAGCCTTCTAGCAAGAGACAGATGGAAACCTGATGTGAAATCTTTCATTGTTTCATTTTGAAAGTCACTTTGATCTCCTTTGGGGAGTTGCCAGTGACTCACACATAAACAGCCAGAGCCACCTCTAGATTTCTGTAGGGTTAGAAAAGGCATCCTAAGAATTGCAACAAGATGCCCCTGGTCGCTCCTCCCTCCCTCCCTCCCTCCCTTCCTCCCTCCTTCCTTACTCCTTCCCTCCCTCCTTTTCTCTCTTCTCTCCCTTCCTCATTAATTGAGTGCCTGCTATATGCTAGGTTCTCAAAATTGCCTCCTTTTGGTCTTCAAAGATGTGAGAATGTTAACCTGTGCGCGAATATCCTCCTTTTCCCTCCAGTGTGGGCTTGCAAGAATCATGGTCAAGGCCAGCTGCATGTGGATGGAGGCATGGGTCCTGCAGCAGTCTTGGCCAGATTTCAGCCCTAGTGAGCCTTCACTGACTTCAATTACCCTACTTCGGCAGGAATTGGGCAGCTGATTGCTTTGGATCTGATCTATATTTCTGGTGAAAAAAGCCAACCAGACCCTGGAGAGCTCACAGACTTAACAGCCCAGCACTTCATACGATTTGAGCCTGAAAACCTTCGGTCCACGGCTAGGAAGCAGCTGATTATTAGAAATGCTACGTGGGTAACCCCTGTGTCTGCCCCAATACCCAACCCTTCTCCTTGCTTACCTGGCCCTGAGTCCCAGTGAGACAGGAGGTCCTTCCAAGGGCCTGGGGAAGACTGGGCACAGAATGGATATCCAGATTCAATTGAGGGATCCAGATTGACACAGTCTATCATGGAAACCAGTAGCTACTCTTGGCTACTTACATTTAAATCAATTAAACTTAAATTAAGAGCTCACTTCCTCAGTGGCACGAGCCACATGTAGCTAGTGGCTGTCATATTGGACAGTGCAGATCTATGAGATCTCCATCCCTTCAGGAAGTTAGGTTAGACAGTGCTGCCCCAAATCATCCTGGATCCTCCCTAGCCAGCCACAGCTTTCCAGAGAGGACATACCATGCCGTGTAGGGGAATCCATCCAAGTCCCAGAGGCAGACAGACTGTGGTCTGTGCGTTTCATTCTCCTTGCCATTTATTTCTTGACCCACCTCTGAGTACCACCATGACACCAGGACAAATCTCAGGGAGCCTCCCAACCAGGGCTGCCCTGGGGACCCCAGGCATTACACAGGATTCTGTCAGTCAGGATAGCTGCAAGTCCTGGCCCTCCCGTGCTGTGGAGTTGCCACTGTTCCTATTGGCAGCCAGTGGGCACATATCTTTCTGGACACAGTGTCCTGGGAGCCCACAGCAGGAAAGGCAGAGGGCAGGGATGGGGTTGATGTGGCAAACCTTGGAAACTCATGTAGTGAGAGACACTGCAGAAGATATTCCCGATATTGGGGGGTGATGCATAGACGCCTCCACTTTAATGACTGGAGCATGAATTCCTGACTTACCATGTCCCCTGAGTCATGGTAGTTCCAATCTCCAGCTGCCATGGCTGGAAAGTGAGGGGCTCTCTTACATAGTCTCTGTCTTAGACTCCTTCACCCACCTGCTACCCCTCAACCGGGTCCCCCCAACCCAGGCTCCTCCGTTGGAAGGCTGTGAAGGCTGACCTGGTCTCTTCCTATTCCTAGGTCCTTTGCTGCTCCCTCCTGGAGCAGGGCGGGGAGGCATGGGGTGGAGGGACCTGTTCCCAGCAGAACTGGGACATGGCCTTGGATGCATTGCCCCCACAGGCACGTGGAGCTGGCCTTCTACTGGCAGATCATGAAGCCCAACCTGCAGCCCCTCATGCCTGGAGAATTCTTCAGCATGGACAGCATCAAGTGCCACCCCGACAAGGAGACCGCCTTCTCCATCATGCCCAGGAAGGGGGTTCTCAGCCCCCACACAGACCACGAGTTCATCCTGAGCTTTTCTCCTCATGAGGTTCAAATGGTGTCATCTCAGTAGCCACACGTGGTTGGATTGTGTCTTTAGACCCCCAACCTGTGTTCTTTAATCACACTGAAGCCACAGCTGGGCCCACTGAGGTGCCATCCTGCCCAGGCCAGCACTTGGCTGAGTTGGGCTGGAGTACACACCTGGTGTGCGGGGTGAAGCAGCTCATTTTGTCTGGTCCTGATCCCAGACTCACCCTGTCTGCAGCAAGACCCTGGGCCACTTTCCTCAGCTCTGGGTGTCTCCCACATGTCTACTATGGCAAAAACATTACCATCCCCATCCATACCACAGCAGCCCCTAGACAGAGTGAGGTGCAGGGACTTGAGGGCCAGGTTAGCACAGCGCTGGCCCCAACGTGGAGTGAAGCCCTGTGGGCCACAGTTAGGCTAGAGGGGAATTCAAGCTGGGCATGAAAAGGATGCTCCAGGGCCATTGTTAGTGGGTTTGGGACTGAGATGAGTGATCCTGCCTCTAGTCCCAGCATCCAGCTGCCTGGTTGTCTGTCCTGGGAAGGTGTGGTGCTTCAGACACGTTGAGGGGCTTTGTCAGCATCAGGAAGGACTTTCCTTTCCTTCTTGCCCCCAGGCCCAGCTGAGACAGGCCCCTGAGTCCTGGCTCATGTTATGGCAGCAACTTCACTTTCCTAAGGAGGGGAGGAGGCAGCAGGGAAGCATCCTTGGGTTTTCAGAAGGTCCTTCTAGGCTAAGGGGAGGAAGAATTCCTGCCATGCCCCAGCCTTCTCCAGGACAACCTGCTGGAACGCGGTAGTGTTTTCAGGGCACTGTGTTTGCCTTGCAGCTGAGAGATTTTCACAGTGTGCTCCAGATGGTTCTAGAGGAAGTCCCAGAGCCTGTAAGGTGAGAGAAACTGGGCCCTGGATGAGAAGTGTTCAGCTGGGACTCCCCCTACCTTGGGGGTTCTCCTGGGGAAGGTATCAGGTGAGGGGAAGTGGGCAGCCTGGCCCCCGCAGGCTTTGGGGAGTGGGAGCATTTTTCTGCCTTGCCCTGCAACCCAGCCCTGCAATGGGCTGAGCACACTAAGCTCGCTAAACTCACTATGAGGCCACCCCAGGAACTTTGGAGCTGTGCCCCAGGCCCATTGCTGCTCTTGGGGAACCAAACTGGGGGGTGGTGAGTGTGGAGGGAAGTCTTTGCCCCCACAGTGTAAACCTTCAGGCTGGGGCTCCAGCCAGCCCGGTGCAGAGATCCCAGGCTGGAGGCTGCAGAGTGGTCCCTGGAGGCAGCAGGGCAGTGCCCCTGTCCCAGTCCTTAGGCTAACCCACTGTCACAGCTATTGGTGCTCATCACCTTTCAGGCACTGGCTAATGCCTCTGATTTAGGGGACTCAGGAGCTGTGGGTTAGGGAGTGTTTTCTTTTCACAAGGCCAAACATGTGGGACAGAGGCAGGGACACGCTAGGACGTGCTTCCAGGTGTGTTGGCTCCTAGCTCACGATGGGTTTGTGTTTAGTTCAGAAGCGGAGAACCTGGGGCACTCCTCCTACTCTGTGGATGATGTGATCGTCCTGGAAATCGAGGTGAAAGGCTCAGTAGAACCTTTCCAGGTTCTTTTACAGCCATATGCCCTCATCATCCCAGGGGAGAACTACATTGGCATAAATGTGAAGAAGACTTTTAAGGTAGGTCATTGTCTCTCCCCTGCCTAGGCTGGCCGAGGCTGTGCTGACATGGGTGCGAGTGTAGGGAAGATGTAGCAGGAGGGACAGATGGCAGCAGCCACTGCATGAAGGCTAAGGCTGTTCTCAGGGCCTTGAACCCAACTTGACTTGCACAGATGTGTAGGCCAGGCATGGCTGTCTTATTTTATCAGCCTCCCAGAATCCTCTGAAAGTTAGGGCTATGGAACCCATTCCCGTCCTTGGCAGAATATGTCAGCCACGTGTACTGCAGTGTGGAAGGAGGGTGCTTTTGGGTTGGGAGGCCCATCGCTTTGGGTGGCCAGGAATTAGCCAGGAAGTGTCATGTGGACTCTTTGCGAGCCCACAACCCTACAGTCCTTCAGCAGGTACAGAATTGACATGAAGGGGCAGTAAATGGGCAGCCCGGTCTCGGGTGTCTTTCAGATGTGGAACAACAGCAAGTCACCCATCAGATACCTGTGGGGGAAGATCAGCGACTGCCACATCATTGAAGTGGAGCCCGGCACGGGGGTCATAGGTACCTTGGGGACTGCAGGAGGGGTTGTGACCTGCTGGCTCAGGAAGAAATCTTCAGAGTTAAAGGGGCTTGTGCAGGGCTCTTGGTGTCCTGTGACTGTTCTGGCTGAGGCCTGGGATGTGAGGGAGATGAGAAGTCCTTGCAAGCCAGATGTCTGGGCCCAACCATAGGAGGAAACTGCCCCTGCTTCTCCTCTCCGCCTCTCCCTTTCCCTCTCTCTCTCAGAGCCCAGTGAGGTCGGTGATTTTGAGTTGAACTTTACTGGGGGTGTCCCCGGCCCCACAAGCCAGGACCTGCTGTGTGAAATCGAAGACTCGCCCTCGCCAGTGGTGTTACACATTGAGGCAGCCTTTAAGGTGCTGCAGGTGGAGCTGGGCAGCGGGGTGGGCCCAGGGAGGTGGCAGGGCTGGGACACAGAGCCATCCCCAGGTGGCCCAGTGACAGGCCCTCTGGGTGTCTCAGGGGCCTGCCCTCATCATCAACGTCTCAGCCCTTCAGTTTGGTCTGCTCCGCCTGGGGCAGAAAGCCACAAACTCCATCCAGATCCAGAACGTCAGCCAGCTCCCAGCCACGTGGCGCATGAAGGAGAGCCCAGTCTGCCTCCAAGAAAGGCCTGAGGATGTAAGTCGGGCACTGCTGGTTCCTGTGGTGCCCCCACAATGAGCCCATTTAGCTTGCCCTGGTCGAACTTGCCCTGGTGCATTTAGATCAGAACTTCGAGGCTGGGGGAGGAAAAGCCTGCCTGGTGACTTCCACCTGGTGGTGCCTCCGGTTCTCCCCATCGCTGAGGCAGCTCAGCTCCTCTCTACAGCCAAATGTAACCCCCCACCAGCATTTCCTGTGCCTTTTGCTACCATCGGATTCAGAAACAGGGCATGGGTTTCTCCCTCATCAGAGCCGCCCGAGGCAGGAAGAAATGGGCAGCTAGGTTGGGCAGGAAGCCTCCAAGGCTGCTGCTGCTCCGGCCACATTCCCACCTCCTCCCCACTCTCTGGAAGGTTCGGATCCTCCCAGAGATCTACTACCAGATGGCATCTGGTCACAGGCTGGCAGCCCAAACCCAAGGCTCCAAAAAGAAAATTCAAGATTTATTTCCACTCAAATAGCACTTTTCTTTTCACGATAAAAGTAGAAAAAAAGCAGCTAAGTATTATCATAATCATATTTAAATGCAATGGGTGTCTTGTCTGGAACAAGACAAAGTCACACAAAGCACCAGCTACTCGTAAAGTGTCCACAGTGAGTCGTACATCACTGCCCCTTCACCACGGTGCGGCTGCAGCTCCCTGGTGGGCCACACATGTGAGACCCTGGCCATGTCTGTTTGGTGACTGCACTCTCCTTCTGGCTGCTTTCCACCGAGGTCCCCATCCTGCTTGCCCACTTGCCTTCCGAGTCAGAACACCGCACACTTCTCCTTCTGTATTAGGGAGCCCAGGGAAGACAATCCAAGCCATGCATATACCTTATTTTGCTAGTGTGCATTCCTTTTCTCCAGGGAAGTGGACTTTCCTTTTCGTTCCGGGGAGGCCTTGTTCCTTTATCTGACGGCCTGTAGCTGGGCACTCTGAAACCTAGAGTTTATGACAGTGTGCATCGAATTGCCAACGCCATTGCCAAGTACCTATTACACAGGCTTGGAGTTCAATGCTCTCCCCCGCAGGGCTCATTAATCTCCCACCATGGATCCTGAAACCACAGAAGACTAAGGCTGGGGCTTGGGCTGGGATGGGGCTGGGGGCAGGGTGGCATCAGTATCTTTAGTGTCCACGTTATGTTTAGCCAAGGCATTTGAACCCTTTCTTCAAGTGAAACTTTATGCAAAAGCCCAGTACATAGAATAAAGTGTGACTGCTCTAGCCACCCAGAGACCCCCTTGTTAGGCACCTCTGCCCCATCCTGCTTCTCCCCACATTCCAGTCCCCTGCACTTCCAGGGATTTCCTGGGATTTTCCAGAGCACAGTTGGAAGCTTACAGACCCCAGTCAGCCTCCTTATTTGATAGAGGAGAGACTGGAAGGGGCAGGGCTTCCCCAGCGTGGACGGCTGATGGGTAGCGGCATCACACCTGATCCCTCTTCTCTAGTTTCCAGTCTGTGGTGTTTTCCCACTGTGAAGAATAATTATGTTTTATAATGGAAATAATTGCCAATGTTATAGTATTGTAAGATTTATGTCATAAGCAAGGCTGATGGGAATCCCGTCTCTACAGTTCTCTGCACTCTATTCTTTTGAGCTCTCAAAAGAATGTTGGGAGTTGGGGTTTGTTAGATGGTCTCAGATTAGGGGACACAGAGCTGCTGAAACCCAACCCCAGACTACAGCCACCCCCAGAGCTCCAGAGCTCCAAGGGAGATGCACATGAGCAACAAAGACAAAATAAAGCAAAGTGGCTCCTTCCTTACAGGGACAAGTGTCCTCTCTCAGTCAGGGCAGGAAGAATGGAATGTAAAGAGCCCTCCCCAGATGGGGACACTTTCCTTCCTGCTCTTTCCCTTCCCCTCTCCCTTTGTGTGTGTGCCTGGCATGGGAGGAGGGGCAGACAGGGCAGGGGGGCGGTAAATAAAGCTGAAACTGCAGTGGGGGACAGAAGGAGGGGGTGGGGGAAAGACCATGTGGGTGCAAAGGAGAAATCTGTGGCCACAGCAGCCTCTCCCCACCCCCAAACTAGTGACCTGGTGGCTTTCCTCAGTTGAAGCTGCTCAGAGGGCCACCCCCCTAGTTTGGCTCACCAGCTCTCCTCTGGCTCCCTAGCTCTCCCCATTTTCCCTGGAGCACCTCCCTCCACCTTCTATCTCTCAGATCTGGGCCAGGGCATGGGGCCCTCTGGCTTACGTATTCCTTTACTTGGAGACTCAGTTTCTATGCTCTTAATCCCGAGACTTGTGGCTCTGGTCCCCCACCTGCTTGCCTGTTTCTGGATCCCAGATGGTTCTTGGAAGAGCTGGGGCAGCTTAGGGGCGACCTTGGTTGGGCATGGCCAGCCCCCAGTTCCTCTGCAATTCCAAGTGTCCTCAGTGCTCATCCTCCTGAGTGTTCTCCGGGGCAGGTGTCTCCCTTCGACATTGAGCCTTCAAGTGGCCAGCTTCACTCTCTGGGGGAGTGCAGGGTGGACATCACCTTGGAGGCCCGGCACTGCCAGCATCTGGAGACCGTCCTGGAGCTGGAGGTGGAAAATGGGGCCTGGAGGTAAGGGGGCCTTGGGAAGAGTCACTACAACAAACTCTATGCATATTTGTGGTGTATTTATCTATATTACATATTTATCTAGAGATGTTCTGGATTTAAAACTATTGAATCCAGAAAATTAGTATTCTATAAAATTTGTCAATTACAGAAAAGAAACTCAAAATGACCTGCAATCCATTCCCTAGAGACGATCCACTGATTATATTATGTATATATCTTTCTAGGGTGTGTGTACTAAAGGGATGTAAATTAGTATAACCACTTTCGAAACTACTTTAGCATTAGCTAGTGTTTGCCCTTCTGAGTATACTCCCAGGGAAATCCTTATACATGCGCAGTGGGAGATGTGTGCTCATGTAGGAATGCTCAGGCTGGACTGTTCCTACAGGATAAACTAGAGAAAAACACTGTCTGTCAACAGGAGAATGGACATTTAAAAAAGTGTGACATATTTAGATGAGCACACACCATTATATTCTGGGAGGAACATGCTAGAGGTTTCAAAGATTTTAGTAGTATTCCTTTTTTTCTTCTTCATTCTCCCTCCACTCCCCCACTTCCCTCCTTCTCTCTCTTTCTTTCTAGTGGAAAACTTCTCACATATATAAAAACAAAGGGAATAGTGTAATAAACCCCCATGTACTCTTTCCTCCCTTCAATAATTGTCAACTCACTGCAAGTACTGTTTCATCCATATCCCCTATCTCTTTCTCCCCACTCCTTCCCAAATTATTTTCAAATAAAATATTCATTTTCCTGCTGGGTGTGGTGGCTCACACCTGTAATCTTAGCACTTTGAGAGGCCGAGGCAGGCGGATCACGAGGTCAGGAGTTCGAGATCAGCCTGACCAATGTGGTGAAACCCCGTCTCTACTAAAAATACAAAAATTAGCCAGGTGTGGTGGTGCTCGCCTGTAGTCCCAGCTACTTGGTAGGCTGAGGCAGAAGGATCACTTGAACCCTGGAGGTGGAGGTTGCAGTGAGCTGAGATCATGCCACTGCACTCCAGCCTGGGCAACAGAGCGAGACTCCATCTCAAAAAAAAAAAAAAAAAAAAAAATATATATATATATATATATATATATATTCATTTTCTTAAGCTGGCTGGTGATAGTATTTTGTTTCTAAAGTTGTGTGGAGGTAGTACATAGATGTTGTTTTATTATTAAACTATATATATGTTTAAACTGTATATATGTTTTATTCTCATTTGTGCGTATATTTGGTGTTTCATTGCAAAAACATTTAAATGCTCATTTAAATATTTATGGATGCTCTTGAATTATCCTCCAAAAAGACTGTGTCATTTTATACTTCTGCCTACAGTGTGTGAGACTAGCCACTACCCCACACTCTCACCATGACAAATGTTGTCGGACTTTGTATACTTGACCATCTGACAGTTGTTCAAACGTCCTCTCCTGTGATAACAAATACAGGTCTAGATATGAGTCTTTGCACTGGTCCTTCAGGGTACTTTGTAGGCATTAGATGTGAAGGCTAAGTCTGCCTGCTGCTCAGGGGAAGGGCTTTCTATTAAGTCTTTGCATATTTCCTTTCCTTTTCTGTCTCTGTTCTTTCTCCTGAAAGGACCTTGTATTATCAGAATGTTTATAGTAGCAGGTGATGGAAACACAGACATTACCAACTTAGGCAAAAAAGAGGAAGCACTGGCTCATGTAACTGGGCATTCCCACCTTGCTGAATCCAAGGGCCCAACCCTTTCCCTTTGTCTGGTCTTCTGCTTTCTCTCTTTCTCTACCCTCTTTCCCACTTCCCTACCTCCATCCCAGTCCCAACACTCACATCTGCTGCTCTTTCTTTGTGGGCCTTTCTCTCCCCTGTGGACAAGGGCCCTTAGCACTCTGCCTTGGGGAGAGGCCACTTAGAGCTCCAGGGTCACACACTCCCAGCTTAACAACCTCTGAAAGTGAATCTAGCTCTTTCCAGAGATAGGCCCTGCTTGCTCTTGTGTGGGTTGTGTGCCCGCCCCTTCTCCTACTGGGTGGCAGGAGGATCTGTCTCCAGAAGCGGCAATCATGTTTTCAAATGTCAAGCTTTGTTGGTCTTGGGTCTTTCCTTTTCTATAGTAATCTGTTATAGTCTTATCAATGCAGCAGCCTCTCAGATTCCCCCAAGAAAACTAATTTCTGTTTTCCCAGATGTTGGAGTGCTTCTCCTTTACTTTTTGAGCTTTCTTCTACTTCTGTCTAGTCCTGTTTTTGAATGGAGGAGGAAATTGATTTGCCTAAGGAGCTGGTGGTGTAAGTTTCTTCTGAGTAAAAGGGGGTAGATGTGGAGAGCACCCTTCTTCTAAGGGGTGAAGTACATGTGAGTCACCACCCTCAGAGCACACAGCTAGCCTGAATCCATCAGAGAAAGGGACCTTTGGGGAAAACAGCCCTAAACAAACAGTGGAGAAAACCCACACTGGCCAGCTACACAAATCAATCTGTGCCTTCATTCATAAATACGAATTTTTTCTTATTTAGAAATCATTCTAATTTATGAATGAAGGCATAGCATCTTTTTGGTTGTTTCTTCCTCGTGACAGTTGAGAGGTCCAATGTCACTGCAGGCTCTGCCCTGGCCTCTCTCCAGCATGACACCTACAGTCTTCAGTGGGGGCAAATGCTGTGGCAGCCCAGTCTTTTTCTTAATTTTCAATTTTAATTTTTATTATTTGTACAAATGTATGGGGTACGTGTGCAATTTTGTTACATGTGTAGATTATATAGTGGTCAAGTCAGGGCTTTAGGGTATCCATCACCCAAATAGCATACATTGTACCCATGAACGAATTTCTCGTCACCCATTTTGCTCCTACGCCCTCACCCTTCCAAGTCTCCATTGTCTATCATTCCAATCTCTATGTCCATATGTACACATTTTTAGCACCCACTTAAGAGTGAGATCATGTGATATTTGACTTCTGTGCCTGAGGCAGCTCACTATTCCGTGTGTTGCTCTGAGCTCTGGGGCTGGAGCCCTGACATGGCTAAGCCAATCGATCTTCAGCAGTGTTTTGCTCAGCTCCCCTGCCCTTTGATGCCCTCATTCCATCGTTAAAGATTGCATTGCATGTCACCTGTGCAGGGATTTCAAGCAGCAGTTTTGTTCTCCTCTGTTTTATCAGTTAACCTGATCACATTCTTTCTTTCTCCTATTTTCTTTTCCTTGTTCGCGTAGCATTATATTTGCTTTATTATCTTTTATTTGAAAATATTCACAAATAGGGCATTTGCTAGATATTACATTTCTTTGCATTCACTATTTGTCTGTTTGGCACAAAGCTAGCTTTCTGCCTGTGTCAGCTTTGGATATGCCTTCCTCACTAAGCTTGCTCATTTTTAGCTTAATCATTGATTGAAAGTGAGATAATATGACTCTTCTTTTCACTTGAAGACTTAGAGGCTATTGTAGGGTTATTAGTTGGTCTAATTTCAATATTGTTGTGTCTCAAGAATAGGGAGGCCTGAGGAGAGGGAGAGAGACAGGGGAATGACTAGTAAGTAGAGAGTCAAAACACACACTGCATTTACCAGTTGAGCCCATTGTCTTATATGGTTGCTGTTTATGGCACCCCAAAACAATTACAGTAGTAATGTCAAAGATCACTGATCACAGATTACCATAACAGCTATAACAAAAAAGTTTGCAAGACATGACACAGAGACATGAAACGAGAACATGCAATTGGAAAAATGACATTGATAGGCTTACTCAATGCAGCGTTATCACAAACCTTCAATTTGTAAAAATCACAGTATCTGTGAAGTGCAATAAGGCAGAGCATAATAAATATGAGGTATGTCTGTAACTGAATGTCTTATTATAGGTCAATTTAGACTTTTTTCTTGGCTGGGCACAGTGGCTCATTCCTGGAATCCCAGCACTTTGGGAGGCTGAGGTTGGCGGATCTCCTAAGGTCAGGAGTTCAAGACCAGGCTAGCCAACATGGTGAAACCCCATTTCTACCAAAAATACAAAAATTAGCTCAGTGTGGTGGTGTGCACCTGTAATCTCAGCTACTCGGGAGGCTGAGGCATGAGAATAGCTTGAACCTGGGAGGCAGAGGCTGCAGTGAGCCGAGATTGTGCCACTGCACTCCAGCCTGGGCAACAGAGCAAGACTCTGTACCCCACCCCTCACCTCCCCAGAAAAAGATGTTTTTCTTTACTCAGTTTTGGTAGTTTGCATCACTCTAGGAATTCAGGAATTTGTCAGTTTTATCTGTTATGTAATTTGTTGGTACATAGTTGTTAGTGGTGTTCTCTGATAATTATTTTTATTTCTGTATGATCAGTAGTGATGTCCCCACTTTCATTCCTGATTTCTCTAACTTGAGTCTTGAGCAAATTTTTCTTGGTCAGTCTAGTCTAGATAAAGGTTTATCAATGTTGTTGATATTTTCAAAGAACCAGCTTTTGCTTTTGTTGATTTTCTGTAATGTTTTTCTATTTTCTATTTCATTTATCTCTGCTTTCTTGTCTTTATTATTTCTGTCCTTCCAGTTGCTTTGGGTTTAGTTTGCTCTTTCTAGTTTCCTAAGGTGAAATCTTAGGTTTTTGATTTGCAATCTTTCTTTTTTTTTTTTTTTTTTTGTTTAAAGAAAGTGGTATTTACAAATATAAATTTTCCTCTTACCACTGCCTTAGCTGTATCCTATAACTTTTCATAAATCATGTTTTCATTTTCATTGATATAAAAGTATTTTCTAATTTTTCTTGTGGTTTCTTATTTGAGTTGTTTATGAATGTGTTATTTAATTTGCACGTATTTTTGTTTCACAAATTTCTTTCTGTTAATTTCTAATTTGATTCTATTGTTGTAGGAGAACCCACTTTGTATAATTGCAGTCCTTTAAAACTTTTTGAGGCTTGTTTTATGGGCTATTCTGGAGAATATTCCTTGTGCGCTCGAGAAAAATATGTATTCTGCTGTTATTGTGTAGAGTGTTGCCTGCTGGTTCTGTTTGGTTCATAGTGTTGTTTAACTCTTCTATTTCAATGTTTATCTTCTGGTTAGTTGTTTTTCCATTATTAAAAAATGGGCTGTTGAAGTCTCCAACCATTATTGTTGAATTGTTGACTTCTCCTTCAATTCTGTCAGTTTTTGCTTCATGTATTTTGGGGTGCTGTTGTTAGATACATACATGTTTATAATTGTTATATCTTCCTAATTGATCTTTTTATAATTATAGAATATCCTTCCTTGTCTCTAATAATAATTTTTGTCTTAAAGCCTATTTTATCTAACATTCATATATCTCCTGGAGCTCTCTTTTGGGTACTGTTTGCATGATATATATTTTTCCATCCTTTTTCTTTTAAACTATTTGTGTCTTTGAATCTAAAGTGTCTCTTGTAAACAGCATATACTTGGATCATTTTTTAAAAATCAATTTTGCTAATCTCTAGCTTTTGATTGGATTGTTTAATCCATTTATATTTAATGTAAATACTGATAAAGTAGAACTTACATCTTCCATTTTGCTATTTGTTTTCTGTATATATTTTGTGTTTTTGCTCCTGCATTCCTCCATTATTGCCTTCTCCTTTGTTAGATAGGTATTTTCTAGTATGCCATTTTAGTTTCCATGTTTCTTTTACTTTTTAAAAAGTTATTTTCTTACTGCTTGTCCAGGGCTTTATCGTTAATATCTTAATTTCCAAACAGTCTGGTTTAGATTAACACCAACTTAATTTCAATAGTCTGAAATGTTACTGTAATATAGCTCAGCTCTATTCTCTCCCCTTCCTTTGTACTATTATTGTCATACAAATTACATATTTATACATTATAGGCCTATCAAGACAGTTTTATAGTTATTGGTTGATATAGTTGCCCTTTAAATCAGATAGAAAAGTATGCAAAAATACATTTATTCTGTCTTTTGTATTTACATATGAATTTACCTTGATATGGTTGTATCAGTCAATGCTTAATATTTATTTCTTAATAATCTATTAAGAAATTTATTACAAAGAATCAGTTTACACAACTATAGGACTAACCAGGCAAGCCTAAAATCTGTCGGGCAGGTTTTCAGGAAGGGCGTGCTGGCATTTTTGGGGACAAGATGAACCTGTTATAAACACATGGAATTTCTTTGTCTGGGTAAACCCATTCCTGCTTTTAAGACCTTTTAGTGGCCAGGCATGGTAGCTCACCTTTGTAATCCCAGCACTTTGGGAGGCCAAGGTGGACAGATCACTTGAGGTCAGGAGTTTGAGACCAGCCTGGCCAACACAGTGAAACTTCATCTCTACTAAAAATACAAAAACTCACAGGGCATGGTGACACATGCCTGTAGTCCCAGATACTCGGGAGGCTGAGGCAGGAGAATCACTTGAACCCGGGGAGGTGGAGGTTGCAGTGAGCCAAGATTGTACCACTGCACTCTAGCCTGGGTGACAGAGTGAGACTCTGTCTCAAAAAAAAAAAAAAAGACCTTTCAACTAATTGAATCAGGCCCATCTAGATGATCTAGGATAATCTCCTTTACTTAACTGATTATGAACATTAATCATACCTACAAAATACCTTCAGCCGTTCAGACAAGCTCCTGCTCTCACAACAAGAAAAGACTGAACAAACTGAAACGATGATTTTTCTTAGATCTATCAGAGAATTGAGGTTACAGGACAAATGGCCATCCCAAAAGCTGGAGATATCGGCAAATACTGAGAATACAGATCAGTTTACCTGAAGCAGAAGAGCACTTAAATGGTTGCTTCAACAAATTCCTGGTGGCTGAGTATAGGCTAGCTTAAGAGTTTAAAAATCCTGGGGGTTCAGTAGGTTCTCATGATGAAAACTGGAAAAAAAAATTCTCTCTTGTTTAGCCAGGGTGGGAAGGGGAGGGGAAGTAACCATTCTGAAATATGCCCAGAGGAAAAGTGAAATTAAGCCACTTTGAAATAAGCCTACAGTGTTCTTGCAACAATTTCTCTTACACCCGAGATTTCTACTTTTTGAGCAATTATAAATGGTACTATATTTTAAATTTCAGTTTCCATGTGTTCGTTGTTAGTGTATAAAAATGTGATTGATGTTTGTATATTGATCTTATACCCTGAAACTTTGCCAAACCCACTCATTAGTTCTAGAGTTTCTAAAAATACAGATACCTTGGGATTTTCTGCATAGACTGCATGTCATCTAGAAATAGGGACAGCTTTACTTCTTTTCTGATCAGTATGCCTTTTGTTTCCTTGTGATCCAGCTACCTTCCTGTGTATGCTGAGGTACAGAAGCCCCATGTGTACCTACAGAGCAGCCAGGTGGAGGTTAGAAATCTCTACCTGGGTGTGCCTACGAGGACAACCATCACACTTATCAATGGCACCCTCCTGCCCACCCAGTTCCACTGGGGCAAGGTGAGTGAGCCCACAGCATCAGGCAGCAGTCTGCAGCCCTCAGCAACAGAGGCCCATGTAGAGGCGGGGCATTGTCCCCCAAATGTCCTCGCAGAACAGAGATACTCAGCCTCCCTCCCACAGCCTGTCCCTTGTTCCATAGTGTGCGTAAAAGCTCCTCAAAGGAGCAGGGTATCTGGTCCAGCTTTTTCTTGCCCTGCCTCTAGGGAATTCCAGTTCCCTGCCCAAGAAGGAGTTTCTGGTGAACACAGCTAGAGCCTCCCAGCCTGCATTGCCCATGACTGGCCCAGGTAGCTGTTGGAGCCCAGTTGTGGTGCTGCTCCTGCCTGTGGCTGACTAGGGAGCTCTGGGTGTTGTGGGACATAAGGCCAGATCCATGTGCACCAGAAGCATCTGCCTTCTGCTGCCCATCCCTCGGGGCCTTCAAGGGCAGTTTCTTTAGTCCAGACAACCTCCCAACAAGTGGTAAATTCCATCCAGGGTTGGGGAGGAGAGGAGAAGGGACCCCTGGTTTATCCCCAGAAGTGAGCACCCAGCCCTGTCAGTTTTGCTGCGGGCCCCAGTCTGCCAGTCTCTAGCATTGCATGTGGCAGTGCTGAGCGCTCTCTGGATACTGGTCCATTCTGGGAGCCCAGTAAATGCCAACAGTCTCACTCATGTCTGCCAGCTCCTAGGGCACCAAGCAGATTTCTGCATGGTGACAGTCTCCCCCAGACATGGCCTGCTGGGCCCCAGCGAGGAGTGCCAGCTGAAGTTGGAGCTGACTGCTCATACCCAGGTGAGTAAGGCAATGTAGGGCCCGAGTGACTGGGAAGGCACCCTGCCAACCTTATGTACCTGTGCCCCCAGGGAGGCCCTAGCTTAGGCCACACTGCTGGTTCTTGTGGGTGGGGAAGAGATTTCTTGCATTTGCTTCTGGGGTCCCCATTCCTGCTGTGTCTGCTCCCTAGGGACACGTGGTCAGAGAGCCTGGAGCAGGCCTGGATGTGCCCTGAGCTTTTGGCCATGCTCTGTGCTGGCCTTTGGCATGAGCTTTTGCCCTCCCCAGGCCATTCTCTGTGGCCACAGCTGGGCCCAGCTTTCTGATTTGCCCAGAGATTCCAGAGCAGAGCTGTTGCTCACAGCAGGCACTGTGCCAGGTGCTGCTTGGAGGCTAACTGGTACAGAGGTTTTCCCCTGGAGTGGCCCAGAGGAAGGCCATCAGGGCGGAATATGCTCAGTCCTAGGGCCGTTCCTATCTGTCCCTTTGTGGTTCTTGTGGGAAAAGAAACTTCCTCCTTGCAGAGACTTGCAGACTGAGGTCTCAGTTCCCACTGGCAAATATGAGGATGGCCGGCCTGAGCTCTGGGACACCAGACAGGCAGGCCCGGGTGTGGAACAGATCTTGCTCAGGGAGGGTTTGATTTCTGGGGCAGCAGCTTCGACAGAGGAAGTGTGCAGCTTCTCCAGAGGCCCTCTCTGAGGGATCTCCCTTCACGTGGGCATGCCCAGATATTTGGGGCAGACTCAGACAGCCATAAGCCCTTGAGGAAAGGGCCAGGCCTCCTGGGGCCGAGGGCGGGCCGACTGGCTGGGCTCACTGGAGGGACTGGAGATGAGCCTGGCCAGAGGTCAAGGCCTTCATGTTGACCCCTCCACTGCAATCCCCTGTGCTGCGGAAGACCATCCGGGCTCATCTTCAGAGGCCCCAGCCCTAGTCTGACCCCTGTATGGGCTTTCTTACAGGAACAGCTGACCCATCTGGCCCTCCCTTGTCACGTGTCAGGCATGAAGAAGCCACTGGTTCTAGGCATTTCTGGGAAGCCCCAGGGACTGCAAGTGGCCATCGCCATCTCTAAGGAGAGCTCTGATTGCAGGTGAGCCCAGGGTTGGGGGTCTGGGGGTGGCAGTGGCCTGAGAAATGAGGCAACTGCACCTGGGACCAGCACGCACTGTGGTGTCAGTCTGCGCCCATCCGATTCCTGCAGCCAGGAAACGCCACAGTGTTATTGCGGCCATTCACCACTCCTGTAGGGACAGCTCCCTTTACCCCGTCCCTGCCCTCTGTGTGGTCTCCCTCCACACACTTGGAGGCCTGGTGCCCAGACAGGCAGGAGATGGCAGGGGACAGGGCTGTAAGTATCCTGGGCTTGCCCCCATGAGGCCCAGCAACTGGGAGCCAGGCCAGCTCGCCCCTGGCCAGGGACAGTTTGTGCAGAGTTTGAGGCCTCTCTCAGCATCATGGGCGGGCAGGAAAGATGGGTCTGTGATTGGCAGCTCAATGAAACAGGAGTCTGAGGATGAAGCCTGGTGTCTGGGCAGCTTCTGCACGCCCACCCAAGATAGCTCTCTGGGCAGGGCCAAGGGTGGCGTGTTACATGGTCCAATGGACACAGGACAGTGTTTTCAGCACAGAGCAGTGGCCAGACCACCCAAAGGAGCTCCGCCTGGACTTTGGCTCAACGGTGCCACTGAGGACCCGTGTGAATCGCCAGCTCATTCTCACCAATCACTCCCCAATACAGACCCCTTTCTCCCTCGAGTTTGAGTACTTCGGGAGCCCCCAAAACAGCCTCAGCAAAAAGACCAGCCTGTAAGTCTTGCTTCTTTTATTTCCCAGGGCAGATGAAGCTGGATGGGGTGTACCCTGTTGAGCCTCTCTGTGGCTTAGGTGGCCAGTGGCCGGACGGTGTGAGAGATGGGAGTGTGTG
Organism: Macaca fascicularis; assembly: GCF_037993035.2. NCBI lineage: Eukaryota > Metazoa > Chordata > Mammalia > Primates > Cercopithecidae > Macaca > Macaca fascicularis. The sequence goes on from NC_088376.1 coordinate 100,140,452, forward strand.
TTTTTATAGGTAGACTTGGGGACAGGCAGAGAGGAAATGGCTCCTGCTGTCCACCTCTCAGGCCCTGAGTGGGCCTGTGGGAGAGGCTGGGATTGTGGCCCCTTGTCCTAAGCCTGGCCTACTGGAGTGGAGGCTCCTGATGGACCAGGCAGATGGGCCTGTGGTGAGGGAGCGGTTACTGTAGACAGAAGGAACTGTGCAGGCCAAGGGGTGGGAGGAAGAGTTCAGGAGCAGGGAGTCTTCAGGGACCACTGATAGCGCGTTTGGGCTGACATGTGGAGAGTGAAATGGGGTGACCCGTAGATAAGACACTGATCAGCAAAGCTGCTATGTGTAAGGACAGAGGCAAGATCTAGAGTGCTGCTTACACATACACAGACACACACACACACATACACATGTACATATACCCACACATGCATGCACACATACATATACACATGCATACACATACACACGTGTGTGCATGTACACACATGCATATACACATATGCATACACAGACACAAATATACACATGCACACACATACATGCTCATACACACACACACACACACACACACACACACACAGAGGTGTGCCAGAACCAGCTAGCACTGGTTCAGGAGAACTGATTGTTAAATATTCAGGAATTTTGCAAATCTCTAACTTGAAATCAAACATTATAATTTAGGACTTTTTTTCTGGAATCCCCACTGTGTGGACACCTCACCACCTAATCTAGTGAAGCAAGAGGGCCCAACCTTGAAACCACTGCTATGGGTGGAAGGGGCACTTTCTATTGTGAAAAGCTAGTGTGTACCCAGTGCTGGACAGATGTCAGCAAGAAAAACTGGAAATGGGCCTGTTGCAGAATTCTGGGCTAGAGATGGGGAGTCTGCGCTGGGTTTGCGTCCAGGAGTAACCATGGCACAGAGCCTGTGGGCAGGGAGTCCTGCTTCAGAGCCTGCCTGGGTTTCTGGGGAGGTAATCCCTGCAGCTGGCGGGTGGCCTACGGCTGGGGATGTTTGAATGGTAGGGGTACAGTGGGAGCAAAGACCAGAGAAGGAGGTAAAGGAGAGAACTGGCCCACCCTCCCCTGGGAAGAGCAGGCAGGGCCACCTTCCTCTGCTGGGCACCCGGTAGAATGCTGGTTGCTCTAGAACCTGGCTTAGGTCTTGGGACAGGCTTGTCTGACTTGATACTATTTCTGTGTCTCCACTTGTAAAGTCCCGACATGCCTCCTGCCCTGCTAAAGACAGTGCGGATGCAAGAGCACCTGGCCAAGCGAGAGCAGCTGGGTAAGCACCACCAGGGTGGGGCTTCGGGGCCCAGGCCATGGCCAGAGCAATGGCCTTCTGCGGATGTGGGCCGGAGGCTGCCAGGGAGCAGGACCAGGACCAGAGACCGCTCTCAGATGGCCAAGGCTCTCCACCTGACTGCCTCTTCCTGTTGAGGCCATTTCCCTTCTAGGGCACAGGCTTATGCACAGGGCCTGGACTCCATCTGGGATGGGCAGTGGCTCATGAGGGAGGGACCCGGCCTCTCAGGCAGTAGAGAGGCTGACCGCACAGGACTTTGAGTAGCTTGCCCCTGGATTCCGGGTTCCCAGGAGGAGGGCACATGTAGCCTGACCAAGGAGAGGCTGAAGGGTGGCTTGTCGAGGGCAGTGCTTTGCTCACACCCGAGGGTTTGGGCCTCAATCCCAGCCCCAGTCCTGTGAATTCCCAGAGTCGCGGTTCTTTCCCAGATTTTATGGAGAGCATGCTATCCCACGGGAAAGGAGCTGCTTTCTTCCCTCACGTTTCCCAGGGCATGCTGGGGCCCTACCAGCAGCTATGCATTGACATCACAGGCTGTGCCAACATGTGGGGCGAGTACTGGGACAACCTCATCTGCACGGTAAGGGCACACAGGAGGGCAGTGGCCTGGGGGAGTGCGGAGTCTGCCCAGCCCTCGCCTTCAGCCTCTCTCCCCTCCAACACCTGGCCCTCAGACTCTCAAACCTCACCAGGTTGAAACACAATGCCCACCGAGCTTGGGCAAGGTGTTCGTGTCTGAGGCAGCCTCTGGTGTTCTAGCTGAGGCATTTTAGGCAGGAGGGGTCCTCGTAAGCAGTAGAACTTTCCACACCTTTTCCCAGGAGGTGCAGGGCTGGGGCCATATCGAGGAGGGAAGAGGAGACAGTAGGCTGCCTGCCTGGGCCAGGACCCAAGAGCTGGAGTAGGGAGTATGGAGTGCAGGGACAGTAGCAGCCTCCCAGAGCCACGTCCTTGCCCCGCCCTTGGTGGGGCTCACCCAGGGGTCCATTTAATTGCTCCAGCACTCAGCATAAATGGAGCATCTACTGTGTGTGGGTTCCTGTGTGGGCCACTGTACTGTGGAGGATACAGGGAAGAATAAGGTAACCAGCAAGGCGCCCCTAATTTAGTCTGGAGGGATGAAACATGCATACATTATCCTACCGTTAAGTTGTTAAATAGAAGATTTTCATGAACTATTTAGTAAATTGAACAGATTAATTGTAGTAGATATTTGCTTTAAATTGTGTGTGTTATGTATGACAAAGAATTGATCATGTTAACATAAAAAGGGATCTTAAATAACAGGAAGCTGGGGAAAAGTATCCCAAGTGGGCAAGGTTTGAATAAACAACTCCAAGAAAGACAAATACAGACGGCCAATAAACATATTAAAATCTGTCACCACCACTGATGATTAAAGAAATGCAAAATACAAGAGCCACAAAATACTGGTTTTGACACATTAGCAAGGTTTAAAAGTTGTTGGTGAAGGTACAGGGGAACGGGTGCTTTGAGCCCCCCTTCTCCATGTCTGTCAGTAGAGGAGTGGGTACAGACATTGGGCCACATCCCTAAGGGAATTCTGCACAGCCTGTTACATGATGCCGCAAACTCTTTATTAGTAAAAATTAATCCTATGTTGTTGGCTGGGTGCAGTGGTTCATGCCTGTAATCCCAGCACTTTGGAAGGCTGAGGTGGGTGGATGTCTTGAGCTCAGGAGTTTGAGAGCAGCCTGGGCAACATGGCAAAACCCCTTCTCTACAAAAAATACAAAAATTAGCTGGGTGTGATGGCACATATCTCTGGTCCCAGCTATTCAGGAGGCTGAGGTGGGAGAATTGCTTGTGCCCAGGAGGTAGAGGTTACAGTCAACTGAGATCATGCCACTGCACTCCAGCCTGGGCGATGGAGCAAGACTCTGTCTCAATAATAACAGTAATAATAATAATAATCCTATATTGTTAAAAGAAAAGATTATTAAAGAAAGGCACGTGCAGCATGCTCCCCATTTATATCTGAGTCTACACGAAAGAAGTGTAGATACTTGTACACTGAAATGCTAACAGCAAGTCATGCTGCAGAGGTGGGATTGGAGGTGATTATCACACTCTTATATTTAAAAAAAATAAGATTTATTACTTTTAATTAGCAGAGAAAAGTAATAGAGTTCTTTTCATTTAAAAGACAGAAATTTGATCAAAGGGACTACCAGAGGCCGAAGAGCCTCAGGCTTGCCAGGCGCAGTGGCTCACACTTGTAGTTCCAACACTTTAGGAGGCTGAGGCAGGAAGATTGCTTGAGGCCAGGAGTTTGAGACCAGCCTGGGCAACATAGTAAGACCCTGTGTCTATTAAAAAAGAGAGAAAAAAAAAAGTTCTCAGGCTGGGAGCTTTGTGTAGGCTGCCTGGCTGGGAGGGAGAGTACAGATGGCGGGAAGTGGGAGAGAAGCCAGAGTGGTACACAGTGAGGCTGGGACCAAACTGTGGGGCCCCTCCTGGGCTGGCTGGACAAGTGGAGGCCCTGCCCAGAGGGGATGTGGTGGCAACTGGTGACAGGAGTGACAAAGGGCTGGGGTGTGTTTGCAGGTGGGAGACCTGCCGCTGGCAGTCATCCCAGTGCATATGGCAGTGGTGGGCTGCCCCGTCAGCTCCCTGAGGACCACCTCCTACACTACTGACCAGGCCCAGAAGGAACCAGCCATCAGGTGCTCCATGCTCAGCCTGAGCCTCTGCTCCCTGGTAGCCCCTGAAACCCTCCGGCCTCCGGGCTGGGCTGCCCACGTCGGCTTGTTATTCTTCAGCTGGGCTAGGGCCATTGGTGCCACCTACAAGAAGGTTCCAGGCCAGGGTTTCCCTAGGGGAAGGTGGCCTCAGGGGACATGGCCACCACCATTTCGGGGGGCAGAAGTGGCGAGTAGTCAGTGTGGCCCGAGGTCAGCACCAGCCCTGGGGCCCCTGGCACAGCTGAACTGGAATCAGCGTAGTCTGCTCAGGGCGGGTGGTTGGATTGCCAGGGCACAGGGCAGCCCCAGAGCCCGGCTCACCTGGTGCCAGCTGGGGAAGCCCCAGCCCTGGGTCTCATTAATTCTTGAGTGAGACACCTGCAACGTGTACGCTGGCTGTGGCTGTACTGAATCCAGTCTGTCCGCCTCCAGGTTCGGCACCCAGGTCTCCGGAGGAGACACAGTTACCCGCACCCTTCGCCTGAATAACTCCAGTCCCTGTGGTAAGACATGCATGAGAGAAAGCAGGACTCTCGCCACAGGCTGTGACTTGTGGTGAGCCAGGCTAGGAGGGAAGGTGGGAGGGAAGCCGATGGCCCATGAACAGGACCCAGGTGTCCAGGGGGCCTGTAGTTACGGAGGTGTGGATGGGCCCACGGATGCCCTGCTCTCATCAGGGTTGCTGTGTGGAGGAACAGACAATAAGAGGGGATCCCTTTCTCATTCCTCCAGCCGGCAGGACCTGAGCTGCCTGAGAGCTGCTGGGGATACAGCGGGGACAGGACAGCAGGGTCTCTGCCAAGGGGCTTCCCTCCTGACGGAGGGGACAGACGTGACTGTAGGCTGCAGTGTGTGGAGTGTGTGGCGTACAACTGAAGGGGAGGCCGGAGTGCTGGGGGAAGGTGTTGAGGGGCCAGACTGCCCTGCAGAGGGGAGGCAGAGTGTAGGCTGAGTCTAAGAGGAAGGGTAAGCCCATGTGGGCCAGGGAAGCATATGGGAACAAAGAGTGCTCTGGGCCTGAGGAAGGGTTAGGAGAGGGAGCTGGTGACACTGAAGAGGGCCCTGGCCACGCTGGCCCCTGAGGAGGGCTGGGAGCCGGACTGAAGGCAGGAGGGGAGGGGAAGATGGGTTCGATGCAGGCAGATGTCTATGTTTGGGACAGGACTTCGGGGACTTCTCAGTTTGGGGGCTTCTGGGAGATGAGGTGGGGCCACCGGCTGGGTGTGGGGAGGCAGATGGAGGTGTCGGAGGAGGGCAGGGACAGCTTGACATTGTCATGGTGCAGGCTGGAGAGAGAGCAATGGGGAGCCCCAGTTTAGGTTGGGGACAGATTGATGGGGGTGGCAATCTGTTCAGTTGGGGGCTTCCCGCAGTGGTACTCAGAGGGATGGTGCAGTTCAGTTCTTTCAGGGGTTGCCAGGTGGGTGCAAAGGGAGAGATGAGGATGCTGGCAAGACAGAGGTGGAGATGGCGGCCCCCAAAGACTAGTCTGGCTGGGGAAGGACATGAAAGCTGACATAGGCTGATGGATAGATGGGGAGAAGGAAGGGCGTGTGGGGGTTAGAGAGCCCAGCCTGCCCACAAACAGGCTAGAAGGAGAAGCAGCTGTGGGGAGAGAGCAGAGCACCTGCATTCAGGCATCTGGACATGGAGACCTGGTCTTGTGACCATGAGGACTTCAGGTGATAGAACCAGACGGCATAAGCCTATAAAGCCTTTTTTAAAATTTTAAACGAGAATTGCCTGGAAGTGGCATTAGAGAGGCAGAGAGGCACCCCCTCCACCGAGGTAAGGGAGAACGGGTCATCGCTGTCTGGGGGTACGAGGAGGAGGGGGTCCAGGGGGGTTGTCTGTACCTCCCTAATTCCTCACCCTGCCCCCCACATCTGCCCCAGACATCCGCCTGGATTGGGAGACCTACGTTCCAGAAGACAAGGAAGACCGGCTGGTGGAGCTGCTGGTGTTTTACGGGCCACCTTTCCCGCTGCGGGACCAAGCCGGGAATGAGCTTGTGTGCCCGGATACCTCGGAGGGTGGCTGCCTCCTCTGGTCCCCAAGCCCCTCCAGTTCATCAGAATTCAGCCATGAAACTGACTCATCGGTGAGCAGGGGTGGAGGGGTGGGGCAGGCTGGCCACTGAGGGTCACTGAGGTGTGGCCAGTAGGCTAGTTGAACCTCAGTGACTGCGTGAACCTCCGTGACTCCTTGGTGACAGGTTGAGGGCAGCTCCAGTGCCAGCAATAGAGTGTCACAGAAGCTCATCTCAGTCATCCTGCAGGCACATGAGGGGGTGCCATCCGGCCACCTGTACTGTATCAGCCCCAAGCAGGTGGTGAGTTGGGGTAGGGGCTGGGAGCTGTCTGCATTGGCCGGCCAGTGGCCATGGGACAGTGCTAAGGCTGCTGTGTCCATGCCAGGTGGTCCCTGCTGGGGGCAGCAGCACCATCTACATCTCCTTCACCCCCATGGTGCTCAGCCCTGAGATACTACACAAGGTGGAGTGTACTGGCTACGCCCTGGGTTTCATGAGCTTGGACAGCAAGGTGAGCTCTTCCGGCCTGGGTTGGGGGCCGCAGCCACTGCTCCCTCCTGGGTAGCATGCTGCCTGCTCAGCCCAGGGATCAGCTGTGATCAGACTTGGGCTCAGTAGGTGGAAAGGGAGATTCCAGGGAAGAGGCATCGCCTGCAGGACTTTGCAGTGGGACCCCTGAAACTGGACCTGCATAGCTACGTGAGGCCTGCACAGTGAGTCAGCTGGGGTGCCCCATCTCCTTTCATCCCCATGGGGTGCACCCTCACCAGGCACTGGTGGAGCCAGGGAGGGTTCTCAAAGCAAAAGGGCAGGCATGGGTGGGAGAAGTCAGCAAAGGAGCCCGGGGAAAGGCTGGCCTGAGGCTGGATGAGCAGAGTCAGGGCAGTCAGGAGGCCCCAGGCGCCTGGCTTGCCCCAACAATGCCTATTGCTGGGCAGGCTAAGTGTGGAACTGGACTACGGCGGCAGCATGGAATTCCAGTGCCAGGCCAGTGACCTCATTCCCGAGCAGCCCTGCTCTGGGGTGAGTGTGCTGCCACCCTCTGGCCCTGCCAGCTTACCTGGACCTCAGATGTCTCTGTGTGCCCTTCTGGGATTCAGGCCTTATAGTCTGAGTCCAAGTCCCATCCCCCAGCCCTCCCAGCCCTACCCTAGAGCCATGAGGTTGAAGAGAGAGACAAGATGCACTCCCTGCCTCCTACCTCTGTGGCTGCCCAGGTGCTGAGTGAGCTGGTGATCACCCACCACCTGAAGCTGACCAACACTACAGAGATCCCACACTACTTCCGGCTCATGGTCTCCAGGCCCTTCTCCGTTTCCCAAGATGGGGCGAGCCGGGACCACAGAGTTCCTGGCCCTGGCCAGAAGCAGGAGTGTGAGGAGGAGACAGCCTCAGCAGACAAGCAGCTGGTGCTGCCAGCACAGGCGAACATGCTGGTCAGTGGGAGCGTCTGCAGCCCTTGCCTTGACGGCACACCCTCGCATGTGTATAGACAGCACCCCTGCACGCCACCCTCACGTGCTTGCACCCAGATGCAAACTGCGTGCCTGACCCTGCCATACCCTGCATGAACACTCGGGGGTGTGCTCACACCAGAGACCACATTCAGCACCTCTGCACAAGTGGCTGACATGGGCATGGACACACCAGACATTGTGTTCACATACATGCATGCAATTGTTCCAGAAATGTCCCCAGACTTCCCTTTCCCTCTTAGTCCCCACTGCTGAGATGCTGGCGGAGGCTGATGCATTCCTGCGAGCACCTCCCCTTCCCACACAGACTCCGTCCTCCTATGCAAGCTCAGGGTTTGTGTCCCAGCTCAGGTGAGCCCATGGGGTTGCTGTAATTGTAAGACACTCCAGATTCTAATGTAAATTTTCCTCTTCTAACTAATTCTCAGTGATAATTGGATCCTGTATTTTCAGAGTTGGCTGGGTAGGGGAAGGTCTTGGGAATGTCAGGACCTCAGTAGAAACCATCAACTTCTTCCTCTGGTCTCTGAGGCAACTGGAAGGAGGCTGAGTGTGTGCACACCCATATCTGCACAGTGGGCTTCCAGGGTGTGCAGAGGCAGGCTGAGGGTGGACAGCCCTGCCCTGTCTCCTACTTCCCCTCCTGCTTCAGAGGTCCTCTTTCTTCCTCTCCTTGGAGGGCTTCTCTTCATGCTGTGCTCCCTTGAGCTCTGCCAGGCTCTAGCCTCACTCTACACATTTCTGGGTTGTCTTATCCATTTCCAGAGCCTCAGTGAACAGCCATATTCTCTCTATCCAGTGTATACTCCACTGTGTAGCGAGGGCCTGCTGTGTACTAGACGCTGGGCTAGGTGATGGAACTCCCCGAGGACCTCATCATGGAGGTCAGGGACACACACGGATCTGCAGAAGACAGAATGGCACCCTCGACCCACTTTGCATTTGCTCCCTTCAACAAGCTAAATGGAGGGCAAGGCTCAGAGCACAGCCAGAGGTTCCATTCCCCCAGAGCTTCCCAGGAGACACGGCAGTTAGCCACCAGGCATTTAAAAGTCCTTGGCAGCTCTGGGGAAGCCCAAAGGTTCCACAAAAAGGACATCACATAATGGTGCTGCATCTCACCCTCCATGAGCTAACAATGCTCAGGTTTCTGGCTCCTGGCCAGAATTCTCTCCCAGGCTCTAGAGCCAAACTCAACCTGTCCAAAGTGAACTCCCCATCCCCTCCCCCACCTTGTCCTGCCCCATACCTGTGCCTCCTTTTTGTGGTGGCATTTTGTCTCAGCAAATACCACTCCTAACCCCCTTGCTCATGCCCAGAGCTCTGGCACCCCTTGTCGTAGACTGATCTCTGACCAAGCCACCAAGCCCTGCGGATGCCCCCTCCTAAAGTTCTCCCAACACTATTCTCTTTTCTTCATCCCTACACCCATATCTTGGTTTAGGACAGCGGTGTCTAAGCCTGCCAATAAATCAGTGGCCTATTTTTTAAGATTGGGTCTTGCTGTGTCACTCAGGCTGGAGTGCAGTGGCATGATCATGGTTCACTGAAGCCTCAACTGCCTGGGGGTTCAAGCAATCCTCCCACCTCAGCCTCCCAAGTAGCTTGGACCAGAGGCATATGCCACCAGCCCAGCTATTATTTGCAGAGACAAGGTCTCATTACATTGCCCAGGCTGGTCTTCAACTCCTGGGCTCAAGCAATCCTCCCACCTCAGCCTCCCAAAACCTCCCTTCAGGGGCTGGGCCTGGGAGGGAAGAAGGGATTACAGATGTGAGCCACTGCTCCCAGCAAATTAGTACCCTTGACAAAGTTTATTAAGGCAGCAGCTCCCAGACCCCACCTCCAGAGATGTGATGGTCTGGGTGAGGCCTAAGAATCTGTATTTGTAACAAGTGCCTCACAGTTGATTCTGATAAACTTGTACCAAGGACCTGTGCTGGGAGCCAGGAGTCCAAGCTCCATCCTGTCCAGCCTCAGTTACAGCCTCAGCCCCTGGTATGGCATCATCACACTCATGTGTGGTCTGCAGCCTGTCTCCCCGCCAGGTCAGTGACCTGTCAGAGGCTCCTCACTGTCCTCAGCACACAGACCAACTCCTTCCTCTGCCTCTGAGTCCAACCACAGCTCTAGGAATTTGAAGTGGTAAAGGGCAGCTTGCTCATGTACCTTCCCCTCTAGCCTCTGACCTCTGAGGGCAGACATGACTTGTCCCTGACACTAGCAGGGTGCTGGGCAGAGTAGGTGCTGGGCAGCACTTGTGGAATGAAAAGCACCAGGTTGGGGAGCTGCTGGGCTGTTGGCTGAGCAGGGCTGGGCCTGGGAGGGAAGAAGGATGGAGCTCCAGGTGGGGAAGTGGCCATCTGCCCTCTGCAGCCGGAGATGACACCATGTCCACATCTGCTCAGGTGAACGTGTCCTTCTCACTCTCCCTGGAGCTGCTCTCCTATCAGAAGCTCCCGGCCGACCAGACGCTGCCTGGGGTGGACATTCAGCAGAGCGCGAGTGGAGAGAGAGAGATGGTGTTTACTCAGAACCTGCTCCTGGAGTACACCAACCAGACCACTCAGGCATGCCCCAGGCCCACCCACATGTGGAGGAGGGTGGAAGTAGGCTGGGCTCTGTTCTGCTGGGGCCAGAGGAGAAAGCCCTAGCAGGGCCCTTAGAAATAAGGAACCCCTGCCTCTGTCCTAGTGCTCAGTCTCCCCTAGAAGACCTGTGTGCAGAGAGATGAGGGCCATCCACCCTCACCTCCCTCATGAGCCCAAAGCCAGGTGAGGGCCTGAGTGTGGGAAATCAGGGAAGGCTCCCTGCAGGAGGTGGCACATGAAGCCCGTACACCGATTAATCAAGGAAGGGAAACAGGTTGACGGCCAGGCCAAAAGAAAGGCCTGATGGGTGGGGACAGTGAGCACCTGAGGCAGCTGCGAGGGGCAGCCCTGGGGCTTGCTAGGTTTCAAGCACCAGGGCGAGCACCATGGACCAGAAGGTCACCAGGTCGTAGTGTGGAGGCTGAGCAGGGGCTACTGGTAAGGAGTGAAGGAGTGGCCTGGGGAGGACTCCAGAGAGGCCGGGGACAGGAGGCTCAGCAGTGGAGCCGAGGCGCTCCAGCCTGGCACCCAGGCAGCTGCTGGGGCTGAGGCCATGGGATCGTGCATGGCAGCGCCTGAGTGTGATGCAGGGGCTGCCAGGAGATAGAGCAGGGCACAGGTGAGGCCTGCGGCCAAGGGACACAAACAAATGGTCCAGGGCCTGAGAGGAGCTGAGGGATGGGCCTTGGGGGCCACCATAGTAGGAGGAGGGGTGAAGGAGGGCAGCCCAATCAGCCAGGGTGCAGGGACTGGAGCTTTATGAGTTAGGGAGGCAGGGACAGCGGGGGAATGGATGGCATCACCCTGGCCCTTTCCCTGCGCAGACTCCCAGTAGCAGCCTGTGGCCTTCGAAGGTGGCGCTGGCCCCCTGCCAACTGCTGGGCACTTCCCGTTTTCCTCAGGAGCATCAGCACTTGGGGTCTGCAGGGTTCCCTGTGTCCCAGAGGCCCTGGCTCACAGCCCACCCAGAATGGACAAGGTTGCCTGGTCTCCCACAGGTGGTGCCCCTGCGGGCCGTGGTGGCCGTGCCTGAGCTGCAGCTCTCCACCAGCTGGGTGGACTTTGGGACCTGCTTTGTGAGCCAGCAGCGAGTCCGGGAGGTCTACCTGATGAACCTGAGCGGCTGCCGAAGCTACTGGACTATGCTGATGGGTATGTCCTACTCTCCCACCTACCCACTGTTCCCCTACAGGGTTGTGACCTGTAGGGGGCCCCTGTGCCTTGTCCTTGCATGCTGGCTCCCAGGGCAGGCACCACTTGGAATTTCTGCAGAACAGCCAGTCCCCCAATTCCACATGATCTCAGGCTTGCCCTGCCCTGCAGTGCTGAGCAAGACCAGAGGTGCAGGCCTGGGGGAGGGTGAAGTCTTCTTGTGGCAGTACATGGGGCTGCCTGCACTCATGTGTCTTCCCTTCCCTTTGGTGCAGGCCAGCAGGAGCCACCCAAGGCCGCTGTGGCCTTCGGCGTCTCCCCAAGCAGTGGGCTGCTAGAAGCACGATCCGCCAATGCACCCCCAACATCCATCGCCTTGCAGGTTTTCTTCACTGCCAGGTACAGCCCCTTCCAACCTCCCCCAAACTGCCCACAGGGCCTGGACCCCCTGCCCAGGCCCCTCCTAACCTCAGCCCCTACATGCTCCCCACAGGAGTAGTGAGCTGTACGAGTCCACGATGGTGGTGGAAGGTGTGCTTGGTGAGAAGTCCTGCACCCTGCGGCTCCGGGGCCAAGGCTCTTATGATGAGAGATACATGTTGCCTCACCAGCCCTGAGGCTCCGCCCCAGCCCTCAGCCCTAGGCCCCAGCTGGAGAATAAACATTGCCCAGGGATTAGGAGGAGATCTTCAGCACAAAGACACAGACCTGGGGACCTCTGGGCAGCTCCTGGAATGGAAGAACCCCCTTCCACAATGGTCTCAGCCTAGGCCTTCATGATATGTCCTCAGAGCTAACACAAAGGATAGGCTACACCACAGTAGAGACCACCGCATTGAGAATCACTACTCATTGCATAGCGAAGACCAGTATGGCAAAATTAGCCTTGGAAAAAAACCACAGCCACTAAGATAAATTCATGCAGTTTTACTATGCCCATTGCACTTCTCATCCATGAATTCGCCTTGCCCTAAGAATTAACCATGGCCTTGTGGCCTGGATGACCCAGGCTGCTTTTGTCTTGCACAGCTAAAGAGGGTCTGATGCGTGGCTCAACACCCTACCCACTCCTATACCATGTCATCAGTGTTCACATTTTCCAAATGAGTTGAAGTGCCTTGATCTGTCCACTGCCACCACCACCAGTGCTGAGTTTTCTCATGTGGTTTTGCTTCTGTAGTGTTGCTGCCTTGCTGTTACAGCAGCGGGACTGTCTGCGTAGCGCCTCCAGCCTGGGACCTCACTCAGTTCCCAGGGTATTCAAAGACAGCAGCGGCTCCCATTCCAGTTCCGATGCACATGGACACCACTCCGTATGCCCTGTGAAAACAAAACTTAATTGGCTGGGCAAAGGCACCCACCAAGTTACCTCCAGACCAGGCTGAGCCAGAAGGACTTCATGGACAAGTAGGATGCAAAACCATCAGACCAGATCTGTGGGCAAGCAGTACCCTGGCCTCCCACTTGGGCACACACACGGTGGCAGATGCCCACTGCAGGCTAGTATCCCTTTCAAGGCTGGCCCTCAGGGAAAACAGGGATCATGCCCCTACATCCTCAGTTTAGGGTGTTTCTGTGTGCATGTTCCCCTCCCCAGGGACCGATCATAATCCCAAAAGACACAATCCCAAACGCAATCATCCCAAATGTTGAAACCCTGGAAGAACAAAAACCCCTAAAGTCTAAAATCCTGAAAATCACTATCCTAAAAGACCAAAATCCAGAAAATATAATTCTGGAAAAAATAATTTGGAAGCCTGGCATGGTGGCATCTACTTGTAGTCCCAGCTATTCAGCAGGCTGAGGCAAGAGAATCACTTGTGCCTAGGAGTTCAAGACCAGCCTGGGCAATATAGCAAGACTCCATTTTAGAAAAAAACTTTTTTAAAAGATTGATTTAAAAAATATTTACATTTTTAGGCCAGGTGCAGTGGCTCAAACCTGTAATCCCAACACTTTGGGAGGCTGAGGCAGGTGGATCATGAGGTCAGGAGTTCAAGACCAGCCTGGCCAACATGGTGAAACCCTGTCTCCACTAAAAATACAAAATTTAACTGGGTGTGGTGGCAAACACCTATAATCCCAGATACTCGGGAGGCTGAGGCAGGAAAATTGCTTGAACCCAAAAGGCAGAGGTTGCAGTGAGCCGAGATCACACCACTGCAATCCAGCCTGGACAACAGAGTGAGACTCCATGTCAAAAAAAAAAAAATACATTTTTAAAAGCAGATTTATTTGAGATACAAAAACAACAGAACACTTCACAGGCTACTTTACACAGTAAAATAGGCAATAATTACAAATTTTTACAGACATAAACACTCAGGTATGCTAACAATAGTCACAGGAGTATAACAATTATAAACAGACAAACTGTATTCATAAATAGGTTAAAAAGCAAACTGTATAAATGGCTGGTAATCGTGTGCACCCAGCTTTATAACTGCAGTCATATGAATACCATGAGGGACAACCTATGTCTTTTGATGAGACTGATCAAAAACTGATGGAGCCAGGCACTGTGGCTCACACCTGTAATCCCAGCACTTTGGAAGCTAAGGTGGGAGGATCACTTGAGCCCTGGAGTTCGAGACCAGCCTGGACAACATAGCAAAACCCTGTCTCTACAAAAAATACAGAAAATTAGCTGGGTGTGGTGGCACACACATATAGTCTCAGCTACTTAGGAGGCTGAGGTGGGAGGATTGCTTGAGCCAGGGAAGCAGAGGTTGCAGTGAGCCTGAGATGGAGCCACTCCACTCCAGCCTGGGCAACGGAGTAAGACCCTGTCTCAAAAAACAAACCAACCTGGGATGGGTCAGCACTGCATAAGTAGTCACCCAAAGAACCAAGATCTTGAGAAATTTTATCTTTCACAAATGCAGGTGCACAAACAGCACACTTCTTCATTTACTGAGGAAGTTTCAACATTTTTATGTACAAGGCTTACAAAGTCAATGTGATAATGCACTTTCATGGAATCAGATTTCTGATGTCCAAGGCAGAAAGTGTGTCCCAGCTCTGAGAGAGACAGTTCAACTTCTGCATTTGTTCTCTCCAGGGCCCTAGGCAATTAGATGGTGCCTGCCAACACTGAGGGCGGATCTTCCCCACCTGGTCCACTCAGATGCATACTCTAACCTCCTCTGCAAACACCCTCACAGACACACCCAAAACATTACTTTGTCAGGTTTCTAGGTATTCCCAAAATTAAGTCCATTCCTTGTCAACTTAGCACCCATTCACATCTCCTTAAACCATACTTAATTTCCAAATAAGACAATTAGTTACATGGTGTAACTAATATGATGCAGTATTCTACATACGGTGGAAAATGCACTAATCCCTTCTCTAGAATTCATAACATGAATTCAACATTAGGATTTCAACATTCAGGATTTTAATCTTTTCAGATTGTGACTTTTTGGGATTTTAGACAGTAAGGATCTTTCTGCTTGACTAGTCAAGTGTAGAAGTAAGAAGGAGGTAAAGAGTAGAATAAGGAGTTTGATCTGTAACTGAACAATCAAGATAACTCACTACCTTTGGACCAGCCAAGACCTTACGGACTTTGATCTTTTGGGATTTCAACATTTGGGATTACGGCGCTCAGGACTGTGTCTGTCGAGATTATGATCCAAAGCCCACCTACCTCTATCCCCTGCCCCTCAGGTGCCCTGGCTTGGGTATGCCCCCATGACCCCACTGCCAGGAGCAAAGCCTTACCTCTTCCCACGGCGCTTCAGCTCGTTGAGCAGCGTGATGACCTGTCGTGCCCCAGTGCAGCCCAATGGGTGCCCTAAGGCCACTGCACCGCCCAGAGGGTTCACCTTCTCAGAGGGGAGTCGTAGCTTCTCCACACAGTAGGCAGCCTGGAAGGAGGCAGATCATCAGCTACAGCCCTCTTACCCCTCCCCTGCACCACTTGCCTGCTCACTCCACCTCGGCTGTCCAGGGCCAAGGCAACATTGAGAAACAAGGGCTCACCTGGCTTGCAAAGGCCTCATTGATCTCAAAGATGTCCACGTCACTCACTGTCAGCCCTGCAGGCAAGGTAGAGACCTGAACTGACACACTGGCCATCTGCCTCCCCTGGGACCCGCCCCATCCACGGGCCTACAGGCTGCCTGGTATGTGTCTCTTCCAAAAGGGTGAGCCAGTCTCAGCTGTGGGGTCAGGAAGGGCTTGGAGTATGGGACACTAGCCTGCCCCACCTCCACTCTGCAGCACCCACAGGACCACCCTCATGCCCCTGGCAACAGCATGCAGGGCAGCTGCAGGATCCAGGTGGGACCCAGATACGATGTGAAGGAGCCACCTTACCTGCTTTTTGCAAAGCTATAGGGATGGCGTAGGCAGGTCCGATGCCCATGATGTCAGGTGGGACCCCAACCACTGCATAGGACCTCAGGACCCCAAGGATGGGAAGGCCCAACTCTTCTGCCTTGGACCTCCGGGCCAGCAGGATGGCAGCTGCCCCATCACTCACTTGGCTAGAGTTTCCTAGGAGCAAATTGTTGGGGTAAGAAGGCATCAGGATGGGGCTGAGGAGATCCCAGCCCTCCCACTTCTACTTTGCAGAGGGGTCTATTCCAGGTTCCCAGAGTACAGCACCCAGCATGGCCATGGCCTCCTTTCTCACACCCGCACCCCAGACCAGTCTCACCAGCTGTGGTAGAACCGTCCTTCTTGAAGGCAGGCTTCAGTTTGGCCAGGCCCTCCATGGTGGTGCTGGGGCGGATACCCTCATCCTGGGTCACAGTGATGCTCCTCTTGGTGCCCTTGTCATCATGGACCGTGGTGGTCACTGGCACAATCTCAGCTTGGAAACAGCCCTTGCTCTGGGCTCTTGCTGCCCTGCCAGCACCATGGACAGCCAGGCTCAGCTCCCTTAGGGTTATCTTCCTCCCTGCCCCCAACCTCTATCCATTTGGGTAGATGCAAGCTTAGGCTGCTAAATTCAGGGACATGCTGGACTTTGGGGGAGCTCTGAGGGCACGGCCAAGGCCTTACAGGGCCTACTTCACCATCAGCCCTAGACCTCCAGATCGTGGCCAATCCCAGCCTCAAAAGGGGCAAGGGTGTTTGGAGGTGGTGCCTCCACTTAGAGCCCTTTGTCTGAGAGGGACTAAGCCTGCTTGGCTCTCTCTGCTAAACTGAGGATGGAACCCCAGAAATATTTGTGCTGGGTTCTGCCAACTTTTCTGCTCAAACTCAACAGTTTGATGTCATCTACTCCCCAGTTTCCACCTATTTAAAGTGACATATACTAAACTACTCATGTATTTTTTATTTAAGCAGTTTTAAAGCACAAGGTATTTAAGGGTGACCCCTGCAAACATGTGCAGCATATTAAGTGCCCAGGGACATTCCAGTGGAAGGAATCTAAGGCTTCCAACACATTTTCAAATGGTTATGTGACCCAAAGTGGCTAAGAATCACTGCCTCAGGGAAGCCAACCTGGCCCAGATACCACTCCTGCTTTTGCTGTCCTCTCTCTGGACAGGCCGGACTTGCCAATCTTAGACTGCCTGAGCCCCTGGGGTTTCTCTGATATCATCCCCAGTTCTTGCCTTAGGATGCTGCCACAGACCCAGCATGGTCCAGAAGCTAGGATGCCAGGGTCCCTAACATTCCTGGCCCCACACTCCAGGATTGGACTCCCACAATGTCCAATCTGCAAACCACAGCCAGAAAAGAACAGAGGGGGAAACTGAGGCCTAGCTAGGGCAAAGTCAGGGTGAACAGACAGTAATAGAACCTAGAAGTACTACCAACTCACAGTGGCCCTGACACTTCCCACTTCCCACCCCCAACCTGGGTGGCACGAGGCCTGGAAAGCACTCACTGCCCAGTGGTAACTACAAAACGGTGCCACTTCAGACCACTTAGGATAGACTCAAAACCTCACTCTCCAGCCCTTTAAACATTCCTCCCCAAGCAGTACTCACTTCTGCTGGGAAGCCAGAGCAAAGGTATCCTGCTTCTCCCGTGAAATGCCAAACCGCTCAGCCACATTCTCAGAGGTTATCCTAGAACACAAACAGCAGATAGTGTGGGCATTGGTCTGACAGCCTAGAGGAAGGGACCAGGCTGTAGAGCTGTGCTTAGAACTCTGGATTCCCAAGGCTGTAAGCAGGAGAGGATGTAAGGGCAGTCCATGCCACAGACAGTAGTGATGACTCAGGATATGGTACAGCCTTCCCTGAGGGTGGATATAAAGGCGCAGATAGGGAAGTCAGCAATGCTGGCCAGATCCTGAGAAGCTCATACACCAAAGAGACTTTCTCCAAGAGATAGGGCAGCCTGCATGGGGGCAGTTGCAAAAAAGAGTTTGTTCCCTGGGTGAGCTGCCTCAGCGCAGGGGAGAAAAGGAGGCTTGGGTGGGGGCACTAACTGGCTACTCCTGGCCAGCTTCTTCTATGCCTCAAGGAAAACTGCTGCAATGTAGGGAGATGAGGACTCCCAAATCTCCTCCAGAAAGGCCAAACCTAGGCTTCCAGGTCACCTTGGCTGGTGTCTATGCTTATCCTGAGAACCTAGAGCCACAGCTCGGCCTTCCAGCCTGGGCTTCTGGCTTTATCGGCTTCCCTTGAAGATACAGTATGTGAAAGAAGCCACAGCACTGCCCCTCTCCAAGCCTTAGTCTCCTCACATATCTAGTGGATCCAGGACTCCTGACCCACAGACCCTGGGGATGGCCCAGAGGCTCAGAGAAGCTAAGGTGTTTCATACAAATGCCACATACTTTTCTTTTTTTCTTTTTTTTTTTTGAGACGGAGTCTCACTCTGTCGCCCAGGCTGGAGTACAGTGGCGCGATCTCGGCTCACTGCAACCTCTGCTTCCCAGGTTCACGCCATTCTCCTGCCTCAGCCTCCCGAGTAGCTGGGACTACAGGTGCCCGCCACCACGCCCGGCTAATTTTTTGTATTTTCAGTAGAGACAGGGTTTCACCGTGTTAGCCAGGATGGTCTCGATCTCCTGACCTCGTGATCCACCCACCTCAGCCTCCCAAAGTGCTGGGATTACAGGTGTGAGCCACCGCACCTGGCCAAATGCCACACACTTTTCATGTTGCACCTGACAGGGCCCAATTCCCCCCACCAGCATGTTCAGTCATCACAAGCTTCCCACTGCCTTCTCAACTTTCTAGGCCCCCAAGGCTTTGGAGTGGAGCTACCATCGTCCTTCCTATGACTGAGCACCTCAGTGTGGGAGTGACAAGGTAGGTGATGTTTGGAAACTCGGGGGCACAGAGAGGACCTGGGGGCTTCAGGAAATGGAAGTCAAGGGCAACATCAAGTCTCATCCCCAAAGTCCCTGCGGAGCAGACCATGCCCAAAGGAAGGAGGCCAAGGCTTGGCACCGCCAGCCCAGAGATGATAAAGTTCCTTGGCCCCCTGCTCCAGGCTGAGAGGGCACAAGCACACAGAGCTATGGGAGCACTCACCCCATAGGAATCAGGCAATCTCTGGCCTTCTCCTTCTCCATCAAGCGTGAAGTAATATTTCCAGGGTTCCCTCTGTCGGCCAGGGACATGGACTCCACCCTGGGGAGAAGGAAGAGGAGAAGGTGAGGTGAACTGGGCTCTAGCAGGACTCCTCCAGAGATAGCTGAACACTTGGCAAGTGCTAGGAAATAGCCAGGGAGCCCTAGGAAGTCCAGTGGGCCTCTGGGAGCCACAGGCAGGGCACCTGGCCAGCAAGGCCCAGCTGTGAGTACAGGGCTACTGAGCCCTGTCTCTATTTCGACCCCCACCCCAGGACAGAGCACTGCACAAAACACTCCTGGGGGCAGGGCTATGCTTCCCTGTACAACTGCTAAATCACCCAACTGGCAATTCCAGAGAAAAGCCTTCTGGTGTCAGCCACAGAGGAGGAAACACATCCACAAGCCAGGACCAGCCCTCAGGGCCCACAAATTCAGAAGGGAGAAGAGATAACTTGAAAGTAACCACAGGCTGGCCGTGGTGGCTCACGCCTGTAATCCCAGCACTTTGGGAGGCTGAGGTGGGTGGATCACGAGGTCAGGAGATCGAGACCATCCTGGCTAACACGGTGAAACCCCGCCTCTCTAAAAATACAAAATATTAGCTGGGCGTGGTGGCGGGCGCCAGGGGAGGAAGCTGAGGCAGGAGAATGGTGTGAACCCAGGAGGCAGAGCTTGCAGTGAGCCGAGATTGCACCACTGCACTCTAGCCTGGGCAACAGAGCGAGACTCCATCTCAAAAATAAATAAATAAAATAAAAATAAAAGTAACCACAAAGCTGAGCTCAAAGGGTGATCAGACCTGCATAGACAAGGAAGTGCTACGAGCTGAGAGGAAGGAGACGGCAGCGTAATGTGGTCAAAAAAGGGTTTTGAGGCGATGGGGGACCCTAACGCCTCAAGGGATGCTAACAGATAACCTTGACTGAGTACTTTTCATGTGCCCAGCACTATTCTGAATTCTTTTCAGATGTTAGAGTGCTTCAGTGTCAGTCACATGACAGACAAATACTCTACAGTGTAAGCTGTTGGTATTACTCCATTTATTCTTCTCAACTTCAACAGAGCTGAGCTAGGTATCCCCATTTTATAGATCAGGAGACTGAGGTCTAGAGAGACTGTATAACTTGTCCATGGTCACCCAGCCTGGATCCACATTTAAGTAGTCTGACCTCAGAGCCCACTTCCAACTAGAGTGCCCTGTGCTACATGCTTGCTGATCAAAGCCTATGGAGAATAGTCAGGCTATGATGTGGGTGTCAAGCCTGGCCCAGATCTTAATATCCTAGTACCGTGGTCCTTAACCTGCTTGGGAATCAGATACTCTCTAAGAAACTCATAAAAGCTCCAGCCCTTCTCAAGTTATCCATACTACCTTTCACCCAGTAAAATAGAAGAACATGACAGAAATCAAAGGGCAATGGCCCTTGCCCAGCCAAAGTCCTTGTAGAGTGGTCTTTGGCTTTATTTACAACTATAGAGATAGCTCAGTACAACTCAGTGCCAGCTGCCACAGCCCTGCAACAGGGGCCAGCAATGTGTTCTCTCAAGAAATACTCTAAAGAGGATGCAAAAGGCAGCAGGGGTATTTCAGAACCCTGGGGCTGCTCACTTCCCCCAGCCTGCCAAAGCCCTTACTCCCCTGCCCTCCCAGCACCAGATGCCCACCCAAGCCTGGGCACCAGTGCCCTGCCCTTCCCTGGAGGCACTGCCAAATACAACTTCTGCAGCTCCATTTGCTGCAGCCAACAATGGAGCCACAGTCTAGGTGGAGGTGACAGTGACCGAACCACCACAGATCTCATTTTGTCCCTCACAGCCCATAGGCAGCTGGAAGTTTCCACATTGGTACCAGCGTGGGGAGACAAAGGGACAGACAGCCTAGTAAAATGAACAAACTAGTTATACAGTAGGCAGCTGTCCCTGGCTTTAGAGAACCCAAACTGCAACTTCTCTCTCAGCAGCATCATGAATCAACAAGGGCCCCAAAAGGAAACCCAAATGCTGGATTTTCTCAAAATGCTTGCCCACCTTTTCCAGCCTGAAATACTTCCAAGAAAGTAAGCTTTTAGAGGCCAATTCCCCTCCCCTGCTAGTGCTGAGAGGTATGAGTGATTCCTGAGCAGCCAGAGTTGGTAGCCACTCTTAACCTGCATTTGTGAGAACCCACTCCCGGCCAGCTGCCTAATGGGGATGGGGGGAATCCTGAAATCATGGCCTCTGAGAACTCAGATGAAAATTAGTTTTATTGTCACAAGTTGGTTAATAAGCTCCGGCAGAAAAAAATTCTTACCCACAGGCCATGCCAATGTCATAAGACCCATTTCTGATGCCACCTGCAACAAAAGCATTTCATAAACATCCTTTGCCAGAGTCCACCTGTTCTGGAAGCAGTGGAGCCTCTTCCCCACCTGGTCTCTAGATGGGACTCAGCCCCAGCCTCAGAAATGGAAGACCCAGGAATGTTCAGAAAAGGCTTTGGGCAGTGGTAGGGGGCGCTCCTGCACTCTTTCTGTGGTTAGAGTCCTCTCAGAAATTATTACTTGCCCAGCAGACAGCGACTTCGCTGACCCAAACCCACAGGTCCAGGATCAAGGTGCCCACCCAGTCATAACTTACCTGCTATGCTGGCCACTGCCTGCAGCCCCGACGAACACTGTCTATTGACAGTGGACAAAGGCACAGTCTCCGGGATGTCACTGAAACAGAAGGTGAGAGAGTAGAATCAGCCCCCAATTCCATGCCAGGCTCTCATGGAAAGCAGTCCTATGCTTCTAACTGCCCCCCGTCAAGGGATGTAAAGGGCAGGGGAACAAACCCAGCAGCCCTGCCCCCATGCCAGGCCAGATCCATGGAATGGGGGTGGGCAGCTACTGGACAGATCCCCTCTCTGCAGGCACTTGCTCCCCAGGACCACCAAGTACATTCCCTTCCATTCCTGTGACTATCTTCAATCAATGACCAAGCACAGCCCAAAGGCAAGGGAAGCCTGTTTGGGCCACAGGGATCCTTCTCTCTCTCCCTTTGAAGATTCAAAAATGAAAACTATGTATCTCTGTTTCCCCCAAAGAACAGGGAAAAGGCACTGCTGCTAGGACAGAGCACCAGAGCCAAAGAAATGCCTAAAGTCTGAGGACAGGGACCCTCAACCTTACCAGTAATCATATAGCTAACCCTGCCATGTTCCCATGGACTCTTGAAAGCCTGATCCCACCTAGACGAAGCACTCTGATGGGAATCATGTGTTCTAACATCCGTTGCTCTGGTAGGTTCCCCAAGACTCTCACACTGGTCTTAGCCCTGGAAGCTAGTAGGGCTTCCCCTCTTGATGTAACCTGCCTTGGCCAACAGTAAAAAGCCCTAGGGAAATTTCCAGACCTCCTCAGACCCACAGACTCAGAACCTGAGGGAGTGGAAGCATCCTGGTGATTCTGGTGTACGGCCAGATTTGGGAGTCTCTGAACTAGTGCCCAGGCCAGGCTCTGCAGAGACTCTCAGGTGGATAGCTTCCTGTGCAGCCTGTTTGATCCCTCCAGGGTCCCTTAACTCCCTAGCAGGTAGTTACCATTCCTTCACTCAATCCACCAAGTTCACTAAATACCTACTTACCACAAGGCATCACCTGAGGGATGCTGAGATGCATATAACACTGTGCCCTGGAGGATGCCCAACCAACACACAGAAAATGAATCAACTAGCAGAGACTGAAATAATAGGGCAAGAAGGCAAACCACATCAGAAGGAAGTGCATGGCTAGCTCCTACTGGAGAGGAAGGGGCTCTCATTTTCAGCCCGAGAGCCTGGATAAGTCATGCCAAAATGGTGAGACTGTGTTTGGGCAGGGTTTGTCTTTCTGTCTAGGGCAGAAAGAGGAGAGAGGGCTAGCACTTCAAGGAGACAGAATGACGATATCAGGGAAGACAGTAGGCCGACAGGTGGCTGAACGAAGAAAAGTCAAGGTGAGTAAGCAGCTAGGAGATGAGGCTGGAAGGTAAGTCTGGAGCCAGATTGTAGGGGTCCTTGAACTACAGGCTGGGCAGTCTAAACCTCTCCCAGTTCCTAGAGGGTTTTTGTTTTCCTGTTCCTTCACTAGCTAATGTTCCTATTTATTCTTCTCCATACATCTAGAAGTACAAAGCTAAGCAGTTCTTAAATCTACACACGAAAATAATTTAAGCATTCTTTCCCCTGCAGGCGCTCAAAGGAAAGTTTACCAGGTCTCCTCCTGAGTGTCCCCCTTCCCCATGGTTCTGCCCTATCCCACAATGTCTGCTAGTGGGATATGACTGGAGTTAGCTCAACTAGTAAAAAGGCTGAAAGTCACTTTTCAGCATGCTTACTTGGTTACTCACCTGACAAATGAGGGCAGAATCCACACTTACAAAAGGCAAGTGACAACCTGGCTTTGGCTAAAAATCAAGCCACAGAGAACTTCTGCTCCAGTCCCAAAGGCCTTGTGTATCCTGGCTCAGCACTTTAAAGTAGGGGAGAGGTTGAGGTCACAAGAGCAGGGAGTCAAGGACTCTGGTTGCCTCATTCTGGTGTCCAACCTTATCCTCCCCAACCTGCAGACTGAGTTCCCTGGGGCCTGGGCCCAGTAAAGCATCAAAATGGCCAACCCATGGCTAGAACTAGAAAAGTTTACCTCAGAAACTGGGCGATTCGGGCCATGATTGCCCCGGCCCCAGGCTGCAGCACATTTCCTGTGGACAATAAACTTTCATTCAGCACCAGGTGGTGGTATTCTGTGCACTAAGGTATAGCTGTGAAAACCAGAGATGAGGCATTCCAGATCTTTCTTTGGGACACTAGCCCTTGGCAGGCTCACTTGCAGCTCTGGAACATCAGGGTTTGGGGCAGGGAGAGCAGGCCATACAACAGCTTGTCCTGGTCATCCACCAGCTCCTGTCGCTAAGCGTCCCATGCTCACTTGCCCACGCACCCAGCTTTTCCAAATCAGCACAGATGGGCAGGTTGCCTGCCCTTAAAAGTGAAATGGGAGTTTCTGAAAATGCACATCTCCCCAGGTATCCTCCTCTGAGCCCTGTTGTCACCCCAGAGAGGTGGAACAGTGATTGCTGACCTAGGGGTGGCATCCGCTGGATAAGACTCTTGCCATATCATGTTTAGTATTTCAAGGTGAGGGGTGGGATAGACTGAAGGTTGTGGGGAAAAGAAAGATCAGATTTTTACTGTGTCTATGTAGAAAAGGAAGACATAAGAAACTCCATGTTGATCTGTACTAAGAAACATTGTTTCTGCTTTGAGAAGCTGTTAATCTGTAACTTTAGCCCCAACCCTGTGCTCACAGAAACATGTGCTGTACTGAATCAATGTTTAAGGGATTTAGGACTGTGCAGGATATGTCTTGTTAACAATGTGTTTGCAGACAGTATGCTTGGTAAAAGTCATAGCCATTCTCCATTCTCTATTAACCAGGGACACGATGCACTGTGGAAAGCCGCAGGGACCTCTGCCCAAGAAAGTCTGGGTATTGTCTAAGATTTCCCCCCACTGAGACAGCCAGAGATACTGCTTCGTGGCCATATCCCGTGGGAAGGAAAAGACCTTACCATTCCCCAGCCTGACACCCGTAAAGGGTCTGTGCTGAGGAAGATTAGTAAAAGAGGAAGGCCTCTGTTTCCCGCACGTCCCTAGGAAGGGAATGTCTGTAAAGCCGACTATTGGTTCTATTCTGAAATAGGAGAAAACCACCCTGTGGATGGAGGCGAAATATGCTGGCAGCAATACTGCTGTTACTCTTTGCTACACTGAGACATTTGGGTAAAGAGAAACATAAATCTAGCCTACTATGCACATCCGGGCATAGTACCTTCCCTTGAACTTATTTATGATGCAGATTCCTTTACTCACATGTTTTCCCGCTGACCTTCTCCCCACCACCCTGTTCACCCTGTTCTCCTGCCTAAGAGGTCCTGCCCCTCCACACCTGTGGGTATTTCTCCCAAGGCGGAGACGACTGAGAAAATAAGACACAGAGACAAAGTATAGAGGAAGAAAAGTGGGCCCAGGGGACCGATGCTCAGCAATTGAGGACCTGCACTGGCACCGGTCTCTGAGTTCCCTCAGTATTTATTGATCACTCTCTCTACTATCTTGACGAGGGGGATGTGGCAGGACTACAGGGTAATGGTGGGGAGGAAAACATATGAGCAAAGGACTCTGTGTCATAAATAAGTTTAAGGAAAGGTGCTGTGCCTGGATATGCACGTCGGCCAGATTTATGTTTGACTTTACACAAACATCTCAGTGCAGTAAAGAGCAGTATTGCCGCCAGCATGTCTCACCTCCAGCCATAAGGTGGTTTTCTCCAAACTCAGTAAATAGAATGTATGGTTGGGTTTTACACCGAGACATTCCATTCCCAGGGACAAGCAGGAGACAGATGCTTTCCTATTATCTCAACTGCAAAGAGGCCTTCCTCTTTTACTAATCCTCTTCAGCACAGACCCTTTATGGGTGTTGGGCTGGGGAACTGTAAGGTCTTTCCCTTCCCACGAGGCCATATCTCAGACTATCTCAGTTGGGGGAAACCTGGACAATATCCAGTCTTTCTTGGGCAGAGGTCCCTGTGGCCTTCGGCAGTGCATTGTGTACCTGGTTAATAGAGAATGGAGAATGGCGATGACTTTTATACTGCCTGCAAACACATTGTTAACAAGGCACATCCTGCACAGCCCTAAATCCATTAAACCTTAAGTCAATACAGCACGTTTCTGTGAGGACAGGGTTGGGCTACAGATTAAGGCTACAGATGAACAGCATCTCAAAGCAGAATTTTTCTTAGTACAGATCAAAATGGAGTTTTTTCTGTCTTCTTTTTCTACACAGACACAGTAACAGTCTGATCTCTCTTCCTTTCCCCCACACTGCCGGACTCCCCTTGCCGAGATAGTGAAAATAGTAATCAATAAATACCGAGAGAACTCGGAGACCAGTGCTGGTGCAGGTCTTCGCATGCCTGGTGTCCCGGCCTCCTGGGCCCACTGTTATTTCTCTATACTTTGTCTATGTGTCTTATTTCTTTTCTCAGTCTCTCGTCCCATCTGACGAGAAATACCCACAGGTGTGGAGGGGCAGGCCCCCTTCAAAGGTCAAGGCCATGGAGGTTCCCCCAGTGAAAACTCGGGGTGGGGAGGTGAGGAGAGCTCTGGACGAACAGAAAAACGGGAAGGGCCCAGCACAGGGCCTGGGTGGTGCGCTCACCGACACAGATGTCCCCCAGCTCTTCCGGCCTCAGATTCACGTCCTTGAGAACCGCGGTCATGACGGCCGAGAGAAGCTCGTCGGGGGTGGTGTCCTGCAGCAGGAAGAGGAGCCGCGGTGACCCCCAGTGCCCCCTGCTCACCCCAGGGAGACAAAGCGACCACAGCTGGATGCGGAGCTGCCTCCGGCGTCCAGGGTAACCAAACATACGAACCGGACCCCAGCCCGCGCTGGCGTCTTCCCACACTCGGCACCCAGACCCTCGGGCCTCACCTTGAAGCCGCCGCGGCCTGCCCGGCAGATGGCCGTGCGCCGCCCGTGCACCACCACCACGTCCGCGGCCGAGGCCTGCGGGGCGCCGCTCAGGCAAGGCGCAGCCTGCGGCATCCAGCCGGAATCCGGCCGGCCTGTCAGGTGGCCCAGCACTACCTGCAGCCTCTGCATTGCGCAGCTCAACCCTACAAACCAGCCACCAGTCGCGGAACTGACCGCCGGAGTTAACAGACAGCCGTCCGCGCACGCGCAGAACCACATCTCAGCCTCCAAGGCCTCAACTCCGCCCACAGCCCTGAGAAGGGACGCGAGCGCCCCTCCAAAAGTCCCGCCCAGCTCCCGCCGCAGCCAACCACAAGGTGAGTCGGCCTGGGAACCCGCCCCTCCCCGCCACCGCCTACCGAACCCTCTATAGGAGGGCCCACAGTCACCGCCCAGCCGAGCTTTCCACTCAATGCCCCGCCTACCTTAGCCTACCGCAGCCAACCAAAAGGTGGATCTTTACGAATCCCCGCCCAGAAATGCAGAGCGGAAGCCTTTCCACCTTTTGTAGCCAAACCCGAGACCCGACCCCCAAACCCATGTCTCCTGCCCGCAGCTAAACGGAAGGCTGGAGCGCCAGGACCGCTTTCCGCTTGCGAGATGGAGATGGAAGCCGGGGCTCTAATTCCTCTACCCACTTCCTAGTTGGCTCTGCTATCCCTCCGGTCCTAGTACCCGAGCTGGGGGACCTAAATACTTCCGAGACGCCCGAGTCCTACTCCGACGTGGGTGGGCTTTCCCATTCTTTCGAGAAGACAGGGAATTTGGGCTTCCGGACTGGCCGGGAGAACAGATTTTACAGAGGTGCCGGGGTGTGACAAGCTCTCTAACTGGAGAATGAACGTTTCACACTTTTACCAGTTTTACACCCAATTGGAATGATTTTATTAGTGCCCATTTCCTGTGCTAGGCTGGGGGCTCCACCAAGGCAGAGAGCCTGGACAGGCTTGACACTTAGTAGATGATCAATAAGTACTTGTTGAATGAGTAAATGAATGAACCAGGGCTCCCTAGGTCAGGACTGTGTCCCTAAACCTAAAGAGCAAGGCCACGTGCCCCCTTGACTCCCAATAGCAGGGCCATGTCTTTACCTGAGACCCTGGAGAGTAGCGCTGGGCTTCCCACAGACACCAAAGGACAGGGTGCCTTGTGGTCCCCAACCTAGTGTCATGACGTCCCCAACCATTTTGATGGCAGGGTCACGGCATGCCTCAGGCTCCAGAAGACAGCTGTCCCTTTCCCACTCCCACCTGGGGAGCGCAGCAGGGGTCTTCCCTTACCCCTACTGGCAGGATTGCGTGTTCCCCAGAGACAGTGGAGGGCGGAGCTGGTGCCTTCCCACTTGTCCCCTCCTCGCCATCCTCTAGGGCAGGACCGTATGAACCCCTCAGATTCCCCAGTGGAAGAATTGTGGCTCCACCAGATCCCAAAAAGCAAGGCCCGTTTCCTACAACCTCTGAAGGAGGGTCGTTCTCACTCCGCCGCCTACCTACTACTACCATCATCAGACCCTCGAGGGCAGTGCTGTGGACCTCTCCAGATCTCAAAAGGCATATTCCTACTTCTCACGCTCCCACATCCCCCGCCTCCAGACCTCGAGGGTAGAAGTGGGCGCCCCCGCCTCCGCACTTTTGCGCGGGGCTCCGGATTGTAGGGCAGGGCGGCGCTTCTCGGAAAGCGAAAGCCGGCAGGGCGGGGCGGGGCGGGGCGGGTGTCGTAGGAGAAAGAGGAAGCGCTGGCAGACAATGCGACCCGACCGCGCCGAGGCTCCAGGACAGCCCGCCATGGCTGCAGGAGGTCCCGGCACTGAGCCTGCGGCCCCGGTCTCCTCCACATCCTCCCTTCCCCTGGCTGCTCTCAACATGCGAGTGCGGCGCCGCCTATCTCTGTTCTTGAACGTGCGGACACAGGTGGCGGCCGACTGGACCGCGCTGGCGGAGGAGATGGACTTTGAGTACTTGGAGATCCGGCAACTGGAGACGCACGCCGACCCCACTGGCAGGCTGCTGGACGCCTGGCAGGGACGCCCTGGCGCCTCGGTAGGCCGACTGCTGGAGCTGCTTACCAAGCTGGGCCGCGACGACGTGCTGCTGGAGCTGGGACCCAGCATTGGTGAGGACGTCCCCTTCCTGGCCTCGTACCTGGGGGGTGAGGAGGCTGACTTTCCGCGGCCTCAGCATCCTGTCTCCCATGGAGAGACCCCATTTCCTGCCTCGGGGGCCGGAGAAGCCTGCAGAGGGAGAACCATGCGGGTCCCGTTCCTTCTTAATAACCAGTCCCGGTTATTAAGAAGGACTGGAGAAAGGTCCGGAGAGGCGAGATGGAAAGAAAGCAGCTTAGGCAGAGGCTTTCAGGTAGGACCAGGAGTCAGAATCAGGCTTCTGTGGGGGCATCTGGGCTGTTTCAAGTAGAGCAACAGGACAGGTGGGGCAACTGACAGTGGAATGTCTTAGAAATCTCAGATCCTGGGGAAATGCAGCCCTTCTTTCTACTCAGTGGCACTTACATAATATACATGCATAGGCGTTAGGTACAGCTGCCCACAGACAGGCACACCTTCTGGGTTGGAATCACTGCCCTCACTGCACCATAACCAGTGGGTCTCCTGAGCCTTTCTGGCATGTCCAGCGCCTTGCTCACATCTGCCCTGGATCCTAGAAGCAGCAGACCTACCTTGGTACCATTCTCAGGATCCCTAGGAAGGGACAGAGATACAAACCTGACTTTGATGGCCTTCCAGAAAGCCAGAACACCACTGACATCCCTTTGTCAGTGAGAGCCAGTGGGAGCTCAACTTCTTAGAGCTGTTGGCACCAGTGAGCTGGGGAAGCCCTCTAGAACAACCCAGCCAGAGGAGGTGGGACAGCTCCTGGATCCTGACTGCGGGTAAAGAGGTGGGCACTCCCAGGGAACCTGCTTTACCCTGTCTCTTCCCCACAGAGGAAGATTGCCAAAAGTATATCTTGAAGCAGCAGCAGGAGGAGGCTGAGAAGCCTTTACAGGTGGCCGCTGTAGACAGCAGTGTCCCACGGACAGCAGAACTGGCGGGCATCACCACACTTGACGACCCCCTGGGTAAGGGTCCAATACTGTTCCCATGGGACAGGTGGAATAGGACACTGTGGCGTTAAGAGCATGGGTGTTGGAAGCAGATGGGCAGTGGGACCTTGAGCAAGTCACTTAATCTTTCTGAGCCTCAGTTTCCTCACCTGAGAAATGGAGATAATAGTCTTACATCTGGATTGCTGTGAGATGCTCATGAAACAATGTCTATCTCGTGGTTAATCCAGAGCTTAGCCCCTGAGGTATTCATCTTTCCTCTCCCAGGAAGGGCACTTTCTCTGAGGAGTATCATCTTGGGAAGGGTACAGGGCCCAGGGTTGCCTAGGCAGGGGACTCTTGGCTGGACCCCTCCCAAGACTTCCCATGGAGCTCTGACCACCACCCTTGTGCTGTGCACCCAGGGCATATGCCTGAGCGTTTCGATGCCTTCATCTGCTATTGCCCCAGCGACATCCAGTTTGTGCAGGAGATGATCCGGCAACTGGAACAGACAAACTATCGACTGAAGTTGTGTGTGTCTGACCGTGATGTCCTGCCTGGCACCTGTGTCTGGTCCATTGCTAGTGAACTCATCGAAAAGAGGTTGGCTAGAAGGCCGTGGGGTGGGTGGGTGGATGCATGAAGCCCTGCCCTGGGGTCCAGATACTGGGCATCTCTTCCTAGCTGTGCACTGTCCAGCCTGGGCACAGTGGGCTCTTCCCGAAGCTATTCCCAGGGGATATGCTGGACTAAGTTGCCACGGGACCTGCAGCCCGCCCACTCTTCCCTAGGTGCCGCCGGATGGTGGTGGTTGTCTCTGATGATTACCTGCAGAGCAAGGAATGTGACTTCCAGACCAAATTTGCACTCAGCCTCTCTCCAGGTAAGCTCAACCCTGCTCTGGCAAGATAATGAGGGAATGTGTAGGTGGGGCCTCTGGATTGTCAGCCTTCCCTCCCCAAGGGCTGTGGATGCAGTACCAAAGAACCGCTGAAGATCTCTGCACACCTGAGCATGTGTACATGTGTGTGCCTTTTTGTGTGAGTGAATGTGTGCCAGGGTGCTTAGATGGGGGATGGCTGTTGTTAACCCCTGTGTTGAAGACTGGGCTTGTCCCACCATGGGGCAAGGGCCTGATGCCAGCATGGCACCCCTTGGCTTGCAGGTGCCCATCAGAAGCGACTGATCCCCATCAAGTACAAGGCAATGAAGAAAGAGTTCCCCAGCATCCTGAGGTTCATCACTGTCTGTGATTACACCAACCCCTGCACCAAATCTTGGTTCTGGACTCGCCTTGCCAAGGCCTTGTCCCTGCCCTGAAGACTGTTCTGAGGCCCTGGGTGTGCGTGTATCTGTCTGCCTGTCCATGTACTTCTGCCCTGCCTCCTCCTCTGGTTATTAGGAGGAATCTGTGCTCTACTTGCCTCTCAATTCCTGGAGAGGCCAACTTCACAGACACATCTGCAGCAGCTGGACATCACATTTCATGTTCTGCATGGAACCAGTGGCTGTGAGTGGCATGTCCACTTGCTGGATTATCAGCCAGGACAGTATAGAACAGGACCAGCTGGGGCTAGGAGAAGGACCAGCAGAGCCAGCTCTGCTCTGAGCCATTCATACATCTTCAACTTCAGTTTCCTCACTTGAGGAGTAGGATGGGGAGAACAGAGAGTAGCTATGTTTGAATCCCTGTAGGGAAAGGTGAAGCATAGCTCCGGGTCTCCTGGGGGAGGGCAGTCTTGGTTGCGGGAGAGCTGGCTGTTGCTGGACTACATGTTGGCCACTGCTGTGACCACGACACTGCTGAGGCAGCTTCTTCCACAATGATGCCTACTGATGCTTCAGTGCCTCTCTGCACACCTCCCATTCCACTTCCCCACAGGGCAGGTGGGGAAGCAGGTTGGCCCAGCACAAGGAGATCCCACCTTGAGCCTTATTTCTTAATGGGCCCACCTCTCATCTGCATCTTTGACACCTCCCAGCTTCTGCCCAACCTTCAGCAGTGATGAGTCCCCAAGAGACTTGCCTGAGCAGCTTGAGCTGCTTTTCATTTCCGCCTGTCAGGATGCCTGTGGTCATGCTCTCAGCTCCACCTGGCATGAGAAGGGATCCTGGCCTCTGGCATATTCATCAAGTATGAGTTCTGGGGATGAGTCACTGTAATAATGTGAGCAGGGAGCCTTCCTCCCTGGGCCACCCTCTGAGAGCTTTCCCACCAACTTTGTACCTTGATTGCCTTACAAAGTTATTTGTTTACAAACAGCGACCATATAAGAGCCTCCTGCCCCAAAGCTTGTGGGCACATGGGCGCATACAAACACACACAGACACACACATATGTACAGACGTGCACTCTCACACACACAGGCAGCTGCATACAAACGTTTCTCTAGGTACAGCTCCCAGGAACAGCTAGGTGGGAAAGTCCCATCATTGAGGGAGCCTAACCATGTCCCTGAACAAAAATTGGGCACTCTTGTATTCCTTTTCTCTTGTGTCCCTACTCATTGAAACCAAACTCTGGAAAGGACCCAGTGAACTGGTATTTATACCTCTAATGAAGCACAGAGAGAGGAGAGCTGCGTAAACTCACACAACAATGAACTACAGACATAGCTGTTCTCTCCCTCCTTCCCAGAGTGATTTGTACGTTACTCTCAAGCTGTCCTTTGGGGACAAGGTGTCATGGTCTTAAGTGTCTGTGCCCCAGGGCAGACCTTAGGACCCTAGATCCAATAGAAAATGCATCTCTTTGCTCCACTTTCAGCCAGGCTGGAGCAAGGTGTCTTTTCTCAGGATCTTGGGAGGGAATGGAGGCCCCTCTATGTATGATCTTGTTGAGGTGTTTAGCTGCCATGCACCTGTCCCCCTTTAATATTGGGAATTTTAGAGCAATCTCAAGAAGCATCTTCTACATATTTTGTATGCATTATAATAATTTCAAAGATATCTGAGAAAAGCCTATATTTGCCATTCTTCTGTATCCTGGAATACATCCTGCATCCTGAGTTTATCATAATAAAGAATATTCTACCTTGGAAACTTTTGTGTGTTGAGCGGAAGAGGTTTGGAAGCAGTAATGTGGGTAAGAGAAGCTGGTCCACTGGGTAGGTTCCAGTGGATTTGGCAGGGGCTTCCTGAAAGCTGGGCCCCCTCCTCATAGGTTCAGTCCTCAGCAGGGCTGCAGGCAGAACCAGGAATACTGATCTCAGCTAAAGACACTCAGGAGACTGCCCTCCTCCGGCCATGTTCAATCTTTTCTGGGTTGTGCCATGCTCCTGGGCCCTGGCCCAGTCTTTGAGTAGGGGCTAATCTATGCTCCAAAGAGTCTGGAGGACCCCCCAACTCTAGTCACTGAGCACTGCACTGTTATTCCTATTAATCTTCTTTGGGCACATCTATGTTAATCCTAAAGGTACTGATCTATTTTTAAAGCAAATGTATTGCTTTTTCACTGTTTAAGAAAATTTGGAAAATACAAAGAAAAAAACTCATAATAACCCCAGAGAGAACTCTAGTGACATTTTAGAGTGCTCAGACATTGTCAGTGACAGTAGCTTTTGTCTCAGTGGTCTATCTGCTGCCATGTCCTGGCTCTTGAGCCACTTGGATGCTGGAGCCTCCCCAGCCTTGCCCCTGTGCCCTCAGGTACTCCTGGGAAGGCCCTGTGTACTCAGAGAACTCCTGAGGCCGAACCTTTCTCTCCAGCATCCCCTGGGAAGCAGAGCCACAGTGTGGCCCTGGCGGTGCCCCCAGGGTCTGCCATGTGCTGCCTATGGCTGGGGAGACAGTCCTGGGCCGGTCCCCTCTTGGGAAAAGCCTCTCTTCTCTCAGGCCAGGCTGTTGACCCAAATGTGCGCTCCCCACCCCTATCTGACTCTCACACTCCTCACACCTGCCTGTCTCCAGTGCCTTCCTTCCCATTAGCTGGGTTCCCAAATGTGAATAAAGCTTCCTCTTCTCATTTTCAGTTTTAGTCCTCTAGGAGCATTCAAAAGAGAAACTTTCCTTTTTCAATAAGGAAAATTTACTGCTGAAATTATCAAAGGCAAAGCAGGAAACTTTGGAGGGCAGCAGCATAGTTGTAATTCAAAACTACGATTCTGCATGACGATGGACATGGATTTCGCCACAAGTTAATGACCAGGGAGAGAATTGGAGAGAGGGATTTCCTCTAGATGAGATAAGACTTGGGTCATAAAGATCAAATGCACTAATATAGTATGACTTTGTTGGTTGCTGGTTCAAACTGACCAATTGTAAAAAGACAATACTGGGTCATATATCTGATAAGGGGTTAATATCTGGAATGTATTAAAAAAAAAACTCTTACAACTCAACAACAAAAGAAACAAACAACCTAACTCAAAAATGGGCTAAAGACTTAGACAGACGTTTCTCCAAAGAAGATATACAAATGAGGGACGGGTGTGGTGGCTCACATCTGTGATCTCAGCACTTTGGGAGACTGAGGTGGGTGGATTGCTTGAGCCTAGGAGTTGGAGACCAGCCTGGGCTACATGGCAAAACCCTGTCTCTACAAAAAATACAAAAATTAGCCAGGCGTAGTGGCATGCACCTGTAGTCCCAGCCACTTGGGAGGCTGAGGTGGGAAGATCGCCTAGGAGACGAAGGTTGCCACGAGCCAAGATTGCGCCACTGCACTCTAGCTTGGGCAACAGAGTGAGACCCTGTCTAAAAAAAAAAAAAAAAAAGAAACAAACAAAAAGAAAAAAATATACAAGTGGCCAATAAGCACATAAAAATATGTTCAATATCATTAATTAGGGAAAGCAAATCAGAACCACCATGAGATAGATACCACTTCATACCCATTAGAATGGCTACTATAATAAAAAATATATATATATATATATTTATATCTTTATATATACACCAAGCATTGCTGAAGATGTGGAGAAACTGGAACCTTTGTACACTTTTGATGGGAATATAAAATGGTATAGCTGCTATAGTAAACAGTATGGCAATTCCTCATAAAATTACAAACAGAATTACCATATGATCCAGTGATTCCACTTGGGAGTATATACCCCAAAGAATT
The DNA here is from genome assembly GCF_037993035.2 of Macaca fascicularis. Classification (NCBI taxonomy): domain Eukaryota; kingdom Metazoa; phylum Chordata; class Mammalia; order Primates; family Cercopithecidae; genus Macaca; species Macaca fascicularis. The sequence goes on from NC_088376.1 coordinate 100,174,845, forward strand.
GAAAGCAGGGTCTTGAAGACATGTTTGTACACCCATGTTTGTAGCAGCATTATTCACAATAGACAAAAGGTGTAACCAAGCCAACATCTATCAACAGATAAATGGGTAAATGAAATGTGGTATATATGTACAACAGAATTTTACTTAGCCTTAAAAATGAAAGACATTCTGATATATGCTGCAATGTCGCATAATAACGCTAAGTGAAATAAGACAGGCTGGGCACAGTGGCTCATGCCTACAATCCCAGCACTTTGCGAGGCTGAGGCGGGTGGATCATTTGAGGTCAGGAGTTCAAGACCAGCCTGGCACACATGGTGAAACCCTGTCTCTACAAAAAATACAAAATTTTGCCAGGCATGGTGGTGCATTCCTGTAATCCCAGCTACTTGGGAGGCTGAGGCAGGAGAATCACTTGAACCCAGGAGGCTGAGAACCCAGGAACTGAGATCATGCCACTGCACTAATAGAGCAAGACTCTGTCTCAAAAAAAAAAAAAAAAAAAAAATTCACACAGCAGAACACTGGGCGGGTAAGGGTGGAAGATGAGGGACCGCATCATCAATTTAGGGGAACATTGTCCTCACTGGCTATTTGCCAGATGATACAGAATGTTTTAAATGCCCTTGGGGATGTCTGGTTCTGAGACAATATAGAGTAAAAACACTTCTGCTTATTCCCTCTGCTAAGTACAGGCAAAACACCCTGGACATTATATAAAACACAAATATAAGGAGACTCTGAAGCGTTGAAAGAAGATAGAATGGTTAGGGACCTCAGGACCTGTGGAATCACATGGCACTGGCCTAGGGTTTTGTTTTTGCCTATGCCTAATAGATCTCAAATTGAGTATGGAGAAGGCAGAAAACTATAAACTAATGAGTGCAGGTAAAGGAAAAAAAAAAAAAGGAAAACCTGCACTTACTAGCCAAAGGACCAGAAAGGGACAGTCTTGCAAGAAAGAAAATTTGTACAAAATAACCACTCCAGCTAAACCATAGAAAAAATTGTAGTATTACCTACACCCTGCCAGTAAAGACCAAATGGGGAACCTAAACTTCCACTCCCACCCACTTGGGTGTCAGAGGGAGTCTAGCAGAGAGTCAACACTTTCACCACTGCCCAGCAGTAATGTCCTCTATCATGTCAGTGGAGGCCAGATGGGGAGTAGTAACAAGGCATCCTTCTCCCTCCCAGCCAAGGCTGTATCAGGGGAGGCTTAGTGGGCAGCCTGAACTCTCATCCTGACCCAGCAGTAACTAGGCACTCTCTCCCTTGTTCTCCCTCACCTCTACCCTGGGATGTCAATAGAGTAACCTGCACTTCTACCTCCACCAGACAGCATTGTTTTGATGTCAAAGAAGGCTAACTAAAACAGAAGATCTAAAAGAGATCCAGCCTCATAACATAGCATCCAAAATGTCCACGGCTGAAAATCAGTCAACATACCAAGAACCAGGAAAATCTCAACTTAAGCAAGAAAAGACAATCAACAGATGCTAACACCAAAATGACACAGATGTTAAAATTTTCTGAATAGAACTTTAAAGCAGCCAGTGTAAAAATGCTTCAATAGTAATTGTAAACATCCTTGAAACAAATTTTTTTAAAGTCTCAGAAAAGAAATAGAAGATATAAACAATTAAATTGAAACGTTAGCACTGAAAAAAAAAAAAAAAGAAAAAACTTACTGGATGGGTTCTGTTGTAAGATGTCGATAGCAAAGAATCAGTGAACTTGAAGACAAACCAATAGGAACCACCCAATCTGAACAAAAGAGAGAAAATAGGCTGGAAAAAAATTAAGTCTCAGTAATTTGTGGGACAATAAAAAAAGTCTAACATGTATGTCATCAGAGTCCCAAAAGGAGAGGAGAAATAATTTGGAGCTAAAAAAGTATTAAAATAAATATGGTTGAAAATTTGCCCAATATGGCAAAAAAAAAAAAAAAAAAAAAAAAAAACCACCACTAACAACAAAACCCATAAACCTATAGAGCCAAGAAGGTGAGCAAACCCCAACCATTATAAACCCCAAGAGGCCGGGCGCGGTGGCTCAAGCCTGTAATCCCAGCACTTTGGGAGGCCGAGACGGGCGGATCACGAGGTCAGGAGATCAAGACCATCCTGGCTAACACGGTGAAACCCCGTCTCTACTAAAAAATACAAAAAACTAGCCGGGCGAGGTGGCGGGCGCCTGTAGTCCCAGCTACACGGGAGGCTGAGGCAGGAGAATGGCGTGAACCCGGTAGGCGGAGCTTGCAGTGAGCCGAGATCCCGCCACTGCACTCCAGCCCGGGCGACAGAGCGAGACTCCGTCTCACACAAAAAAAAAAAAAACCCCAAGAAATCCACACCAAGGTACCTCATAGTCTAACCTCTGAGAATTAAAGACAAAGAAACAAATATTGCAAGCAGCCAGAGAGAAATGATGCCTTACCAATAATGAAAAAATTTTTGAATGGCAGTAGATTTCTTCCATCGGAAGCCATAGAGGTCAGAAGACATTGGCACAACATTTTTCAAAGACTGAAAAAAAAACCTGTCAACTCAAAATTCTATATCCAGTGAAAATATTACTCAGGAATGAGGAGGAAATCAAGACATTCTCAGATGAAGAAAAACCATGAGAATTTGTCAACAGCAGGCCTACCCTAAAAGAATAGCTAAAGGAAGTTTTTGAAAAAGAAAGAAATACAAGAAAAAAAATCTTGGAATACTAAGAAAGAAAAACAAGAGAACCAGTAGAAAGATGTGTAAATTGAGTAAGCTTTCATTTTCTTGAATTGCCAAAATTATATCTGATGGTTTAAGCAAAAGATCAGTTTAGTTGTTACGTGCAGGATAGATTAAGGAAGTTGATAAGCATAGTGGTAATTTCTGCTTCAGGCAATTTCACAGACAAAAAAGAGAAATGTAATGACTACTGGCTAGGAGAAGAAACTCTGGGATCCCCACAATTTCCTCTTTCCTCAAAATATCTAACCCACCAGGTTACTTCCTCTCCTAAACACTCCATGCATTGTCTGATGTAGTTTTCAACTTATGTACAGGAAATACTTGCGACAGCTATAAATGAGGGAGAGTCAAGGCACTTAAACAAAGAAAGGCCTCTATATCTCACTGAAACTGATAAAACGTCAACACAAGTAGAACTGTGATAAGTTAACATATGTATAATGTTACACCTAGAGCACCTACTAAAAAATCTGTTCAAACAGTTACTCTCAAACACTATAAATAAATCAAAATGAAATTCTCATTTCATTTGGAAGTGCCCAAATTATAGAGCTGGAGAATAGATCAGTGGCTGCCAGTGTTTTGATTGGGTGAGGGAGGGAAGTGGGTGTGACTACAAAGAGGCAGAGCTTTAAGATGTTGCAGTACAGGCCGGGTGAGGGGGCTCACGCCTGTAATTCTAGCACTTTGGGAGGCCGAGGCAGGCAGATCACAGGGTCAGGAGATTGAGACCATCCTGCCCAACACGGTGAAATCCCGTTTCTACTAAAAGTACAAAAAATTAGCTGGGCATGGTGGCACACACTCGTAATCCCAGCTACTCGGGAGACTGAGGCAGGAGAATCGCTTGAACCCAGGAGGTGGAGGCTGCAGTGAGCCAAGATCGCGTCACCGCACTCCAGCCTGGGTGACAGAGCGAGACTCTGTCCCAAAAAAAAAAAAAAAAAAGATGTTTCTTTTTTTCAGGTAGCTCTGTATCTTGATTTTGGTGGTGGTTACACAAATCTATATATGTGATAAAATGGCATAAGACTCTACACACGTTATACCAATGTCAAGTTCCTGGTTTTGATATTGTACTATAGTTATGTAAGATGTATTCATTGCGGGAAATTGTGCTGAGGATATAGGAACTTCCCTGTACTATTTTTGTAACTTCCTGTAAATCTACAATTATTTCAAAATAAAAAATTCAAATAATTTTTAATTTAATATAATTAATATAGTTTAATACTGTATTAACATTAAATTTTATTTAATTTATTAATTAATAAGTAAATATATAAGTAAATTTTTTTTTTTGAGATGGGGTCTCGCTCTGTTGCCTGGGCTGGAATGCAGCAGCATGATCATGGCTCACTGCAACTGCAACCTCTGCCTCCTGGGCTCAAGCAGTCCTCCCAGTTCAGCAACCTGAGTAGTTGGGATTACAGGTGCACACCACCACCACAGGCTACTTTTTTTTTTTTTTTTTTTTTGCAGAGACAGGGTTTCACCATGTTACCCAGGCTGGTCTCAAACTCCAAACTCCTGGGCTCAGGTGATCCACCTGCCTCAGCCTCCCAAAGTGCTGCTGGGATTATAGGCATGAACCACTGTGCCCAGCCAGAAGTAAATTTATTAATATTGATACTGAAGCTTACTAATATTTAATAATAATATTTTATATTAATAATACATAATTAATGTTATTTAAATATTTTAATTAAACATATTTTAAAAGTAGAAACAAAAGCCCCTGGGTGCTTATGAAATTACCAAAGCTTAATTTTCCATCTTGTTTTTTAAAGGAAGAATATTTTTCATTATAAAAGTGATTGCTGATAACTATATGCATATGTAAAAGAATATATATTTTCAACCACAATTTCATTTTATGTTGAAAAAATTGACCAACTTGGCTTTTGAGGACCTACTTATTATATTGATCCAGGTCAAAAGCAGCATATGAAGCTAAGCTAGGCATGGCTCTGTTCTCAAGAAACTTAAAACCCAGTGGAATAATTGAAGCACAAACACAGAAGATTTGAAGAACTCAAGAGTTAGACAACAGAGTCCTCTATAACAGATGCGCTGGCTGGTTCCAAAAACAGTATGTCCTACAAGTCTTGCAGACAGGCCTCTGTGGGACAGAGGTCTTGAAAAGATGACATTTAGGGGCTTTGGAAGGTGGCAGAACTGGTAGGTAGACACCAAGAGAGGAAGGAGATTCAAGCAGTAAGGAAATAATTTAAGCAGAAGGGGAAAGTGAGAGGCATATTTAGGAGCAGGGAGTAGACTGGTAGGACAAGACTCCAGGTTCAGTAGGAATGACTGGGGGCACTGGAACTCAGGCTGCAACAGGGAGCATCGATTGTGTCTGGTTAGGAGGGAATTGTTAAAACCAGAGTGTGGAGAAAATTAGTTTAGTGGTCGTATGCAAGATAGATTAAGGAAGTTGATAAGCACAGTAGTAGTTTCTGCTTCAGGCAGCTGCTAAAACAAAAATGAGAAATGAAGTGACTGCTGGACAGGAAGGAGAATCCGTAGTCTCCAGAATTTCCTCCTTCCTCAGATCAAATGACTCATTCCAGTGTTCCTTGTCCTAAACACTCATGCATTAATTCAACTTGCAATGACCTATCCCTGAGGTCATGAGGGTGGGCCAAGGCCAAGGCCATATGAGGTAGGTCTCATGTGGCTCTGGTTCAACCAGATTCCTCTGGTTGCTTATCCATAAGTGAAGATGAATGTGTTTTAAAAACACCAAGTTCAGCAGCTTCAGGTGTTACCTCTTTCTAAAGCAGGGCTATCCAACAGAAAGATAATCTGAGCCACATATATAATTGAAAAATTTCTAGCAACCACATTAAAAAAGGTAGTAAGAAGCAGGCAAAATTAATTTTAATAACATTTTATTTAACCTAAGGATCTAAAACATATAGAATATATCTAAAATATCATTTACATAAAAATTATATTTCTAAAATACTATTTCAACATGTAATCAATATAAAAACTATTGATGATATTTTACATTGTTTTCACATTGAGTCTTAAAAAGGCACTGCGTATTTTACACTTACAGCCCACATCTCAATTTGGACTAGCCACATTTCAAGTGCTCAATCACCACATGTGGCTAGTGGCTACTATATATTGGATTGTGCTTCTAAAGAATGCTGCTACTCAAAGTGTGGTCCCTGGACCAGAAACTTTGACACCATTTATTAGAAATAAAGACTCTCAGGCCCTACTCCAAACCTAATTCATCACGTTCTGTACTTTGATAGGAGCCCCAAGTGATTAATAGACATAGAAAGGTTGAGAAACATTGCCCCATGCACTTGGGAAGAGAGACCTAGGATAACAGTGTTTTTGGCTACCCACCATCAACATTCCATCTCCTCATTTATATTCCATGCCATGATTTCCCTCCAGACACAGACCAAAACCAAAGAGTGCCTCTCTCTTTTTCTGAGCACTATGATTGGTTCAGGTATGTCACGTGACTTGACCAGACTCAGTGAGACACAATGATTCCTTTGGTAGCTCCGACTGTGATTGAATGTAAAAGGTTATAAATTCTGGAGCCACTTTGAAGAGTGACAGGAGCAGAGCCATCATGCTCCAAAGTGGCTCCAGAATTTATATTTGTGTATGAAGGTTTCCGTATACAGCCTGTAAATAGAGAAAACCAGATACTGATGACATCATGTGAGCCCCTGCTTCAAGCCTTACTGCCAGAATTTTCAGATATGTGAGCCAGCAAATTCTCTGTTTAAAATAGTTTGGGTTGTGTGCTAGATATTATCTGTCTTCTCTTCCACATCTTCCCTTGTTTTCCACCAGGCTCTGTGCCCCAAGATAATGACCTTCAAGGATTACATCAACAGGTTCCCCTTGCCCACTGGTTTCCTGTTGGGCTTGGCCAATGGGAGGCACCAGTGGGAGATGAGAGAGCAGGAAGAGAACGAAGTGAGGGTATTTATTCCCCTGGCTCTCTTCTTGTGGGATTGCTGAGGGCTGATTATACCTCTCTACAAAAGGCTACAGCTACTTTCAGGCATTCTTCTCTCTCTCCTACTTTCTCTGTTTCTAGTAGGCCTTAGTCCTCTTGCTCTGTCAGGCCTAGGAATGATAATGGCTCCTGGAGGTGGTTGGCCCTAGTGTACTGCACTATTCCATTTGGTTTTCCTATTCCTTGCCCATGACTGCATGGCTCTTTGCACCAGGTTTTGTGACCCAGGGTATTGACTGGCTCCCCTTGCCCACAGGTTTCCTCTTGGGCTTGGCCAATGGGAGGCATCAGTGGGAGATCAGAGAGCAGGAAGAGAATACTTCCTTTATTAAACTGTCCTCAAATTGTCCATTTTGAGTGTGCCATTTGTTTCCTGTTAGGACCTGACTGGCATAGTAATTGGTATCAGGAATAGCCTGGAGCCAAGTCCAGCTGAGTCCAACATAGATCAGCCAAATACAATCTGATCTGCAGACACTTGAACAAGAAGTAAATGCTTATTGTTATCTACCACTGATATTTTGTGGTTGTTTGTCACATAGCATCTTTGTGGCAATAACTAACCAACGCCCTTTGTATGGTCATGTGATTAAGTCATGAGCAATGGTATGTAAGAGGAAGTGATATATTCAACTCTTAGTTTGTGACCTCAACAGAAAGGTGTGTGCCTTTTATTTTTAAAACCTTCTCATCTCATGCTGCAGAAGTGTGGGTGTGGTGGTGGGAGCTGAAAGCTGCATGTTGAGGATGGCAGAAATGAGACGGGTAGAGCCTGGGTCCCTGATACTACAGAGTTGAACTATCGGTCAGGACTGCTTACACTCAGACTTTTATGTCAGAGTGATTTCCTTTTTTTTTTTCTTTTAGGCAGGGTCCCACTCTGTCACCCAGGCTGGTGTGCAGTGGCGCAATCTCAGCTCACCGCAACCTCTGCCTCCCGGGTTCATGCGATTCTCCTGCCTCAGCTTCTCGAGTAGCTGGGATTACAGGTGCACACCACCACACCTGGCTAATTTTTGTATTTTTAGTAGAGACAGAGTTTCACCATGTTGGCCAGGCTGGTCTCAAACTCCTGAGCTCAAGCAGTCCATCCACTTCGGCCTCCCAAAGTGCTGGGATTATAGGCATGAGTCAAGGCACACAGCCAGAGTGAAATGGATTTCTATCTGGCCATTGTTACAGCAGGAATGCTGGCATCCTAATGAACTTTGGGGTTTCTGCCATGAGCAACCGAGACAAAATGGGCTTGCTGCAAGCCCCTCGCAGTGCTCCTGCAACCCCAGTCCCTCCATGTCCACGATAGTCTACTTCCTGTTCTGCTGTGGGTCCTGTCCACTCTGCTGTTGAACAGTGGGCCCATCCGTAGTCTGCCCTGAATCACTACTGTTCCTGTCACAAGGGTCCCCTTTCCTGCTCTACTGATAACTGTGTGGGTGTATCCAGCTTCATCGAAGGGCTGGCTGTAACTGGACAATTCATATGTCTGCTAATTTAAAGCACAAAAATCATTAGAGTGGGTATGCACATTTATAACTCAGAGATATGAAGACAGTGTAGCTTGTTTTCTATAATTGAATCTTTTGCATGAACCCCTGCCCTGCTGGATGGGACGGGGAAAATTTAGCTTGCCAATTAATAATATTATCAGATTTTTTTGGTGTCTTTGTGGGTAACCTGATCACTCTTAGGCAAACGCTGTTTTTTAGGCCTCCTTCCCTTCTTTCTTCATCTTGCCAAGATGGTGTCTGGGAGTCTGGGAAAGAGAAGGCTCATGTGACCTTGTGGTGGAAAGAAAGGGTTGCCTTGGATCTCTGTGAGCAGGTCCTTGTACCGTCCTCTGGCTCTGCCATGGAGTGCCTGACCTGATTTTATTCCTGACTTGCTATGTGTCACCTGCTGAGATGCAGCGGGCCTCATATGGCCTTAGGAATGTGATGTCAGCATCCAGCACTGAAGTCTACAGTTCCAAACATTTTCTTTCAGTCACAAAGTCTCACCTCTGTAGGCTTTCATTCCAACTCTCTGTACAGGCCTCCACAATACTTCCCCATGCCTTCATGGGGCACAGGAAGCTCTTTTTCTATCTAGGATTAGTAGGCGTTAAGTTCTTGGGCAGGGCATTCTGTAGGACAGTTATATGTAATTCTATGTAAGGGGTCAATGTGGAACTTTATTACACTCATGCTCAACTAGACACTGCAGAGCTAATTGAATTAGCATTTACCTAAGAGAGATCAGGTGACCCATAATAGGAGGATAATGTCTTCACTGCCTGCTGGATGGGGTCCACTGCCATTCACCAGGAAAACAGCGTCAGTTCTAGGGGCCCAGGCCTCTTTGGACATTGGAAAATGATCTCCTGTTTAGGTAGATTGCTCACAGCTGTGGACACAGAGAATCGTTCATAAATATTGTGAATTACATTTGATAGAGACTAAGGGGCACTTTAGTTCCCATTTCCTGATGTCTTAAAAATTTCAATTCAAAGCTTACACAGGCAAAGCCCTCTCTAATTTGGTAGACCCTGAACCCTAATTCATTTGTTCAGGTTGGGTTCTAAAGGAAAACAAGGCAAAGAAAGCTCCACAATGCATTGGGAATCAAATAGAAAGCTTTTATTTCCGTAATCAGATTTTGCAATAATAAATTAGGCAGTGCCATGGGCAAGCAATGATGCAGCAGTGGTATGGTGTGAATGACATTACACAGATGTCTGTTTTTCCTGTTTTTCCTGAGTAAGCAGACCTGAGTCAAACCATTCAGCATTGTTGCCCAATCTCTGTCTCTGTAACGCTTTATTCTATTTCCATCAACCTATAATTACCGGCTATCCCTTATTCAACGCTTAAAATAAGCCAGGCACTGTGCTAAGCATTTCCAGGAATTTCTGGAGCAAGTTTCTTAACCTTTCAGAGTTTTCTCATCTGTAAAACTGGCATAAAACCTCACAAGGCTATTTTACTGATTAAATGAGGTGTTTATATCCCTTAGTGTGTTGCCTAGCACTTAAATCTAATGGCTGCTCAGGGCTTTTTATCTGAATTCATGTTATGAAAGTAGGCATTATATTACATGCTGTCTGAATCTATTCAGATCCTGAGTTCAGAGAGTGGGGGATACCAAGTTATCTGAACATAAACATGAATATCCAGTTCCTGGGTTTGATAGTGATGGATACCTGTAGTTTTGAATGTTTTATAAATTACAGCTGCCCCTCAGAGATACTCCTGCCCAAAGTTGAGAGTTCACTAGCATATCTTTTTGCAAATTTTCCTAAGAAGGGGAGAAAATCAGCTCTTCATAAGTTTTCAGATTGTCATTATGCTGACAGGACTTAAGGTGGGCAAAAAACGAAAACCCCAGAAAAATACTTTACTTCCTTTCTAGTCATAGGGTATTTCCACTCCTCACAGGGGACCTACAACCTAATCTGAAATACAGAATATTCACAAAGAGAGAAGACTATGGGTACATGGCACCATAGGCTAAGTACCCAGAAATGGTCTGAGGGAGGTGGTAAGCATATACAACTGCCCTCAGGGCTGGAACAATCTCAGAAAAAGCATTCCAAGGGGTGTGGGTGGAGCAGGGAGGGTGGGTCATCAGTTGAACTGGGCAAAGCAGGTAAGATCTGGACAGGTGGAGCCAAAGAAAAGTGGCATTCCTGGAAGGAGTAATAAGCTGAGCACAAGGGTTGAGGGAGGCACAATGAGACCAGGTGGGAATGGAGCATGTTGGAGTCTCCTCAGAGTGAAAGAGAGGAAGGGCTGGGGTGGGGGTGCCATAAACACTGGTATTTACATTTTGAAACATACTTAGAAAGAGCACATGAACATTTATGAATAGTTGAGCATGTGTGTACCCATCATCCAGGTTTAGAAATCGAATATGACCCATATCTACTAAGTCCTCCATGTGCCCTACCTGGGCTGTAGCCTTCTCCTTCCCCCTAGAGCTAATCACTAACTTGAATTTTTTTGTTGTCTCCTTGCAATAAGATTATTCAATTGTACTTTGATCTTTTTGTGAATGCAATCACACTCTATGAATTTTTCTGTTACTTTGTTTCTATCAGCATTGCTGTGTGTGTGTGTGTGTGTGCATGTGCGTGCGTGTGTGTGTGTGTGTGTGTGTGTGTGTGTGTGTGTGTTGGGGGGTAGTTGTTTTGTTTTTCAGGCAGTCTCACTTTGTCACCCAGGCTGGAGTACTGTGACATGATCTTGGCTCACTGCAACCTCTGCCTCCTGGGTTCAAGTGATTTTCGTGTCTCAGCCTCCCTAGTAGCTGGAATTACAGGTGCCTGCCACCTCGCCTGGCTGATTTTTGTATTTTTAGTAGAGACGGAGTTTCACCATGTTGGCCAGGCTGGTCTTGAATTCCTGACCTCAGGTGATCCACCCACCTCAGCCTCCCAAAGTGCTGGGATTACAGGTGTGAGCCACTGCGCCTGGCCTGTTTTGGCACTCATCTATTTTATACAGCTGTAGGTAAATTCTGCTGCTGTATAATGTCCATTGTATGAATACTTTTACATTCTATTTGGGTGACTTCCTTTACTTAGCCATTACAAAATTTGCTGATGTAGGTATTCTAGTATATATTATTTGGAATACAAGTACAAAAGTTTATTTTGGTTGTATACCAGGAGTGGAATTGCTGGGTTGTAGGGGAGGCACAGGTTCCACTTTGCTAGGTAATACCAAGGTTTTTCAGGGACGTTGCATCAATTTTCATTCCAACTGTCAGAAGATGAGTTTCTGTTTTCCTCATTTTGGCCAACACTTAGTATTCTCCAGCTTTTTAGTTTTTACCTATTGGTGAAGGGTCAAGTGATATCACATTTTAGTTTTCGTTTGCATTTTCCTGATTAATGCAGCTGAAGTTTATGTTTATGGGCTCTCAAAATATTTTTGTGGAATCAATCTTGGAGAATTGCTTTCAGCAATTTAAGTCATGTTGTGTTCTTTGGTATTTCTCCTTATAAAGAGCTCAAACAATACACAGAAAGCAAATGTGTATTGCACTTCCATGTACCTTCCAGGACTTATTCTATATATTTATGTACAGGTAGAAATTGAATTTATTTTACAAGTTGCTTGTTTACCTTAATATAGATCATCCTATTTCAGTATGTACAGTCCTTCCTTCCTTCCTTCTTTCCTTTCCTCCCTCCCTTCCTCCCTCCCCCTTTCTCTCTCTCTCTCTCTCTCTCTCTCTCTCTCTCTCTCCCCTCTCTTCTCTCTCTTTCTTCCTTTCTTTTTTGTTTTTTGAGACAGGTCTCACCCTGTTATCCAGGCTGTACTGCAGTGGCATAATCACAGCTCACTGCAGCCGCAACCTCGTGATTCTCCCACCTCAGCCTCCCAAGTGTCTGGGACCACAGGTGCACACCACCATGCCCAGCTAACATTTATATTTTTTGTAGAGACGTGGTTTTGCCATGTTGCCCAGGCTGGTCTTGAATTCCTAGGCTCAGGCGATCTGCTTGCCTTGGCCTCCCAAAGTGCTAGGATTAAAGGCATGAGCCACTGCACCTGGCCTACTTCATTCTTCTAACTGTTGTATAATGTTTCATGGTATGGATGAGCCATAATTTTACCAGTCCACACTTTCTCAATTAAGTAATTTTTAAACAAGTAATATGGATTTATAATATCCAAAATATAAGAGAGGATATATCCCTCCCACTCCTTTTCCTCAACAAGTTATTGCCTTTGGCCTGGAGGCAGCCAAAATGGGCATTTGTGGTAGAAATTGGCTAGATGCTCACCAGTCCCATCTGTTTCTTCTTCCTGAGCACACAGAAGCCATTTCTCAGTTTCCTAGAGTTAGGTTGGAGTCAGATGACTTGGTCTGACCAATACAATATGGGAAGAGGTAATGGATACAGCTGAATCTTGGCCCACTTTGTGGTGTTCTCTTTCTCAACTGACTGGCTGGCTGAAGGCAGAGGATCCAGCAAAGACTCCAAGAAGGCCCCAGAAGATGGTGGTGCCACAAGATGGAGACAGCCAAAATATTTCATTCTCCTCTTGAAGGAGAGGGACCAGAGACATCTGCACTGGACTTTATGTGTGTTAGAAAAAAGCTTTTGGGTTAAGCCATCCAGATTTTCAGGTTGTTGCTTCAGCTAGCATCAATTACATTAACACAGAAAATGTCTTATGTGTCCTGAGATGTTCCACATAATACACACAAGCAATTACCAGTCCTCTATCAAAGAACACATAGGCTGTTTCTAAATTTTCTCTGTTACAATAATGCCACAATAAACATCCTAATTAATTGGGTTTTCAGATATATTAAACCTTCAAGAGTGTTTGAAATGTTGCAGGCACTTAGAAATCTGCTCCACCCCAGTCAGGTATTTCCCATCTTTTGCTCAGTTTAGCTTCAGCTCATCTAGTTGGCATGGTGCCAGCCTGGAAGAATCTGAAACTCCTTTCTGGCTCAGAATCCAGCTTGATGCTGAGACTGTACTTTCTTCATGGAGAGATTTTTTTTTTCCCTACAATAACATTTATACATAGGCATTTTTGCAGGTCTTGAGTGCCCATCACTTTAGACATTCATTTTCTGGGATTGCCAAGCTGTCAGTTTGTCACCAGGCTCCAGACTCCTAGCTCGCGTATGTCTCCTTTACTCTCACACTTCATCTGTTTAATCTACACCATGCCTGAATGCATGCCTCTGCAGGGTACTATTCTAGGCACAAAGTGAAAAGCTCACCTAAGGGGGTTTGGTTGTTATCGCCCTCCCATCACATTAAGTGTGACATGTGATAAGAGATAGATGGGAGGGAATAAATTCTAGCAGTCTATAATTGGTCCTGGTACTGACATGAAACTGCTAAGAAAATCAGCTCAGGTCAGAGGTATAAGGTTGTACTTTTCTTTATATTCGGGTTTCTCACATAGAGTACACATTAATTTTTAGACTTGAATCAAAGGAGCCTATAAAACTTGAATTGTTACAGCTATAATTCCCCACTTCAAGACATCACTAGTCTTGAAATCAGTCTTTTTTCCTCTATTCTGCAGGCACTAAAAGCAAAGCCCAATGCAAATAAGTTGCTTAAGGGCAATAAAGTAAGAAGGAGAAGCATGAATATGCTTTTGTTTCCCGTTTCTCAGTTCAGACAGTGAGTCTCAACTTTTGGGTTTATGCACAGCAGCAGATGCTGTCTATACTGGGCTCATAGCCTTTGAGCCTACTCTGGAGTTTGCTTTTAGAGAGTTCTAACACAAGAGGAGGACTGCCTATGTCTGCATGAGTGCATTCTCCAACCTTAGGAGCATGCTTTTCCAAGCACTGAGCTGGGTAGAGGTGCAGGTGTGTTAACACCCTAAAGAGGAAGAGAGTTGGTGGGATAATAGCTCAGCTTCCTTACCTCTTAGTGAGACAATTCTGAAATGTGTTCCATAGTTTCCCAGATGGCTCACAGCAGGATTAAGCCTGGTTGCCCACACAGTGACCCCTCATTAACACACCCTTAATGACTATCCTTCCTTTCCTTTCTTACTTCTCCACTTCTTCAAAAGTGGAGTTGCCTCTTGGAGTCACCTACTAAACAAACTATTTGTACCCAAATCCTGGTCTCTGAGTCTGATGTTAGGGGAGCCCAAACTAAGACAAGGGCTCCTTTGAAAATGTAAGGAAAAATAAGGTCCCTCTCCTCAGGAAAATATGCCATACTTCCAAGAAACCTAGGTAGGATTTGGTGAAATTCTGATAAAAGGGCCACAGTTCCAGAATCATCCTACCTTCCCTCTTCCCCATCCCCTAAAGACTACTGACAGAGCTATATACAAAAAGCAGCAGCATAATATAATAGGAATAAAAGCATTTATTAAAAGTTTCAAAAGTGCCCCAAATCCCCACTGTACCCCGTTTAAAATACAATTGACTCTTGAAAAATGAGGACATTAGGGTTACCGACCACCTGCACAGTCAAAAATCCATATATAACTTTGGGTCCTCCAAAACTTAATTACTAATAGCCTACTGTTGATCGGAAGTCTTACTGATAACATAAACTAGATTAACACATATTTTGTAGTTACATGTATTATATACTGTATTCTTACAATAAAGCTACAGAAAAGAAAATTTTAAAAATCCAAGGAAGATAAAATATATTTACTACTCATTAGGTGGACGTGGATCATCACAAAGGGCTTCTCATTGTCTTCGCATTGAGTAGACTGAGGACAAGGAGGAAAAGGAGTGGCTGGTTGGTCTTGCTGTCTTGGGGTAGCAGAAACAGAAGAAAATCCATGTATTATTACGAGTAGACCCCATAGTCCAAACCTGTGTTGTTCAAGGGTCAACTGTACTCACCACATGGCTGGCTTCCTAACTATTCTCTGTCACAGTATACTTGCCTTTTCCTACACGATTTGCTTAGTTGCTTACTGTTTTCTACGAGACTGTTCCCTGAAAACAGAAACTGAGTCTGCTTTGGTCACCACTTTATACTCAGTGTTTATGACAATACTCTCTTTCACATGGAAGGTACTCAACAGGCTGAGAATGAGGTTGAGGTTTGGATTCTGACCTCAAAGAGCTGCCAATTCCTTGCATATTAAAATCACAGAATCCCAACCTCTATCAGGCTACATGGAGAAAATCAAGGAGACAGGATAAATGAAATGAACAGATCTGCAGAGCTGGTTCTGGCTCAACTAATCCATCAAGCTATGCTTGTGGAGGAGGCAGAACAAAATCCATTGGTGACCCTGCCTGCCAAGAACATGGGCCAATTAACATCTCGAATTTTCACTGTTAGATTAGCAGCTCCTTTTCACTGGGGAAGGGGAAGAAAGGAGGAAGGTTGCCAAAATCTCTCCCTGAAGTATATCCTATTATATTTCTATACCTATTTTTTATATATTATATATATATATAATTTCTTTTTTGAGATGGAGTCTCACACTCTTTTGCTGAGGTTGGAGTACAGTGGCATGATCTTGGCTCACTACAACCTCTGCCTCCTTGGTTCAAGCGTTTCTCCTGCCTCAATCTCCTGAGTAGCTGGGATTACAGGTGCCAGCCACCATGCCTGGCTAATTTTTGTATTTTTAGTAGAGATGGGATTTTACCGTGTTGGCCAGGCTGGTCTCGAACTCCTGACCTCACGTGATTCACCTGCCTGGGCCTCCCAAAATGCTGGGATTACAGGTTTGAGCCACTGTGCCAGGGAGAAAAACAAAAAACAAAAAACAAAACTGAAGTATGTCCATGGGTCATACAGCTTAACAACCCCAAGTTAAGGATTTCTGATTTGTAGACCTTTCTATTGGTGCAAACTTTGAAGCTAATACCATCAGATTTAGCTCCTTTCTGATACATTTGATCCCATCCCTCTCCTCCCTGCAAAAAGAAAAAGGCAGAACATACGGTAAAGAAAGTGTCAGTAGTAATGGCTGAAACCACTTACAGCAAGGCCTGTGCTATGCTTTCTGGAACTGTGGCACCTTTGCTGGGCCTGGACTATTCTATCCTCTAAATGTGCATCTATTGAAATCATGTTAACTTTGCAAGGTCTGGTACAAACACTTCCTTCTTCATGAAACATTCTCCAATCCTACCAACTAGGTGGAAACCCACTAGTAGCTTCTAGTTGACTGGTTTCATGGTCAGTTGGACCTCCCACAGCAGAGCTCACACAAAGCTTCCAGTGCTTGGAGGTGTTTTATTATTTTTTTATTTTTTATTTTTTTTGAGACGGAGTCTCGCTTTGTGGTCCAGGCTGGAGTGCAGTGGCCGGATCTCAGCTCACTGCAAGCTCCGCCTCCCGGGTTTACGCCATTCTCCTGCCTCAGCCTCCCGAGTAGCTGGGACTACAGGCATCCGCCACCTCGCCTGGCTAGTTTTTTGTATTTTTTAGTAGAGACGGGGTTTCACTGTGTTAGCCAGGATGGTCTCGATCTCCTGACCTCGTGATCCGCCCGTCTCGGCCTCCCAAAGTGCTGGGATTACAGGCTTGAGCCACCGCGCCCGGCCTTGGAGGTGATTTAGAACCAAACTAAGATCTACTTGCCCAGTGCAGTAACGCCAGATTGCCACACAGGTTTTGCTGCAGTAGACAGGCAGGACTCCCAGCAAGGAGAGGAGAATTGGTGTAGCTCAAGCTTAAGACCTAAACTTCCCCAGCCTGACCAACATGGTGAAACCCGCCTCTACTAAAAATACAAAAATTAGCCAGGCGTGGTGGCAGGCGCCTGTAATCCCAGCTACTCAGGAGGCTGAGGCAGGAGAATCGCTTGAACCTGGGAGGCAGAGGTTGCAGTGAGCCGAGATAGTACCACTGCACTCTAGCTTGGGCGACAGACCGAGGTTTCGTCTCAAAAAAAAAAAAAAAAAAAGTCTGGGCGCGGTGGCTCACCCTTGTAATCTCAGCACTTTGAGAAGCCGAGGTGGGTGGATCACAAGGTCAGGAGTTCGAGACCAGCCTGGCCAATATGGTGAAACCCCGTCTCTACTAAAAATACAAAAATTAGCTGGGCGTGGTGGCACGCACCTGTAGTCCCAGCTACTGGGGAGGCTGAGGCAGGAGGATCACTTGAACAGGGGATGTGGAGGTTGCAATGAGCCGAAATCATGCCACTGCACTCCAGCCTGTGCAACAGAGCGAGACTCCATCTCCCACAAAAAAACAGAACAAAAAAAACCCTGAACTTCCAATGGCTTGCAGGAAAGGTTTTTTTTTTTTTTTTTTTTTTTTTTGGAGACGGAGTCTGGCTCTGTTGCCCAGTCTGGAGTGCAGTGGCACAATCAACGTTCACTGCAACTTCCGCTTCCTGGGTTCAAGCCATTCTCCTGCGTCAGCCTCCCGAATAGTCCCGCGCTGCCACGCCCGGCTAATTTTTTGTATTTTTTTAGTAGAGACGGGGTTTCACCATATTGGCCAGGCTGGTCTCGAACCCCTGACCTTGTGATCCACCCACCCCCCCCAACCCCGCCCCGACCCCCCGGCTTCTCAAAGTGCTGAGATTACAGGCGTGAGCCACTGCACCCAGCCTTTTTTTTCTTTTTTTTTTTAGACGGAGTCTCGGTCTGTCGGCTACTGGAGTGCGGTGGCATGCGGCATGCTCTCGGGTCACTGCAACCTCTGCCTCCCAGGTTCAAGCGATTCTCCTGCCTCAGTCTCCCTAGTAGCTGGGATTACAGGCGCGTACCACCATGCCTGGCTAATTTTTGTATTTTAGTAGAGACGGGGTTTCACCATGTTGGTCAGGATGGTCTCGAACTCCTGACCTCAGGTGATCCGCCCGCCTCGGCCTCCCAAAGTGCTGGGATGAGCCACTGCACCCGGCCTAAGGTCTCTTCCTTAATAACTGCCATTGGACTGAAATGCGTCCAACCTAGAACAGTTTCGCACCTAGCCCTATTCCTGTTAGATGCTCTTTATTTTTTAAAATCCAATTTACCAAGCGTGTTGTCTTCAGCTCGCTAATTTCTCCAACGGCACTACGTAGTCAAACTGAGAAAACTGTTCAGTGGGGGTGACAAAAGCCAAGGCTCGTGAGACAACCCCCAAATCTGTGGGTCGATCTGACTTGTTTAATAGCCCAAGCCCTGTTCGGGGGGAAAAAGCCTTCCGAGGCCCTCAAGGCAGGTGCTTGAGCTGCAGATCTAAAGTTGCTAATGGACAGAACCCGCCCAATGCAGGAGGGAACCGCGAGAGACAGCGCCACAGCATGCCTTAGAGAGAACGTCCGCCTTGAAAAAAATGTCACCAGGCAAACTTCCAGTTTCACTCCGACCGGTGGCCCAAGGCCTTTTATCCTAGTTGGCAGTGGTCCACACCCGAAGGCTACCCCACCCAGCCGCTCCCTCAGGGCTTCTCCACACCCCGTGGAGGCTTTCGCACGTCTCGAGGGTGTGACGGTTACGCCGTGACGTCACTCCAGAGGAAGTGGTAAGACGAGCGGGGTAATGGGGCTCTTGAAGGGCTGCAGCCCTAACACGGAGAAGCGCTCTAAGAGCCTGGAGGCGGGACCAGCTTATGACTGACGTCTACCCACACCCATTGCTTTTCTGATTCCTTCTCAAACAAACCAATGAATGCGACGACGGAGCCAGCAACGTGCCCCAGGCGCTAGAAGTGGCTCCGCCCCCTCTACTTTGCTGCGCTTTGGTCGCCATGCTTAGTGTGGCTACTGCCTCTGTGCTACCTGAGGCTCTCCTACGGCTTTTCGATGCCTTCGATGAACCTCTACCTAAACATTTCTTCCCTTTCACCGCCAACTCCCACCTTCTTGGGTTTCTAGCTCGCTCACTTTGTATCCAGCCACACTGGAGATGGCGGCCGGAGGCGAGCCCGAGGTGGGGCGTGACCAGCGCGGTGACGTCAGCGCGCTGCGTGTCGGCAGGTGGAGGGAGAAGGGAAAGTTTGGCCCGTGCGTGGGGCTGGGGTGGAGGGCGGGACAGAGGGGCTGGGCCCAGGGAAAGCTTCTGTCGCTGCTGCTGCGGAGGCCGAGGACAGGACGTGGGCTGGGCCGGGCAGTGCCGGACGCGGAGGAGCAGGAGGCGAGGTCTGCCGGAGCTCTGAGACCCCGCCGCTCTGCCGCGCGGTGACCCCGCGCCCTGGCGCCGTCCGACCCGTGGCTGTTCCGAGACGATTGGTGGGGGCGCGGCGGCGGCTGTTGGGGGTGGGGAGACGCGCGGCGAGGAGACGAGCGAGGTCAGCGAGTTTGAGGGAGGACCGCGAGCCGCTGCCGCCGTCATGTCCGAGGACTCGAGCGCCCTGCCCTGGTCCATCAACAGGGACGATTACGAGCTGCAGGAGGTGATCGGTGAGAGCAGGCGCCGCGGAGGGGGAAGGCGCGGCGCTGGGCGGCGGGGGACGCGGGAACGTGGGGATCCGCGGAAGCTCGGGGAGCGCAGCCCTCACAGGAATTCGTGGGACGCTTGTGTCGAGCGTGTGTGAGACGGGAAGGGGGTTTTGAGGCGCGCGCCTGTGAGGCGGCGTGGGGTGGGGCTTGAGGGGGCTCAGGAGAGATTTGTGTACAGCATTCTCCGATGTGTGGACAGGAGCGACCCATGTGTCTTGTAGAGAAAGAAAGTGCAGGTGTGGGGCAGGCCTTACCGAGGCTGTGTGAGAAATGGGATCTTGAAGTTGTGGGCACAGCCATCGATTTCTGCTTTAGTTTTTTCCTCCTGGTCCGTGCTGGGGCGAGCTGGGGATCCTCCAGGTGAAGCTGCAGGAACCACGCTGAGCAACAGAGACCCAGCTTCTGACTCCTTTCAAGTGACTTTCTAGTCGAGGAGGTAGACATTAAATAAGTAGACAAAAAGAATTAAAAAGGGCCGGGCGTGGTGGCTCACGCCTGTAATCCCAGCACTTTGGGAGGCCGAGGCGTGCGGGTCACGAGGTCAGGAGATTGAGACCAGCCTGGCCAATATGGTGAAAGCCCGTCTCTACTAAAAATACAAAAATTAGTTGGATGTGGTGGGGCTCGCCTGTAGTCCCAGCTACCCGGGAGGCTGAGGCAGAAGAATCCTTAAACCCTGGAGGCGGAGGTTGCAGCGAGCCGAGATCGCACCATAGCACTCCAGCCTGAGCGACAGAGCGAGACTCCGTCCTTGGTGGTGGTGGGGGGGTGGAATTAAAAAGAAGAGGTTTTGGCAAGTGCCATGAAGGAGATAAACAAGATGTTCTGATAGAGAATAACCTGGAGATCTAGTTAGGGTGATTTCAAGGAAAATTCTTTTTCTGAGGCGATGACATTTCAATTGAGCCCTGAAGGATGAGAAGTGAGGATTAAGAGCCTCAGGAAGATTTTTCCTTACAGAGGGATGAGGAGATGCAGTGGCCTTGAGTAGGGGAAAAGCTTGGTATGTTTTAGGACCTGAAGGAAGGCTGGCAAGGATAGAGAGGGAAGGGAGGAGCCAGAGCTTAGGGATCTTCTCAGCCTTGCTACAGATTTTGGAATTTTATGTATCACTGGAGGCCCTCAAATAGTGCCTTGACGTGATCCAATAAATTGGGCTGGTGTGTGAAAAGATTTGAAGGGGGTCCAGGAATCCCAGTTGGCAGAGACCAAAACTTGCACAAACATAGATTGTAATTCTCACAGAAGCCTAGGGATTGGGAGGAGGCTGGGGCCTGGGGATGAGGGGAGTATTTGTTGGACAACAATAACCCAGTGACCTTGGAAATCAAAAGGGGGTGGGTTTAGCTATACAGGCTCAATCAAACTGACATGAGCAGACACCTGTGTATTGGAGGAAGGAGAATTGTCTACTTTGCCAGCATCCTGCCCTAAAATTAGTTTTATAACAAAGACCAACTGAAGACTTCTTAGCTGCCTTGGGAGTGTCGGTGTTTATTTCACTGTGGGTTTAAAAAAAACTTTGTGAAAAAAATTTTTTTTTAACTTGCCTCTTGTTGTAAGACAATCTGGGCTTAAAGCAGTATTGGTTTGTGTAGGAAAAACAAAAACAAAACAAAACAAAAAAACCTGGACTAAATAAAGACATCACATCTTTGCTTAAGCCACTTCATGGGCCTGTGTGCTTGCTACGTATTTATTGGGTCTTTGACGTGTATTTGTTGGTTCTAAAGACAGCTGGTTCCCGGTCTGAACTGATTGCTTCTGGTTCCGCCAGTCAGAGTTTCATATTGAAGGAAAGGATTAAATGGAAGATTCTAAAATGATGTCAGAGAAGTAAAGATGAGGTTCCCTATCATCATTTTAAAAGAAGAGTTTTTATTTTTATTTTTTTTCTGGTAGTGTGTCCATCTTTCTAGGGTGAAGAGGGTGGTTGTAGTCATTCTCAAAGCCTTTGGTGTTAAGATGGCAAAGAATTTCAGAGTTACAAAGGCGCTAGAGATTTGGTGATTTGTTAATTTGGTGTCCTCAGACCCTTAGGATGTCTGTGAGTGGGCAAAAGGTAGCCTCTCAGTCTTCTGGATAGGGTTAGTGTTCCTCACATTCACAAAGTGGTCCATGGTTTTTAAAAGGTTATGAACTCCAATGTGATTTGACCATCTTTCATGGATTTAAAACAGCTTTACTGAGGTATAATTTAATATAAAATTCACCCATTTTAAGTGGAACGTTTAGTGATTTTTAGTAAATTCCCTGTGTTGTACAACTGTCTTCACGATAATCCAGTTTTAGAGTATTTCCAACATCCCCATGAGATCTCTTGTGCTTTCTTACAGTTAATCCCTTTTTCCACCCCCAGCCTTAGGCAACCATAAATCTACTTTTTGTCTCTATAGACTTGCCTTTTTTGGACATTTGTATAAATGAGATCATATAACATGTGGTCTTTCATGTTTGGTTTCTTTCACTTAGCATAAATATTTTTTCATTTGAAAAAAACAAATTTGAGATATAATTTACATACCATAAGATTTACCTGATTAAAATGTACAATTCAATAATCTTTTAGTAAATTTACATAATTGTTCAGTCATCACCACAATCCAATTTTAGAACATTTCCATCATTCCAGAAAGATGCCTCATGTCCATTTGCAGTCACTCCCTGTTCCCACCCCCAGCCCCAGGCAAAATATACTTTCTGTCTCTATAGATTTGCCCTTTCTGGACATTTCATGTAAATGTAATCATATAATATGTGGTCCTTTGCGTTTGGCTTCTTTTACTTCCCATAATGCTTTTTGAGGTTCATCCATCTGCCATGTAGTACATGGTTCCTTTTTATTGGACACCAGTTAATGGGCATTGGATTGTTTCTGCTTTTTGGCTGTTTGGAATAAAGCTGCTTTGAGTATTCACATCAAGTCATCCCATGAATATGTTTCATTTTCCTTGGATGTATACCCAGGAGTGGAATTGCTGGGTTGTATCACAAATTTAACTGTTTAAGAAACTGCCAAACTGTTTTTCAAAGTAACTGTACCATTATGTTCCTACCAGTAATTATAAGAGTTCTCATTTCTCTACATTTGTTGTCTTTTTGCGTGTAACCACCCTAGTGGTTATGAAGTGGTATCTCATTGTGGTTTGGATTTGCATTGCCCTAATAACTAATGATGATGAACATCCTTTCATGTGCTTATTTTATTAGGCTTTCATAGATCTTCTTTGGTGAAATATCTGTTCAAATCTTTTGTCCAGTTGGACTGCCCATTGGGTTGTTTTCTTTTTTCTTTTCTTTTTTTTTTTTGAGATGGAGTCTTGCTCTGTTGCCCAGGCTGGAGTACAGTGGTGAGATCTCAGCTCACTGCAACTTCTACCTCTTGGGTTCAAGCAATTCTCCTGTCTCAGCCTCCTGAGTAGCTGGGATTATAGGTGCTCGCCACCATGCCCAGCTAATTTTTGTGTTTTTAGTAGTGATGGGGTTTCACCATGTTGGGCAGGCTGATCTCAAACTCCTGACCTCTGGTGATCCACCTGCCTTGGCCTCCCAAAGTGCTGGGATTACAGGGGTGAGCCACTGTGCCTGGCTGTTTGTTTTTTTTTTTTTTTTTTTGAGTTATAGAAGTGTGGGTATGTGTATTCATTTTGGGTATGTGTCCTTCATCTGATATATGATTTAATTTAAATATTTTCCCATCTGTAGTTTTTTTTTTTCTTTTCATTTCCTTTTTTTTTTTTTTTTTTTTTGAGTCTTACTCTGTCACCTAAGGTGGAGTGCAGTGGCATGATCAGGGCTCACTACAACCTCCACCTCCTGGCCTCAAGTGATCCTCCCATCCCTGCCTCCCTGGTAGCTGGCACTACAGATGCACGACACCACGTTTGGCTAATTTTTGTGTTTTTTGTAGAGACCGAGTTTCGCCACATTTCCCAGGATGATCTCAAATTCCTGGGCTCAAGCGATCCGCCTGCCTCAGCCTTCCAAAGTGCTGGGATTACAGGCATGAGCCACTGTGCCTAGCCTTCTTTAATTTTAACTTTTTTTTTTTTTTTGAGTTGCAGTCTTGCTCTGTCGCCCAG
This sequence comes from Macaca fascicularis, assembly GCF_037993035.2. Lineage (NCBI taxonomy): Eukaryota > Metazoa > Chordata > Mammalia > Primates > Cercopithecidae > Macaca > Macaca fascicularis. The sequence goes on from NC_088376.1 coordinate 100,198,504, forward strand.
GCTGGAGTGTAGTGCCATGATCTTAGCTCACTGCAACCTCTGCTTCCTGGGTTCAAGCAATTCTCCTGTCTCAGCCTCCCGAGTAGGTGGGATTACACGTGTGTGCCACCACACCCAGCTAATTTTTTGTATTTTTAGCCTCCCAAAGTGTTGGGGTTACAGGTGTGAGCCCCCGCGCTTGACCTCTTTCATTTACTTAATGGTGTCTTTTAAAGTACAAAAGTTTTGAATTTTGATGTTTATCACTTTTTTTCTTTTATTTATTTTGCCTTTGGTGTTATATCTAATAAATCTTTACTAACCCAGCATTGTGAAGATTTTTTTATCCTATGGTTTCTTTTAAGTGTTAGTTTTAGCTCTTGCATTTAAGCCTCTGAAACATATTGAGTTAATTTTTGTGTATGGTGTGAAGAAAGGTGAACCACCTTACTACAACCATCTACAACTGTTTTACAGTTGAAGACACAGAGACAGAAAGGTAAAATGACTGCCTAAAGCCATATAGCTAATTAGAGGCAGAGCCAATACTGGCATCTATGTCTCCTGTAGCCTAATTCAGGATCCTTATTCCTGTATCTACATTGGTTCTTGGATATAAACTGGAAGATGGGGGACATTGTCTCACAGATTAAGGGGAATATCTCCCCTGCTTTTTTTTTTGAGACAGTGTCTCACTCTGTCACCCAGGCTGGAATGCGATCACAGCTCACTGTCTCACTGTACGAACTCCTGGCTTGAGTGATCCTCTTGCCTTGGCCTCCCTAGTAGCTGGACTACAAGCACGTGCCACCATGCCCACCTCATAGTTTTATTTTTTGTAGAGACAGGGTCTCATATGTTGTCCAGGCTGGTCTCTACTTCTGGGCTCAAGCGATCCTCCCACCTTAGCCTCCTAAAGTGTTGGGATTTACAGGTATGAAGCACTGTGCCTGGCCAAGGGAAGTATCTATCCTTAGAGTGAAAAAAATCTGATAGATATTCCACACCTGTCACATCCTTCCAGTCTACTCCTTACAGCCTCTCTCCATTTTCCCAACAGGGAGAAAAAAATTTTTTTCCTTGATCTACAGCCTAGTACAAGCAGCAAGTTTCAGTAAAGCGTTGTATTCTTATTCTAACTTTGCTTCCATACCAAAAAGTTTGGTACATAGTAATTTGTAATAAGCTGTGGTCTTCAAAATGAATCTTTGCAATTTCAGGTTACATTCAACTTTTTCAGGAAACAAATGATTAAAATCTAGAAAAAAGGTTTTGGGGCCGGGCGTGGTGGCTCACGCCTGTAATCCCAGCACTTTGGGAGGCCGAGGTGGGCGGATCACAAGGTCAGGAGATTGAGACCATGGTGAAACCCCGTCTCTACTAAAAATAGAAAAAATTAGCCGGGCGCAGGGGCGGGCGCCTGTAGTCCCAGCTACTCGGGAGGCTGAGGCAGGAGAATGGCGTGAACCCGGGAGGCGGAGCTTGCAGTGAGCCGAGATTGCGCCACTGCACTCCAGCCTGGGCGACAGAGCGAGACTCCGTCTCAAAAAAAAAAAAAAAAAAAAGGTTTTGGGATCATTTAAATTTTGTTTTCAAAGGATTTTTTCTAGAGAAATCAGTGTAATGGTGTCATCTCCATCAAAACACGTACATTTATTTGAACTGTAATATGTTTATTTGAACTGTAATTTTTTTCACATTCGCTTCTTAGCACTATACTATTTATGGGATTGTTTCTCACATTCTGTTTTGTTCTTCGTCTGTCTGGTAAAGTCCTACAGAGAACAGAATCTCCTCCTAGGAACACATTAAAAGCCTATAGACTGAAAATTCAAAGGGCTTTTTTTTTTTTTTTTTTTTTTTTTAAAAAGAATCGTATCGCCTTAAGCATGCTTTGGCAAGATTTGAAGTTCTTTAAGTATGATTATGTGTAAAAGATGTTAGTGTCGTTCTCACAATTAATCATTGATCTTTCAGTATTTTTGAGCCCTTAGTCTTAGATTAGAATTTCAGTATTTTTGAGCCCTTAGTCTTAGATTAGAATTTCAGTATTTTTGAGCCCTTAGTCTTAGATTAGAATTTCTGAGCATGTGTTATACTGTATTTGGCATGTGTTGAAGCAGCTGTAACAATTTGGGCTTTGGGGTTAGACTGACCCAGATTCAAATCCTGGCATTGCCTCTTACTAGTTATGTGATCTTAGACAAATTATGTAATTAGTTTCCATGTCAGCTTTTTGTATACTGGGGAGAATAGCACCTCTGTCATTGGGGTTGTTATATAGGTTGAGTGTCATTATTTGTGGGAAGTGTTTAGCTTGTATAAAATGATAGTTGTTATTATCTCTGACCTTTTTTTACCCTTTCTCTTTGTCCTCGTATTTCCCAACTTTTGGTATTGCCATGAAATATGAAATCCTATGTGATGTGAAATCTTGTAACACTTACAATATTTTGAATCTGTTTTTAATGCTTATTGGAATATTATTGCATTTATTTTATTTTATTTTTGCATCTTTTTTTTTTTTTTTCTTAGTCCAGGCCTCATTCAGGTTTAGATGGATTTAGGGATTTATGTTGGACATGGTAGTATAACTGTAACCATGATATTGCTAATAATACAATATAATGGCAGAGAGGGCTGTGCCAGTTAGCTTTTATTGCCCTGCATTGTGAAAAGTCTCAATGAGTATTTACTATTTACCTCAGATTAGAAAATTGAAAACTTCATACTAGGTTTAAGGTGTGATTCACCTAGCTTTGACACTTTGGTGAAGGCAGTGCAATATATTTCTATTCTTGACTTTTCCTTTTTATTTTCATTAATTGTTTACTAGCCACACATTTTGAGTCTAAAGTTGTGGTTTTCAAATACAGATTCCAGGGCCTTACCTTTAGCGCCTCCATAAATGTGAAGGACTTCATGCTTTCAATAGAGTGGTGCTTAATAGTGTATTTTTCCACTTATTGGAAGACTCAGCTAAGGTGACATTTTCTATGAGGCCAGCATTGGGCCAGCAACCTCATAGTGTTGTATCAAATAGGGCTTACATTTCTCTGCATGTGGGGAAAATAGAAATAATAGTGCCTTAATAAAATCTTTTTCCCCCCTTATATAACAAGAAGACTGGAGGTGGCAGCCTAGGTGCTGTCAGGCACCCAGGCTCCTATTTTTTTTTCATGCCACCACACTTAGCAGGTGACTCTCCTTCTCATAGTTGGAAGATGGTTGTTCCACCTCTAGACTCATGCTTGTGTTCTAGTCCAGAAGAATATGGCAAAAGGACAAAGACACATGAAGCTGAGTTGGCTCTCTTTCAAAAGACTTTCTTTCCTGGATTCCTTTCTCAGTGACTTCCACGTCTATTTTACTGGCCTGAACTATATAATTTGGTCATTTGCAAGGGAAGCTGGGAAATGAAGCTTTAGCTGGACACATTATTACTTCAAACAAAATAGGTCAGGATTCTCTTACTAAAGAAGGGGAAATTGTATGTTGGCTAAGCAACTAAAAATATTGGCCTCATTTTTTCTTTTTTTAAATGAAAATAGTTAAATAGGGTATTGCAAGTAAATAATTTAACCTGATGCATAAAATTCAATTAATAAATGTTAGCTTTAATCTGAAGAGGCAGATGCCTACCAATTAAGAGCAAAGTGTTGAAACTCAGGTAGTTCTTATTTCTAGGCCCTACTCTGCCTAACTAACTGTATGACCTAAGTTTTACCTTAATTACATTGCTTTACTTACATTGCCTTGTAAGACCATGAACCTATCGCATGGGATTATTGTAATGATTAGATGAAAAGAAGAAATGTAAGTAAAGAAAGTACTCAGCATAGACTTGGCACACAGAATGGATGCTCAGTGAATGTTAATGTACATGATGGTGACAATGAAATAACACCCATGAAGACTGGGCTATTTCTGTGTTTGTTCTGCCCCAAACAGGATTTTTTTTTTCCTTGAAAATATACCCCACTATTTGATTAATTCATTCAGCAAATATTGAACTCCTGTTATGTACCAGGCACTGTTCTGGATGCTGGAGATAAAACAGTGAAGCAAACACAAAAAATGCCTGCTTTTACAGAGTTTACAATCTGGAAACTCTAAAGAAGAAGAAAAAGCAGGAAAGCCGTTAGAGACTGCTAGGGATGGAGGTGGGGTTTCAGTTTTAGGTCAGGGAAAACTTCTCTGAGAAGGTGACAGTTGAGGAAAGACCCAAAGAAGGTGAAGAAGTGAATGATGTGGTTATCTGCAGAAAGTTTGTTCCAAGCAGAGGACAACAAGAACAAAGGTTCTGAAGTAGAAGCATGCCGATGGGATTAAGGAATGCTAAGGAGGTGTGAGGGCAGCTAGAGCAGAGTGTATCAGAAGGTGAAGAGACAGATAGGTTAAGAGGTTAGAAAAGTAAGGTGGTATGGATGCGTGGTCCTGATTGTCAGGTTGTAAGTTATTGTAGGAACTTAGCTTTTGCTTTGCGAAAGATTGAAAATCGTTGCAGGGTTTTGAACAGAGATTTAACATGACCTGACTTACATTTTAAAACTCAGGCTGCAGGCCGGGCGAGGTGCCTCGTCTGTAATCCCAGCACTTTGGGAGACAGGCGGGTGGATCCCATGATTCCAGGAATTTGAGACCAGGCTAGCCAACATGGTGAAACCCCATCTCTACTAAAAATACAAAAATTAGCTGGGTTTGGTGGTGCATGTCTGTAATCCCAGCTACTTGGGAGGTTGAGGCATAAGAATCACTTGAACTTGGGTGACAGAGGTTGCAGTGAGCCGAGATCGTGCCACTGCACTCCAGCCTGGGTAACAGAATGAGACACTGTCTCAAAAACAAACAAACAAACACCTCAGGCTGCAATATGAAGAATCGTTTTATAAGGGTACAAGGGTGGAAGGAGATTATCCAGGGGAGAGAAGTAGTAGTGGAGATGGTGAGAAGAGGTCAGATTCTGGATATAGCATATTTTTTGAAGTTAGAGGATTTGCCGTTGGATTAGATGTGAGAGAAAGGGAAGATGGGATGATTCCAAGATTTTTGGCTAGAGCATCTAGAATGGAGTTGTCATCCGCTCAGATGGGAGATCACCAGAGTGAACAGGAGAGCGAGTGATGATTCATTGCAAAACCATCAGGCTGCTTGAATAATTACTTGAAGCATATGGCAGTGTGTCTTTATTTTCATCTTTGTATGGACAGAATAGCATGATTTTTATGATGATGACTATTCTTACAGCTGTTTTGCTAGTTAATTTTCAATATGACTCTGACAAGAGACCTTATTTAGAAAAGGGGTTAACAAAATTGTAAATTCTGATGTTTTGCATGGTTCAGGTGACAATGCTTTAGTCATCTTTCTTTTTTTTTTTTTTTTTTGAGACGGAGTCTCGCTCTGCCGCCCAGGCTGGAGTGCAGTGGCCGGATCTCAGCTCACTGCAAGCTCCGCCTCCCGGGTTTACGCCATTCTCCGGCCTCAGCCTCCCGAGTAGCTGGGACTACAGGCACCCGCCACCACGCCCGGCTAGTTTTTTGTATTTTTAGTAGAGACGGGGTTTCACTGTGTTAGCCAGGATGGTCTCGATCTCCTGACCTCGTGATCCGCCCGTCTCGGCCTCCCAAAGTGCTGGGATTACAGGCTTGAGCCACCGCGCCCGGCCTAGTCATCTTTCAAAACAAACAGCCTGGGCTAGTGCTTTTCTTTAGTGAATGCAAAACCTTACTAAAATATACTTTAAAATCTTTAGACTATAAGCCTATTATAGTGATGGCTGGACACAATTTTGGGGAAAATGTGTTCATTTGATTTGATTCATTTAATTCATTTTTATCCTCACAGGAATATCTTTTTAATTATCTCTCTCTTTTTTAAAAAAAAATTATTTTTGAGGTGGGGTCTCGCTCTGTTGCCCAGACTGGAGTGCAGCAGCGTGATCATGGCTCACTGCAACCTCTGCCTCTCAGGTTCCAGCCATCCTCCCACTTTAGCTTCCCAAGTGGCTGGAACTATAGGTGTGTGCCACCACGCCCAGCTAATTTTTGTAGTTTTTGTAGATTTTGTAGGTTTTACCATGTTGGCCAGGCTGGTCTCAAACTTCTCAGCTCAAGTGATCCGCCTGACTTGGCCTCCCAAAGCACTGAGACTACAGGCAGGAGCCACTGTGCCTGGCCGGGTTCTCTCTCAAATTTCTAAGTCTCGTAAAGCGGAGAGAGACTGAAATTTTTTCTTAGTCCTGCTCATGCTTGGGCAGATCCTTCTCTGTCTCAAGAAGTAGAGTTACTTAGTTTGAAAGATTTAAAGAGAAGGTTCATCCATATTTTCCGCACGTTAATTTATTCTGCTGTGTGATGTATGCTAACATTGGTTGCAGTTAAAGAACTAACTAGGAGAGGACAGAAGAGTGGAAGAAGTGAGGATGCAGGATGGGGCATTGAGGATGTGTGCCAATGTGAAATAGTGAAAGGCTGAATTATGTTGTTTTATTGCAAATTGTGTAAAATTTTCCATGGTATTAGTATTCAGATTAGGCCACTGCTTAGTCAAGGGCATTAGGGAAGTAGCTATCACACTTTGACTAAACCATTCCTTTTGTTCTTTTTAAAATCTTTTTTTTCTAAAACATCCTGTTATAGCAGACTAAACCATTCCTAACAGATACCTTTTACCCGTATGTATGAATATTTATGCTGAAGTAAGAGTTTTACAAATAACTTCTGTTGTTGTTGTGTGCAGTGTATACTGATATTTTCTATTTGATCCTATTTACATCAATAAAAATGATGGTAAACCCAATAAATTGTTAAAAAACTGTATTAAGGAACCCTGCTTTGAAGAAGAGATGAAATTTTTTTATTTGTATCTTTAATCCTTCTGTATTATTAGATTATTGCAAAATATTGGAAAATAGTTAAAATAATTATGATAAAACTTTTAGATATTCTTCCATATCTTATCTACATTATTAATTGCTATTTTCTATGAAGTAAATTTTTTTCTAGTGAGAGAACATCATTGATTATTCTGAATTAGTGTTGAAAGTAGTGAGTTTTTACCGTGTTACCAAAATCTTTTATGTTAGAACCTTAAAATATTTTTCAATTGCTGAAGATTATTTTAACATTTATTTTGGGAAGATAATATGAAGATGGATGAAAGTGACTGTTAGCATAGAAGAACTGGAGCCTGCAAGTTTCTTTTTATCAATGGGTGTGGGAAACATTAGCATCTTGTCATTTGACCATTTGTTAAATCACACCAGAGCGTAATATCTTGCTCGTGAGATTTGTTCATTAAGTGAATAAATCTTTAAGTGAAAGAAAGATACTTTAGTATCTAAACAGTTATGATTGCTAATATGTATGTTTGGTATTTTGTTATTAGTGAAATTGATTGTGTTTACTGATGACTAGAAAATAATAACTAAAGTTAAAATCAAACATTTATCTACATTTTTAACCCCAGCATGGTTTTGGTTTACATAGGGCATGCTATTAATATATTTCAGGTTTCGTATATATAAGATAAATCAATCAGTGTTAGATTATCCAGGGGTAGAATAGCTGGTTTGAGAACTAATACTGGTTAAAAAGAATACCACTGGATAGTACATTTGTAAAAATATTGTAAAGAATCAGTGAACACATTTACATATTAGAAGATGTCTGTTATCTGGGACCAAAGGTACTTTGCAGAGGCCATGTTATGTCTCCTGTGACTTGAGAAATGCCTTTCTTGTAGATTTGTGACCAGCATGATTAGCTTACTTCTCCTATTCCCTGGTGTTTCCAAGAGTCAGCCAGTGGCCTCTCACTGAAGGCAAGAGAAAGCAGTTAAACTTTCTTCAGGGCTTCTATGCAGAAATAATTAAGAGGATAGGATGTGAGAGGGATGGAACTTAATGGCAAGCACTACCATTCTGCCTCTCTGTTTTATACACATAACAAAGGGAGCTCAACCAAGAAGCAGATCAACTGCAAACTATTTCAGTAGTAGCCTGTTGGATGATTTTTATCAAGTAAAAGTTAATGTTCCTAAACTGTTGTCAAAGTTGTTTGTGTACACTATGGGATGACGTTATTGAATGCTAAATATGCTCTTTTCTTTTCTTTTTTATTTCCTTTCTTTCTCAGTCTTTTTTTATTTTTTATTTTTATTTTTGGCAAGGTCTCACTCTGTCACCCAGGCTGGAGTGTAGTGGTGTGAACATGGCTCACTGCAGCATTGACCTCCTGGGCCCATGCAATCTTCCACCTCAGCCTCCCAAGTAGCTGGGACTACAGGTGTGCACCACCACACCCGGCTAATATTTTTATTTTTCATTTTAGAGACGGGGTCTTACTGTGTTGCCCAGGCTGGTCTCGAACTCCTGGCCCCAAATGGTCCTCCTGCTTCAGCTTCCCAAAGTGCTGAGATTATACATGTGAGCCACCACCACCAGAAGTGTGTTCTTAAATATTAGATTTTATTTTAAATTTTGCATTTTGTGAGTTTGGTGCCATTACTTGTTTGTTTGGTTTTTGAGACAGAGCCTTATTCTGTTGCCCAGGCTGGAGGGCAATGGTGCAATCTCAGCTCACTGCAACCTCTGCCTCCCAGCTTCAAGTAATTCTTGTGTCTCGGCTTCCTGAATAACGGGCAGTACAGACGTGTGTGACGACACCCAGCTAGTTTTTGTATTGTTTTAATAGAGACGGGGATTCACCATGTTGGCCAGGCTGGTTTCAAACTCCTTGGCTCAAGTGAGCCGCCCGCCTCGGCCTCCCAAAGTGCTGTTATTACGGGTGTGAGCCACTGTGCCCAGCTGTGTGCAGAGTTTTTACTTAGTTTGTCAGAACTGTGATTTGGATTTATCCATGTTGGTGTTGCCTATGGTTGTGTTTGTGTGGCTTTATTGAGAGATTTTCAAATGGATTTAAATGTAACAAATACAAATTCTGTCGAATTATATAGTTATATGTGTAAATCATATATACACACATGTATACATATATATACACATACATATATATATATATTTTGGAGACAGAGTCTTGCTCTGTCACCCAGGCGGAGTGCAGTGGGGCGGTCTCAGCTCACTGCAACCTCTGCCTCCTGGGTTCAAGCGATTCTCCTGCCTCAGCCTCCCAAGTAGCTGGGACTACAGGCCTACATCACCGTATCCAGCTATTTTTTTTTTTTTTTTTTGTAGAGATGAGGTTTTGCCATGTGGCCCAGGCTGGTCTCAAACTCCTGAGCTCAAGTGATCTGCCTGCCTTGACCTCCCAAAGTGCTAGGTCTATGGGCAGGAGCCACCACACTGGCCTCATGTTAAATTTTTAATGTTTGTAGCACATTAGTATTAGAAATGTGTTGGCACACTTGAAAATATTTTTAAATAACAGCTTTATTTTATTTTCTTTTACTTTCGAGATGGGGTCTCTCTCTGTCATTCAGGCTGGAGTGCAGTGGTGTGATTATGGCCCACTGCAGCCTCAAACTCCCAGGCTCAAGTGATCCTCCCTACCTCAGGCTCCAGACTAGGTGGGACTACAGACGTGCACCACCACATGTGGCTTTTTTTTTTTTTTTTTTTTGAGACAGGGTCCTGTTTTATCACCTAGGCTGGAGTGCAGTGGCATGACCACAGCTCACTGCAGCCTCAACCTCCCAGGCTCAGGCGATCCTCCTACCTCAGTCTCCCTAGTAGCTGGGACTACACATGTGCACCACCACGCCTGGCTAAATTTTGTATTTTTGTAGGGACGGAGTCCCACTATGTTCCCAGGCTGGTCTTGAACTCCTGGGCTCAAACGATCCATCCACTTTGGCCTCCCAAAGTGCTGGACTCACATCCTGCCCCTGGCCTGGCTAATTTTTAAATTTTTCATAGACAGGGTCTTGCTATGTTGCCCATGCTAGTCTCGAATTCCTGAACTCAAGCAGTCCTCTCACCTTGGCCTCCCAAAGTGTTAGGATTACAGGCATGAGCCATTATTTCTGGACTATAACAGCTTTATTGAGATACAATTCACACACCATAAAATTTACCCTTTTAAAGTGTACAATTCAGCATCCTTACAGAGTCGTACAACCATCACCATTAATTCCAGAATGTTTTCATAACTCCAAAAGAAACAGTGTACCGTTGTCCCTCAGTATATGTGGGCAACTGGTTCCAGGAATCCCAAGTATACCCAAATTCATGCATACTTAAGTCCTGCAGTTAGTCCTGCAGAACCCTCATTGTGTGAAAAGTCAGCCCTCCATATATGTGAGTTTCTCATCCTGTGAATACTGTATTTTCCATCTGCATTTGATTGGAAATAATCTTTTTTTTTGAAATAGAGTTTTGCTCTGTTGCCCAGGCTGGAGGGCAGTGGTGCAATCTCAGCTCACTGTAACCTCCGCCTTCCGGGTTCAGATGATTTTCCTGCCTCACCCTCCCAAGTAACAGGGACTGCAGGTGCGTGCCACCATGCCTGGCTAATTTTTGTATTTTTAGTAGAGACAGGGTTTCACTGTGTTGGCCAGATGGTGTTGATCTCCTGACCCACTATGATCTGCCCACCTCAGCTTCCCAAAGTGTTAGAATTACAGGCATACCACTGCGCCCAGCCTAATTTTTGTATTTTTTAGTAAAGGCAGGGTTCTGCCATGTTGGCCAGCCTGGTCTCGAACTCCGGTTTCAAGTGATCCGCCAGCCTTAGCCTCCTGAAGTGCTGGGATTACAGGCGTGAAACACTGTTCCTGGCTGGAAAAATTCTTTATGTAAGTGGACTCATGCAGTTCAAATTCACATTTTTCATGGGTCAACTGTACTCATTAGCTGTACTCCCCATTTCTCCTTCCCTCCAGACCCTGGTAACCACTAATCTACTTTCTGCTTCAATGGATTTTTATAATCTTGGTATTTCATATAATTGGAATCATACTATATATGGATTTTTGTGCCTGGCGTCACTTAGTATGTTTTCATAATGAAAACAGTGTTTTTAAGCATATGTCAGTATTTGCTCCCTGGCTCATGTCTGTATAACTCCAACTTTTTTTTTTTTTTTTTTTTGAGACGGAGTATCACTGTGTCTCCCAGGCTGGAGCGCAGTGGCCTGTTCTTGGTTCACTGCAGCCTCTGCTACCCAGGCTCAAGTGATCTCCCACCTCGGCCTCCCAAGTAGCTAGGACTATAAGTGCGCACCACCACGCCCAGCTAATTTTTGTATTTTTTTTTTTTTTTTTGAGACGGAGTCTAGCTCTGTTGCCCAGGCTGGAGTGCAGTGGCCGGATCTCAGCTCACTGCAAGCCCCGCCTCCCGGGTTCACGCCATTCTCCTGCCTCAGCCTCCCGAGTAGCTGGGACTACAGGCGCCCGCCACCTCGCCCGGCTAATTTTTTTTTGTATTTTAGTAGAGACGGGGTTTCACCGTGTTAGCCAGGATGGTCTCGATCTCCTGAACTCGTGATCCGCCTGTCTCGGCCTCCCAAAGTGCTGGGATTACAGGCTTGATAATTTTTGTATTTTTAGTAGAGATGGGGTTTTACCCATGTTGGCCAGGATGGTCTCGATCTCCTGACCTTGTGTTCCGCCCACCTCGGCCTCCCAAAGTGCTGGGATTATAGGCGTGAGCCACCGCGCCCGGCCTGTTTCAAGAGATTTTGTAGTTGTTTGTAGAAGCACTTTTATGATGGCTGCTTTAAAATTCTTATCAGAATTTTAAATTCCAACATCTGATTTATCTTGGTGTTGGCATCAGTATGATCGTATGGTCGTCTTTTTTCTTTTCTCATTTAAGTGTGCTTTTCCTGGTTCTTGGTATGAGAGGTCATTTTTTTTTTTTTTAATTGTACCTTGGACATTTAGGTTATTATGTTAGGAGACTTGTTTTGTTTTTCTTTAATGAGAAAGGGTCTTGCTATGTTCCCAGGCTGGTCTCTAAGTCCTGGCCTTAGATGATCCTCTTGCCTCAGCCTCCTGATTAGCTAGGATTACAGGTGCATGCCACTGCACCTGGCTGAGACTCTTGATCCTATTTAATTCTTCTCTTTTAATAGGCAGTTACCCTATTTAAGTTTAGTGTATAGCTCCTGTCCTATTTTTGTGAGCTGTAATCCTATGGTAATTCAGTTTTCAGATCTCTTGCAATGCTGTTTTTTTTCTGTTTTATTCTTCTGGCACCTCTAGAACTCCCGTTCTATCTCTGCAGCTGCCTGGGCTGACCTGTGGATGTGGGGCTCTGGCTCTGCTGCTGCTAAGGGCAGATTGGCTTGACATTGCCACGTGTGGGGGGCAGACACCTGACTGGCACTGTGCTGAATCTGGCCTGCTACTGTTTGAAGCATAGTGTGGAGACCCTGCTGATGTTGGGGTGGATTGGGTTCACCACTGTCCTGGGTGGGGACTGGAAAATGTATCTCTCCACTAGGTCTCTGCTGAGCTGCCCCTTTCATAGACTGTTGGCCAGAGACAGCAGAGTTTTCTCATTTATTTATTTGTCTGTATCTGCCTAATCCATCCATTCGTGGTGTTTGTTCCAGTTTACAAGCCTCTCTGGTGTCCAGTCTGGGATATTTGGGAGATAAAGGGAAAACCCAGTGAACTTACTGTGGTGTTTTCTTGAAGTCTTTCGATCCCTAACTAGTCTGCCTCTCTCTTTCTACCTTTCAGAGTCCTCTTCTGATTGTTGAATTATTTTTAGGCTATTTAGTTGTATTTGGAGGGGAAGAGTGAGGAAATGTGAGCCTATGCCATTGTATCCTGGAACTGGAATACTAGCAGTTTTGAAATTTTTTTTGCACTGGTATTTATTGGTAATACATATGAAATGGTTGAGGCTTTTGTTTTAACTGACACTCTTTAGAGTGTTTTTCTGTATCTTTTAGGCACTGTAGGAACAAGGTAAGAATTACTCTTGTTGGCCGGGCGCGGTGGCTCACGCCTGTAATCCCAGCACTTTGGGAGGCCGAGGCGGGCGGATCACAAGGTCAGGAGATCGAGACCACGGTGAAACCCCGTCTCTACTAAAAATACAAAAAAAAAATTAGCCGGGCGCGGTTGTGGGCGCCTGTAGTCCCAGCTACTCGGGAGGCTGAGGCAGGAGAATGGCGTGAACCCGGGAGGCGGAGCTTGCAGTGAGCCGAGATCGCGCCACTGCACTCCAGCCTGGGCTGGGCGACAGAGCGAGACTCCGTCTCAAAAAAAAAAAAAAAAAAAAAAAAAAAAAAAAAAAAGAATTACTCTTGTTTAAATTGTATGGGAATTAGAAATGTCATGTTCTTATATATTCATCTACTTATTTACTCTTTTGTGTATTTGTTTTTAGGGAGTGGAGCAACTGCTGTGGTCCAAGCAGCTTATTGTGCCCCTAAAAAGGAGAAAGTGGCAATCAAACGGATAAACCTTGAGAAATGTCAAACTAGCATGGATGAACTCCTGGTATGCACATCTCATACTTCTGAAATGGAGAGATATACTTGTATATATTCACATTACAATGGGAAATAACTTGAAGTTTTTGATGTATTTCTTTTTTAAAAAAAGGTTTATGATTTCTTCATTAATAAATAATATTCATTGTAAAATTTATAAAGTCTGGATAAGTAGAAAGAAAAAAGTTACAATATTCTTACTCTGACATTAACATTTAATATATAACCTTTCAGAGTGAACATTTGAATATATTTGTATTTTTATGATAATGTAATCAGATGCTTGCTCTTTTCATTTAATCATTTATCATAGAACTGCTTCTGTGTCTGTAAGTATGGATCAGTATCATTTACAATATGTGTATAGTATTCTGTTGAATAGACCACAGTTTATTAACTGTTCTCTGATATTTGCTAATTACCTTGTTTCCTGTTTTTTATTGTTACAAACAATGCTTACTTCTCTGTTCCCTTAAAATAATACCATGGAATTGTGATTCCTGGGTCAAAAGGAATATCCTTTAAAACGCTCTGGCCTTTTAAACTTTTATTCTGATAGCTGATATAAGATATAGAACAACCCCCAAGCAGCATTAGCTTCTTCAAAGGCTAGGGAAAGGAAGAAGAAAAGGAAGTTCCAAGCAATAGCTGTAAGATGTTCTGTGACATTAAAATGTAACCATACGGGGATTGTATTGTACTTCTTTTATGCATTGTGATACCCAGAATAGTTTTAAGTATATAGTCAGTGCTCAGCAAGGGAAACTAGTTTTTATTTATTTATTTATTTATTTATTTATTTATGAGACGGAGTCTCGCTCTGTCGCCCAGGCTGGAGTGCAGTGGCGAGATCTCGGCTCACTGCAAGCTCCGCCTCCCGGGTTTATGCCGTTCTCCTGCCTCAGCCTCCCGAGTAGCTGGGACTACAGACGCCTGCCACCTCGCCCGGCTAGTTTTTTGTATTTTTTAGTAGAAACGGGGTTTCACCGTGTTAGCCAGGATGGTTTCGATCTCCTGCCCTCGTGATCCGCCCGTCTCGGCCTCCCAAAGTGCTGGGATTACAGGCTTGAGCCACCGCGCCCGGCTGGGAAACTAGTTTTTAAAATTACTTATTATTGTTTCAAAATTTTCAGTTTCTTTGGCTTAACAAAAATAGTAATGCTTGCTTTGGATACCTTATGAGCTTTTTCTTGAGGCTCAAATGATACAGTATTTGCAAACTCAACTGCCATACAAATATGAACTAATATTGTTATTTTATTAAGTACTTTCTTTCAGAGCATGTACAGCTAGTGCTAGAAAGATCTGGTATTAGGACTGGAATGACCTGCCCATCCAGAAGTTTTTTTCGCTTTCCCAAATTGTATTTTATTTCTGGTGGTGTCTGTACTGAACATTAGGGAATAGTTGGAATTAAAGAAAAAGAGGTAGTGGAATTATATATAGCATAATATATAATTATATATGAGATGGACGAGACAAATATATTTCTTTAGCAATTGGTAATGTACGAGTAGGACCTGAAGGAGTGGGTTGCTGGAATGATCTTGAGCCATCTTTGGTGAGAGAACGCTTTCTTGGAAGGAAATGCTGATTGAAATCTTATTTGAAGATCTTGGATTGATACATACCATAATACTTTAGAGCACCGTTTGGACACTTGAACTGCAGTGATGATAAAAGAAGTTGATAAACTGCAAACTAATTCTGTTAAAGAAAAACAAAAATTTTAACCTACATATTAAGACTAGAACTTGAGAAGTCCAGTATGAAAACCTATAATTTGCCAGTTATTTAATCGATAAGGATAGAGTAAAATGAATGAAAGTCTTATTATTTACTGCTTCATGATTAAGCTGAGGCTCAAAGTTTAAATAACTTAAGTTCACTTGATGATAATAGCAAACATCTTTGGGTTCACCGCAAAAGGCACTTCAGTGTGCTTTAACCTCACACACATCTCCATGAGCTAAGTAGTAGCTCTGTTTTATAGATGAAGGAAGGAAATCATATAAGTGACAGAGTCTGGATTAAAAATCAGGTCTTTCTGACTTAAGTCTATTATTGTCTACTTCGTATAGTACTAATAAAATGATTATAATCTTAGTTCAAAAGTAGAAAGAACATTTTATTTTCTTTTTTTTTGTTTTTTTTTGAGATGGAGTCTCGATCTGTCTCCCAGGCTGGAATGCAGTGGCGTGATTTTGGCTCACTGCGACCTCTGCCTCCCAGGTTCAAGCAATTCTTCTACCTCAGCCTCTCGAGTAGCTGGGATTACAGTCGCACGACACCACACCCAGCTAATTTTTCAATTTTTAGTAGAGATGGGGTTTCACCATGTTGGCCAGGCTGGTCTCGAACTCCTGATCTCAGGTGATCCACCTGCCTCGGCCTCCCAAAGTGCTGGGATTACAGGCATGAGCCACTGTGCCTGGCTGGACATTTCCTTTTAAATATCATTTGACATTCTTGAAAGCAATATTTTTGTTCTTACATTAGGGCCTTTTAAAGACATGCAAATTTGTTATATTTTATTAAAAAGAAAATTGGTTAGCTATGTGTACATTTTGCTCATGTTTCAATAAGCTTTGTGTGGCAAATATAGTTTGCATATATTAATACTTGGCAAATAAGTAAAGGGGGGAAAAGTACATTTTAGTAAAGCAAGTTTAAGATACTTGGGTTTTTGGGGGTGGGGGAAGTAAGCAGGTAAGATCTCACTACATACTGAAGAAACATCAGGAATGCAGAGAATACCTGATTTATTTGTGATACCAGGACCTGTTCTACAGGATACTGAGATCTGAGTGCCAGGGGCTCTATTCCTGAGAGATGTGAAATCCTTCAGTTTTCTTAAAAAAAAGTCTATGAGATCAGTGTACTAGACTTTTGATGTTGTAATATTAAAATTTATTTTCAACGCTATCTTTATTATAATGCAACACTCTTTGGGTTCTCCAAAGAGCGCTGATGTAAACTGGGCTAACAGGTGTGTATCATGTGTGACAATTACTAGTGAGGGGTCATTGTATTGCTTCTTTCTCTTGTCATGTATTTTCTATCTGATGACCTTTGCTAAGTGTGATGGGAAAATCAGCTATCAAATCGTAATTACTGCATTTATTTTTTTCCAGAGATTGTACTCCTATGCTTTTCTCTAAGAAAGACACATTGTAGTATTTTGAAATATTTCTCTTGTCTGACAGATGCTAGGACTAAAGTCATTGGACATCTATGGGGAACATCAAGAGGCTTAAAATGTTCCTTCTATCAGGTGTTTCACATCTAGTTAAAAGAGTTAAGGTTCTTGCCTGTTGTACCAAGGCAGAGTGTGACAAATGTCTCAGGGGAGGTATAAAGTAATTTGAAACAGGGCCAAGTATGGTAGCTCATGCCTGTAATGCCAGCACTTTGGGAGGCAGAGGCAGGCAGATCACCTGAGGTCAGGAGTTTGAGACCAGCCTGGCCAACATGGTGAAACCCCATCTTTACTAAAAATGCAGAAATTAGCTAGACGTGGTGGCACGCGCTTGTAGTCCCAGCTACACAGGAGGCTGAGGCGGGAGAATTGCTTGAACCCTGGGAGGCGGAGGTTACGGTGGGTCAAGATTGTGCCACTGCACTCTAGCTTGGGTGACGGAGTAAGACTCTGTCTCAGAAAACAAACAAGAAATGGCACAAAACTTATATAATGCAAAATTTAAAATAAAATCTAATATTTAAGAACCTGCTGCTGGGGATGGTTGCTCACGCCTGTAATCCCAGCACTTTGGGAGGCTGAGGCAGGAGGATCACTTCAGGCTAGGAGTTCGAGATTAGCCTGGGCAACATGGTGAGACCTCGTCTCTAGAATGGAAAAGAAAAAAATTAGCTGGGCGTGGTGGTATGCGCCTGTTATCGCAGCTACTTAGGAGGCTAAGGTGGGAAGATTGCTTGAGCCCAGGATGTCAGTGCTGCAGTGAGTCATGTTCATGGCACTGCACTCCAGCCTTGGTGACACAGAGTGAGGCCCTGTCTCCCAAAAAAAAAAAAAAAAAAAGCAGTGTGAAAGAAAGAGGAGGAAGAAAGCTTCTAATTGTGAAAATGGAGGGCTTTGTGGAAATGTTTGTGGCCTGGGCCACCAGGGCTGTGTAGACTTTAAACAGGCATAGATGGCAACTCTGCCTGGCAGGGGTTTAAAATCAGGAAAGAATAGTAGACAGCCTAGAGACCATAAAGAAGAAATAATAGGTAAAAAGAATTAGGATTTTATTTGATAGGAAATGTTGATAGCTACAGAAATAGAGGCAAATGTCTTTGAAGTTTTGTGTTTTTTTTTTTTTTTTAAAGGGAAATGACTTCATTAGAACCGAGTTTTAGGAAGTTTAGTTTTATAATACTTTTTAAAACATGATAGCCTTATTGATATAAAATTCATGTATCATAAATTTACCGTTTAAAAATGTATAATGCTATGGTTTTTAGTGTATTCGCAAAGTTGTGCAGCCATCACCACTATCACCCCAAAAAGAAACTCCATACCCATGACCACTCATTCTTTATTCTTTCCTCCCCTCAGCCCTAGGCAATAACTAATCTACTGTCTGTCTGCGTAGATTTGCCTATTCTGGACATTTCATATAAATAGGTTCATACAATGTGTGACCTTTTGTGTCTGGCTTTCATTTAGCATGTTCCCAAAGTTCATCCATATTGTAGCATGTGTCAGTTTTTTTTTCCTTTTTTATTGGTGAATAACAGTCCATTATATAGATATACCACATATTATTTGTCCTTTCATCAGTTGTTGGGCATTTGGGCTGTTTCTACTTCTTGGCTTTTATCAGTAATGTCGTGATGAACATCTGTGTGCAAGTCTTTGTGTGTACATTTTAGTTTTATTATCTTGGGTGTATACCTAAGAGTGGAATTGCTGGGTAATATGGTAACTCTGTGTTTAACTTTTTGAAAAATTGCCAAGCTATTTTCCAAAGTAGATGTACCATTTTACATTCTCACCAGCAATGTATGAGGGTTTCAGTTTCTCTGTATCCTCACCAATACTTGTTATTGTTCATCTTTTTTGTCATAGCCATCCCAGTAGATTAATTCTGTAATATATGGCAAAGTGAATTGCAAAGGAGTAAGAGATCAGTGGCAAAGAGACTAGTTAGTAGGCTTTGCTGTAGTCCAGACCAACAACTTTGTAAAACTTTGAAAATAAGACCCTCACTAAGAAAGATATATTTTATCATTACCTGATATTTAAAGATATATATTCATAAATATAACTGAAACATTTTCATATTATATAGAATGTACTTTCATTTTCTATCCTATTTATTCATCTTTTTTTTTTTTTTTTTTTTTTTTGAGACAGAGTCTCGCTCTGCCGCCCAGGCTGGAGTGCAGTGGCGTGATCTTGGCTCACTGCAAGCTCCGCCTCCCGGGTTCATGCCATTCTCCTGCCTCAGCCTCCCGAGTAGCTGGGACTACAGGCGCCCGCCACCACGCCCGGCTAGTTTTTTGTATTTTTTAGTAGAGACGGGGTTTCACCATGTTAGCCAGGATGGTCTCGATCTCCTGACCTCGTGATCCGCCTGTCTCGGCCTCCCAAAGTGCTGGGATTACAGGCTTGAGCCACCGTACCCGGCCTATTCATCTTTTTAAAATACAATCCACTAAATTTATTTCATGACCCATATAGATTATAACACATAGTTTGAGGTACACTGGGCTATACAGAGATATCGAGACACTAAATTCAGGCAGTGATGGTGGTAATGGAAAGGAAAACACAGATTTCCTGGATGGAAAATACATTAGTACTAGAATGAGCACTCAGTTAAGGCAGGGACTTTATTTTGTTTATCGTATATGAATGAATGAATAAATTAACTTTATTTGGGTGTGTGAAATGGAGGAAAACTGACTACATTTAGGGAATTAGAAAACCAGAAAGTAATGGTAGAAATGATAGTGAGTGAATTTCAGGAAGGAATAAAAAGTTATCATTAAAAAAAAAAAAGGCTTCAGAAAGCTTGAGGTGGAGAACTATATAGTTCAAACAAAAAATCTGGCTCTAGCAGACAATAAGAGATTTTCAAGAAAGCAGTTTCATTAGAAGGGGTAGAATTCACTTTATTTATTTATTTTATTAATTTATTTTTTAAATAGAGACAGAGTCTCACTCTGTTGCCCAGGCTGGTCTCAAACTCCTGGGCTTAAGGGATCTTCCTACTTCGGCCTCCCAAAGTACTGGGATTACAGGGGTGAGCCACTGTACCTGGCCCAGGAATTCACTTCTAGGTGGTTGAGGAAGCTGCTGGGTAATTTAAGTCAGTATTCATATACCACTCTTGTGAATCATTTATGTATTTATTTTTCTTTTTGAAAGGAGGAAAGGATAACTCTACTGGTAGTTAAGTTACAAGAAGATTTCCCCTTCCCCTTTTAAGGAATAGAAGCAAGAAAAAGAATATTTAAGCCCCTTTTCGTCTTTGAATTTTGTGTTTTTTTGATAATCTCCTGCTAGAAAACCCTTTGTAGTACTCCCCTTTCCAGATTAAAGCTCAAAACCCTTAGCTCAACATTTAAGACCTTCCACAATTTGACCCTAACTCTTCGCATTGTCACTCTGTCATGTGATTTTTCTTTCCTTCACCTTCCCTATCAGTCACCAAATCCTATTGTTTGTACCTCTCTGTTATTATCTCTTGACTCTTCCCTTTTCATTCATACTGCCACTAATTTTTTGACCTTTTATTTTGAGATAGCTTAAAACTAGCCGGGCGCGGTGGCTCACGCCTGTAATCCCAGCACTTTGGGAGGCCGAGGCGGGCGGATCACAAGGTCAGGAGATCGAGACCATGGTGAAACCCCGTCTCTACTAAAAATACAAAAAATTAGCCGGGCGCGGTTGTGGGCGCCTGTAGTCCCAGCTACTCGGGAGGCTGAGGCAGGAGAATGGCGTGAACCCGGGAGGCGGAGCTTGCAGTGAGCCGAGATCGCGCCACTGCACTCCAGCCTGGGTGACAGAGTGAGACTCCGTCTCAAAAAAAAAAAAAAAAAAAAAAAAAAGAGATAGCTTAAAACTTACAGAAGAATTGCAAAAGTAGTACAGAGTTTCCTTATGCTATCCACCCAACTTGCCCTAATATTAATATAGCTGTAGTATAGTAATCAGAACTGATAAATTAGCTGTTTATCATTTCTCCGTCATCTCTCACTCACGCGGTGGCAACAACCTACACAGAAGCCTTGTCTGTAGTCTTGTCTTCTTCATTGATTTTCTATGTGGCATCCAAGGGTGATTTATGAAAATGTATAATATAGTTAAACCTGGCCGGGCGCAGTGGCTCAAGCCTGTAATCCCAGCACTTTGGGAGGCCGAGACGGGCGGATCACGAGGTCAGGAGATCAAGACCATCCTGGCTAACCCGGTGAAACCCCGTCTCTACTAAAAAATACAAAAAACTAGCCGGGCGAGGTGGCGGGCGCCTGTAGTCCCAGCTACTAGGGAAGCTGAGGCAGGAGAATGGCGTAAACCCGGGAGGCGGAGCTTGCAGTGAGCTGAGATCTGGCCACTGCACTCCAGCCTGGGCTACAGAGCGAGACTCCGCCTCAAAAAAAAAAAAAAAAAAAAAAAAAAAAAAAACAAAAAACCTTTGATATCTCTCCATTGCTGCTAGGATGAAGCCTAATTTTTTAATATACTTTCAAGGTCCTTTATTATCTAGTCCCAGGTAATTAAACAATCAAAAATCTTAAAAACCTACTTCCTTTCCTGTTGGAGTGTTAATGTAGGAAACTTCCAAGCCTTCCATGTTATGACTCCTATTTTTTAATGTGCCTCTCCCATGAAATCATGTAGTGTCTAGTACTTCCCCTGTGAGCTGTTTATTATTCTGTATTGTAAAGTAGTATTTGTCTAACTTCTTTACCAAACTGTGTTTCATGAGGACTCCCCATGGTGATTGAGTACCTAGCACTATGCTTGGCACATGCTAGGTATTATAGTAGGCGCTTAGTATTGTAAATATCTGTTGAAAACATGAACTTCTTATCCTAGACAGATTACTCATTGGATGTCTTACGTATTTCATCATTTATGAAAATCATATGTGCCTACCATCTTGTACTGTTATTTCTCCCCATCCTATAGAATTAAACCTGGTTCCCACCTCTTCTGTAAAGGCTTTTTTTGTTCACACTTGCCTACCTTAATTGTTCTTTCCTATAGATTTTTTTAACATTTATTTTTTTTTTCCTTTATGCTCTTTCTCAGCAGAATCATCTTGCAACATTTAACATCTTTACTACTCATTTGGTACCTGTATGCTCTCTTATCTGTTTCCTCTTATATGTACTTACCTTATCCTTGAAATTCTGTATAACTGTGTTGATAGCAAGGTGCTTACTTTAGTTCTTTCTTCCTTTTCTTTCATATTTACTTATC
Organism: Macaca fascicularis; assembly: GCF_037993035.2. NCBI lineage: Eukaryota > Metazoa > Chordata > Mammalia > Primates > Cercopithecidae > Macaca > Macaca fascicularis. The sequence goes on from NC_088376.1 coordinate 100,220,329, forward strand.
TTTTAGTACAGAAGACTGTGCTGGTGACTTTGGGGTTGCAAGATATATATGACAAGATCCTTGCCATAAAGGAAGTTGCATTCAAGTAAAGAAGATGAGAAATTGAAAGTTAGCATTTATTGAGTACTCCTCATGAATCAGGGATTATGAACGACTTTCATACAATTGATCTTACTGAATAAATCCCAAGGGCATAGGGCAGGTACATTAATAGGTGAAAGGCCATATAAAGTGCTGTAGTATTTCATTCATTCAACAAATATTTATTAAAGGTGTACTTTGTGCCAGGCACAATGATATGTGCTAAGAACAGTTTTAGTTCTCACTGAGCTTACAGTTTTGTGGGGGATGTGAAAAGAAATAGGCAATTATAGTATGGTCAGATAAGTTCCACAGTGATTGAGAATCTACTTTTAAGTACTTGCCTTCATGGAGCTCTCAGCCTAGAAGGGAGAGACAGACAGATAAGCACACAATGTACTATCCATTATTTTATGTACCATGATGGGAGGAGATATACAGGGTGCTTGGAAGCTAAGAGAAGGAGCATCTAACTAAACCCGGGAAGCTGGGAGGAAATTCTGTCTAGACTGAGATCAGAAGGAAGAATTGGAGTTAGCTAGGCAGAGATGATAGGGGAAGTATATTTGAGACTGAGGCACAATAGGGTTAAAAGTCCAGAGTTAAAAGAAGCAGGTAAACAGGGCCCTTATCACACAAGGCTTTATAAGGCATTTTATCATACCAAATCTAATTTAAAATCATAAGCTGAGATAGAGTAAGCTTAGATTTTTGGCTCAGATTTCTACTCTGGATTTAGTTTTTGACATTGTCCTATTTCATTTTGTTTCTCTTTAGTGTGAGAATTGTTAATCGTTTCACAAAAACAGAATGAAGTAATATTTTGCAAAGAAAAAAAAATCCCTACACAAATTATAAAAAAAACCTGTTTACTAGTTAATATCCTTTATGGGTATAAAACCAGATTTCCCAAGATGGTTCTTCAAGGGCACCTTGAAGCAAAAATACATGTCCCAAAGGAGGCCTCCTGGAGTGTTGTGTCAGGGTGTGTTAAATAGTATGTTTCTAGTTTGAAAGATTACTGGTGTAATGAGTGGAGGAAGAAGTTGAATCAGAATGGACTGAGGGAGACAAAGTGGTTTTATTGATTTAACCATTCTTGAAGAAATCAGAGCCATGGAGAGATCCCAGAAAGGTGTGACAAAAACTTGAGATTTCAAAATCTGGATTTGCTAACTCATAACATTTTTTTGGGCTTGCATATAATGAATTATCATGTTTTCTTTTCTTTGTAGAAAGAAATTCAAGCCATGAGTCAGTGCCATCATCCTAATATTGTATCTTACTACACGTCTTTTGTGGTAAAAGATGAGCTGTGGCTTGTCATGAAGCTGCTAAGTGGAGGTGAGTAGAGTACAAGGAAATGCTATAAGTACCATGGTTTGAAAAGTTAATAAAAGTTTCCTTTTCTATTATGATTTTGTTTTCATGGACATTTGCATTTGAGGACATACTGAAAATATAGTATCTGCTGAAGATGCTAATCTATGAGCCAAGACAGGTTTCACACATTGCATTTGCTTCATTTCGTTGTCATGCCGCTTAAATCTCTCTTAATTTTTTTTAGAGACTGGCTGGCTCTGTCACCCAGGCTGGAGTGCAGTGGTGCAATTATGGCTCACTGCAGCCTCAAACTGCTGGGTTCAAGTGATCCTCCCGTCTCAGCCTGCCAAGTAGCTGAGACAACAGGCATGTACCACCATGCTCAGCTAATTTTATTATTTAATTTAATGTAATTTTTTTGGAGATGGGGTCTCACTTTGTTGCCCAGGCTCATCTCTAACTCCTGTCTTCAAGAGATCCTTCCACCTTGGCCTCCCAAAGTGCTGAGATTACAGGTGTGAGCCATTGTGCCTGGTCTAAGTCTCTCTTAATTTAGGATGCTTCCTTCTTGCTTCCTCCCTTCCATGATGTAAACTTACTGAAGAGTCTAGGCCAGTTATCTTGTAGAATATGCCATATTCTGGATTTATCTGATTATTTTTTCTTGGTGGTATTTAACTTTATCTGTAGTCCTCTATTTTTTGTATATTGAAAATTAGATCTAAATGCTTGATTAAATTCAAGTTAAATATTTTGTGGGAGGATACTTCTTGGTGATGCTGTGTATTTCATATTGCATAACATCAGGAAATATTTGCTATCTGGTTGTATCTTTAATAGTGATGTTAGTTTTGTTTATTTAAGATTAGGACAGCCAGGCCTCTCCATGGAAAAGGTAACATTTTCCCCTTTGTAGCTAGCAAGTAATCTGTGAGATTTTACTTTGTGAGTATCCAGTGAGTGTCCAGTTTTCCATAAGTCTTTTATCTTAATGGTTTTCACATTTGTTGTTTAAATCCTTGTTTGAGTCAGTTATTTCATCAGGAGTTGTAAAACGGTGATTTTTCTTACAGCATCATTTCTTTTATATTTATAAACTGACATCCTTATATGAAGAACTTTTCCATATCAACTGGGACACTGATTAATCTGTACTCTAGTTCCTACTGAAAAGGCAAGATAAATAATTGAGTCTTTTTTAAGGATCAAGTTTTGGAGTAAAAATTTTGTTAGTAATCATCTCCAATAGTAGAGAGGGTTTAAAAATTTTCCTTTTTGCAGTTGGGTAGGACCTTCACTTTTTCGAGTATTATTATAGACCCAAGGATTTTTATGTATTCAGTGTCTTTCCATCAGTTATACTCTATTCTTTTTGGTATGCAGGTTGTCCAAAATTGTCAGTGGGAGCCCTTTCAAAGTCACTCTTGTGTCCTCTTGACATGAACTCATCAGTCTTTCATTACATCCTTAACTTTTTAGTTCAAGATTCCCTAGGGTTATATTTGTATTCATTTATTCAGACCCTGAATCAGCCAGTACTCTAATGAGCTTTGGTATTTTTTCCTCGGGAATGGCACTTAGAAAGCATAACTTGGATGCTTGGAGTGCTCATTACTACTCTAGTGTAATTGCTTCTAGAGCTTGGAAATACAGTATATTAAAAATAAAATTATAATTTGACATTAATACAAGTTTCCAATACAAGTTTAATGTCATAGATTTTTTAAGCTTGAATCTCTTTTCCTTTACACAGAAAATTTTGCTACCCGATATTAACATAATTACTTAAGTGCTTTATCTTGCAATATATATACAATTATTTCTACTTTATTCTTACAATAAAATATAAATATTGCTCATTGCAAACTGTGAAACCTTGGCATGTATAGATCGAACATTTTGTTTTGGTTACCCAAAAGCTCATGCCATTTGGTAAATTAGTCATTTTGCCAAGGCATGGATTTGAATCACATGGCAAGACTGGTAGGACTAGTGGGTGATGGAGCCACACTGGCCTTCCTATCACTATGCTGGTTGGTTTTTGCTTGCATGTGTATTTTGTGGGCAGTATGATTTTCCATCTTAGAATGTAGAGTTACAGAAAAGATAATCCATATTTGTTTAGTTTGCAATTTTATTGCTATATCTCACTGAACACCATACTTCCCCAGAAAGACTGTAAACAACATAAGACTTTAGAATTAAATTTCAGTTTTTCTACTTAGCAATTGTATGTTATTGGGAAAACTCTTTCAGCTCTTTGAAACTTTTTACTTGTCTGTTAAATGGGAATACCTTTCTGCATTTCAGGGTATTGATGAGGAGTATATGAGATGATACATGTGAATCATGTATCATGTGCTGTGCTGACATGTAATAGGTGCACAAGAAATTTTAGTCATTAATAGTAATAAGCCCTTGCCATTTGATGCTTTTCAGTGTAGCCAGAATCACCTTTTTGTTTCAATCCCATTAGTGACACACTGGAGAAACTGGATTGCTTTGTTAAAGGCCCTGTTCATATGATGGTTGGAAGCCTTGCTAACACCTACCACCTTTCAAGATGGTGGTCAAGCATGGTTCTTTCAGTATGGAGAGATATGGGAGTATTAGGTAATACTGTGTCTTTCGTTATTGATCACCTATAGCATAATTTTCTTTATTTGTAATTTACAAGAATACGTAATACAAACTTTTTAATGTTTTGCAAAAAAGTCCTCTGATGAATGGGAATGAATTGTCTGCTTAATTCTCTCGTCCATACCTGTATGCCAGCCTATGCTTTCTGCTACTCCTAAGCAGAACGAGTTTTTTTTTTTAGAATTCCTGTCCCTCTCTCAGTGAGTATATGTCTTGATCATAGAAGGGGCAGGACATGTAGATGGGTGGGATGTTTTTTAAATGTAGCTCTTTGTCCCTCTTGGTCTTAGGTTTTCTGGGACATTACCCAATTTTTCTAGCCTAGCCCTCAGGAGATTTCCTGGAGGATAATTTTCAAATGTGTTCCAGTTAGTCATAACTCTTTTTATAAGTGCTTATATTTTAGATGATCATTACATCTAAACCTTTTAAATATTAAAAATTTTGCACTTTTTAGGAAAATGAAATCTTGCTTTTGTTATAAAATAAATAAACATTTAAACTGAGGTGATACATTAGGCAACATTTAGAAAACAAAAATTAGAACTAAGCACAGCTTACCTTTTTTTTTTTTTAAACAGGAGGAAGATGTGTCAGGATTATAGCTTAATTAAAATGACATTCATCAAATACTTATTGGTCTCCAGTACATTGGTGAATAAAGCCATCAGATCCTTGCTCTTGTGGGCTATGGGAACAAATTCCAGGAGAACTTAACCTTATTGAGGGAGAACAGTTGCAGTGGGATTAACTAAGATTTGCCTCTGGAGATGATGTCCACCTGAGATCTAAAGAATAAGTAATAATTGCCTGGGTGAGGTGGCTCATGCCTGCTATCCCAGTGCTTTGGGAGGCCAAGGCGGAAGGATTGCTTTAGGCTAGGAGTTCAACAGCCCAGCCTGGGCAATATGGCAAGACCCTGTCTCTACCAAAAATAAAACAACTAGCTAAGCTTGGACCTGTAGCCCTGGCTACTTGGGAGGCTGGAGGATAGCTTGAGGCCAGGAGTTTGAGGTTACGGCAAGCCATGATCTTGCCACTACAATCTAGCCTGGGTGACAGAGTGAGATTCCGTCTCTAAAAAAAATTAAAATTAAAAAGAATAACTAATAATTAGCCAGGTGAAATGGAGGCTGGAGAAGGATGGGAGATGTGATCTAGCTAGAGAGAATACTGTGAAAACGGGGATGAAGACAGGATGGAGTGTGTATATGTCTTGAGAACTGACAGATTCACAGTTGGAGCAGAGAGAATGAGAGAAGAGGACTCTTGGAAGAGGCTTACTGATAAGCAAAGGCTCCCCAAATTAAAAAATATAAATAACCAGAGTTAACAGAAATATGTATAGGGTACCTTCTTTCACATCAACTTTTTTAGTTAGAATATTGAAAACAAAAGCGTAGTTTTGATTTAGGAACATTGTACTGATGTAGAATTTAATAAGTTAATTAAATCATAAAATGAATAGTGAGTGTCACTTTTATCCCACCAACCAGGTGTACATCCTGGTTAAAATAAGTTTAATTGTGTCAATATTATAATCATTTAATGATCCTTCCTTATAACTGTAATATTCCTATCTTTGCTAATTAAAACTCTCATGTTGAATGTTGGGATTTATTACTACAGGAAGTTAAGCTTTCGAAGTTAGAAGCACTTTTGGTATAAATAGCTATTTCCAGTTTATTAGCACCAAACTGCAAATGTAAGCTTTTTAGAAATCAAAGTAATTAAGAAAACTTCTGAGAGGAAAAAAGAGTTACCTGTAGTACTTAAAGGGAGGAAGTGTAGAAATGCAGAAATCTAAGGTAAATTCACTGTCTGAGATAGTTGTTTAAGGCTGCCCTCAACTTTGTCTTTTTCTAAGAGATAAAGTGCATGGGGACTTCCTTGATCTAAAGGAGGACCCAGATAAAATGTCTGATATTAATAGTGACCAGCTTTGGATGTTCAAGCAACAAAGCAGGGTTTTAAAATTTCTATAACATCTTTTGGTCTAAAATGGAATATTCAGACCAAGCAAACTTTGGCCCCTTTGAAACCTTCTGAGGCTTAGGAAGACATAGTAGTGGCTAAAGATTGATTAAAACTTCTTAGAGATACCAGTAACTAAATTGAACAACTTGATTTTATATTTAAAGAGTATCTTTTCATACTAGTAAAGTGAGGAAATTAATTTGTTGATGGAGTCATTAGTTTGAGTTATAATTTTCAGACTTAACAAGTGTCTGAAGCCAGCAGCCACTTCACTACTTTGTCAATATTATTTTTATATTCTATAATGATTTTATTGGACAATTAAAGTTTTGCATTGCTTTTTAAATGTTCCATGCCACAGGCCTGACAGGGGATTATTTTTTGGGAATAGATGATCTACATTTAAACTTTTTGCTTTGTTACAAAATTTGTACCAAATACCCTGTTTCCCATTATTTGATTTATTTACTTTTACTCTGAAAAATGTTTGGATTTTAATGAACAACTTTCATCAAAGTAATCTAAGTTGTTAAATGCCTTTTAAAATCCAGCTTCTTGGGCCCTCCCTCAGTTCCCTTGAATGACTGTCTTATAGGGCCTAGGAATATGCATTTTTACTAGCTTGCCAAGTAATTCCTTCACACATTAAAGTTTGAGAACAGATATCCCTATATACTATTTCTTACAAATTGTGCATGAGGACAAGATACTACATACGCGGTTATAAATTTTCCTTATTATTCCTACTTTAGGTATTAATTGAGTCATTCAGTGATAATCTGCCCCCTTTTGCTTAGCATATTTTCTCTTCACCTTTCTCTTAGCTGACATGAATTCTTCATAATTTTGATGTTTGAGGATGGAGGATTATAAACACCGTCATCGAGTTAGAGGCTACAAGAGGCTTAGAAAACCAAATGGATAAGAAGCAGGGGATCTTACAGGACCATTATCTCTCAGTTAAGGATGAAGGTCTTAGACGATTCCTCCACCCATGAGAATTACATTGTTGGGAGGAGTTTGAAACTGAAGATAAATTGTTATGCCAAAGAAGGGTTTCTTACATAAACTTTGTTCAAAATGTCTGTTCTGGACATACACTAGAGATGTGCATTGCTTTAATCTCTCCATTGATCATTGGATGATGTGAAATCAATAAAAATCTAAAAGTTTGAAAAGGAGTTCCTGCTTCAAACTCTTTACAGACTTAGTCACTTTTTATGTACCCCAAGATATTTGATGCTGCATTTATTTGATCTACCAGACTGGAAGTTCCCTTAAAGTCAGCAGTCATGTCATGTATATCTTGTCTATCTTGTCATATTTGGTGGCACCCAGTCTTAGATCTCACATGTAATGTAATAGGGCTTAATTGTTAAGTAGATAAGTTGTGTTAATTTTTCATTTCCAGTAGAAATTGGTTTTCCTTTGCATTCCCTATTTTAGGTATTATGTTATAAATAGTGTTTATAATAATTTTAGGTATTACATTATAAACAGTGTTTATGATCAGTGTTAATATAATTGTTTTCTTACTAAGCAGTACTTATGTGACCTGGATTTCTTGAACAGTGAAACATGTGGCCCTTTGGTATAATCACTTTGCTTTGGGGATTAATGTGTGGTTGATTAAGCAGAACAAACTTCTTCCTGAGGTCTCTCCCCTTCTGGATCACAAACTTATGAATTCCAGCAATGGAGAGGGGAAAGAACCACTGTAATAATGTGTTAGGAAAACCTGTCTGGAAGCTGTCTGGAGAGTAAGCCTCTCTGGTTCACTCTCTTCAGAGAATAAACTGCCTATGTCCTATCAGAGGTGGAGAGTATTAGTGGGCAAGCCTCAGGGAGGAAGAGGGATCTGAGAATCTTATCTGAACTTTCAACCAGTTTCTCTGTTTTCAACCCTTTCCTTCACTCCTTCCTCACATATGGTACTTGGTGTGTGTAGTTCTGAGCCTTTCTGGAGCTCTGGGTAGGGATCACTTTGTCCTAAATGGCATAGCTCCTCTGCAAGCACTGAAGTTCAGATTTCTCCACTGTGCTTATTTACTTTTTCTTTTTCTGCTATCTTCCAGAATATTGTTGCCATCTCTCTTCTGTTATCTTTCCTGTTCTCTTTTTAAATTATGGGTTTATGCCTTTTTAACTAAGTTTACCAAGTTAGTGGATTTTAAGTAGGAGCTAAAATAAACTTGTGTTCAGTCCTTCATGTTTTTGAGAATTCCATCTTCTTTCTATGTATTTGGAAGTATATTTTTTCTTGTTAAGTGTGTGAAGTAAAAGTACCCAGTAGGGCAAGTTTTTAAGAGAACTGTGTAAGTGGTTGTTTTGATTTTAGTCTTGATCATTGAGGTCTTGTACCAAGAAATGGGTATTGAATATTTTCTGTGCAGTCTATGTAATGTTCTAAACTTCTTGGCACAGTTGCTAATATTGTTTTGTTTTGGTTCTGTGATGGTTATGGGCCATTATATGGCCAGAAATCTTACAAATTTTCACCAAACTTTTTACTGATTATAATCTTCAGTTTTGGTAGTCAGCACTGTGCTTTTAATTACCATATAGGTGTCTTTTCCTCCTCTGCCTTCAACCTTTAGTAGGAGCATTATTTCTTATCCTGGGAAGTTTAGGATTGATAACACGTCTGGACTGTTACTTAAAAAGAACTGTAATTTTTATTCTTTTTGTATTTATCTTTGCCTTAGCTATTTTATTTCTATAATTTATTAACCTGAAAAATAATTTTAGTCCTAAGTTAGTTTGTGTATGTATGTGATCCTTACCCTCCAAGTATTTCACTCCTGATTTGATTGGCATTTCAATTGTATTTTTATATCTTTAGTCATACAGCAGTGCATATTCTAATCTGGTGTCAAAAGCCTGCATTGGTTTGTGGTATCTTATAATAGTACTGACGAGCATGGTTTACCTAGGGATTATTTAGGGGCAGTTAAATATTCTCTACTACCTCTTCAGATTCTCTCTAGACATCCAGAGGAGATGCTGGCATAACATACTATTTGAATATTAGCAGGCTACTTTTTGTTTTAGATTGGAATTGAAAATAAGTTACTAATTTTAAACTTCTATATTTCCTCATATTTGCTGTTTTTTTCATTCCTGCACAATTAAGTTTATGAGAAGGTTTACATGTGTTTTGATTCTAAAATGGATCTGAATTATATTGAATGATTTAGAGATTTTTAGAAAATTATGTCTTCTGTTTTCAGGTTCTGTTCTGGATATTATTAAGCACATTGTGGCAAAAGGGGAACACAAAAGTGGAGTCCTAGATGAATCTACCATTGCTACGATACTCCGAGAAGTACTGGAAGGACTGGAATATCTGCATAAAAATGGACAGATCCACAGGTATGTAAAAGACAACACTCTTGTGTTACATCATCTCATTAAGGCCATTCCCACTCTTACAGAATCATGATCTCTGAGTGTTATCATAGCTCTTTGTATCACTAGTTTTAGTACACTGTGGTTAGAGTCTTAATTATACAGCTAGTAAACATTAAACAAGTACTTTAGTGAAACCAGAAAATATAAAAACAGGAAAAATTCATAATTTCTTATCAAAAGGCAATCACTTGATAACATTTTGGAATATTGCTTTCCATTTTCTTTTATATGGTTAAAAAATATCTAAAACAATACTGTATGTGTAATTTTGTGTCTTGCTTTTAAAATTTTACATTATATCTTCAGTATTTCCCTAAATTATTAAAAACTTTTTGTAAAATAACATTTTTTTAATTACAGCCTTTTTTTCTTTTTTTTTTTTTTTTTAAACAGAGTCTGTCTTAGTCACCCAGGCTGGAGTGGCATGATCATAGCTCACTGCAACCTCAAACTCCTGGGCTCAAGTGATCCTCCCACCTCAGCCTCCTCAGGCTAATTTTTAATTTTCATAAAGATGGGGTCTCGCTATGTTGCCCAGGCTGTTCTTGAACTCCTGGTCTCAAAGCGATCTTCCTGCCATGGCCTTCTAAAGTGCTGGAGTTACAGGCATAAGCCACTGTGCCCAGCCCTTTTTTTTTGTTCTTTAATAAATAAGAACATTTTAATATTTCATGATTCTATCTAAATGATCTATCTTAGTAGCTAAGTGCTCTGTTTAGGTGTTGTGTATAGGCCCTGGCATACTATTGTGAGCTATGATTCCAATGATAATTTGATTTTTAGAGCCCTTGCAGTGCTTTTCTAGTTTGATTTTTTTTTCTCCTGGCACTGTGGGGACTTCCATTCAGTCCTTGATCATGCCATCTATGGGAGTGGAGTGGATTTCCCTGGGCCAGTTGCTGCCAAGTGGAGAATACGTGGTAGATGCTGGACTTAGGACTTACGGGTCTGTGAGCACTCTCCTAGTCCCATCATGTGGACTCCCACCTGGTGCCAGTGGGGCTTCCATTCAGTCCCTGTTGATATTGCCTGTGGGGATGGAAGGCTATTCCCTTAGACCATTCTTTGCTCCTGGGTGGGGAGTTGGGAAACACTGGACCTGCGTAGTCCTTTGCTGCTGAGTGGAGGGCTAAGAGATGCCAGCTGTGCCGACTGGTGCTACTGATGTGGGTGATGTGGGCCTACTGGCTGTACTGCATATGGGGGAGGGGATGAAGTCCCCTGTCTGCTCTTTATTGGCACTGCTCTTTAGGCATGGTGGGCTCTCCTGCAACTCCAAGTATGGAGTCAGGGATGGGACCACCTATTAGATTTCTGCTGGACTGCCCCTTTTCTGCTCCTTTAGGCAGAGAGAGAGCAGGCTTGGGGCTCTTTTTGATATATGTCAGTCAATAGTTCTGGATTTCAGGGCTCTCTAATGCCCAGTCTGAGTTATAGCAGATTAAAGGAAAGCTCAGGAAACTTTTTTTTTAAACCTTTCCTATGATGATGAAAAACTCAGAAAACATAATGCCATGTTGTCGTTCAAGTTCTGAGGCCCGTAGCCACTCTGCTTTCCTCTTTTCTCCTTTCAGAGTTCTTTTATGATTGTCTGTTGGATTATTTCTGGGAATTTTAGATATATTTAAAGGGGAGGAACAGGGAAGCGTAAACCTACACCATTTGGTTCAGGACCAGAACTAGTCCCTGGATTTGGAATGGAGACAATTTTATTTAAATCTATTTTGTTCCTGGGTTCAGATTCTGAGTGTGTAGTGTGACATATGTTTATATGATACATGGAACCATTCTCCAAATATTTTATGTTTATATTGCTTTTAACACTGTGATGAATACTTTCCTCTGTGATTTTTATAATTTTTAAAAATCTGGCTTTCCATAAAACACATTTTAAAGAATCTTAAAAGACATTGCCAAAGTGCTTTTCAGAAATGTAGTGATTTATACATCTATTAGCAGTGCATAAGAATGGTAGATTCACTGGTCCCTTGCTAGCCTTGCCTATTAAAAATTTTAATTTACACATTTCGATACATGAAGAATAGTATCAATTTTGACATCTTGGATTATTAGTGAGGTTGGACACAGATTTATATGAAGGAATTGGTATTTCCTGTTGTGACTCATCTGCTTGTGATTTTTGCCTGTTTTTCTTTTATTTTGAAATGGGGTCGTGCTGTGTTGCCCAGGCTGGTCTTGAACTCCTGGGCTCAGGCATTCCTCCCACCTCAGTCTCACAAGTAGCAGGGATTACAGGCACATGTTACTGAGCCCAGCTCAACTTTTGCCTGTTTTTCTACTGGTATCTTCCTGCCTTTTTTTATCCTGAGCTTTTTATATATTAAAAATTACTCTTTCAGCTTGGCATGGTGGCTCATGCCTATAATCCCAGCACTTTGAGAGGCCGAAGCGGGCGGATTGCTTGAGCCCAGGAGTTTAATACCAGCCTGGGCAACACAGTGAGACCTTGTCTCTACAAAAAAGTTTTAAAAAATTATTCAGATATGGGCCGGGCATGGTGGCTCATGCTTGTAATCCCAGCACTTTGGGAGGCCGAGGCAGGCAGATCACAAGGTCAGGGAATTGAGACCATCCTGGCTAACACGGTGAAACTCCATCTCTACTAAAAATACAAAAAATTAGCTGGGTGTGGTGGCAGGCATCTGTAGTCCTTGCTACTCCGGAGGCTGAGGCAGGAGCTTGTAGTAAGCCAAGATCGCGCCAGTGCACTCCAGCCTGGGCAACGGAGCGAGACTGTCTCAAAAAAAAAAAAAAAAAAATTTATCCAGATACGGTGGCACACGCCTGTGGTCTCAGCTACTCAGGAGACTGAGGTGGGAGGTTCAAGTGAGCCCCAAAGTTTGAGTCTGCAGTGAGCTGTGATCATGCCATTACACTCCAGCTGGGGCAACAGAGCAAGACTGTGTCAAAAAGAAAAAAAAAATTACTCTCTCCGTTTTTGTCTTTTAGTTTTGCTCAAGATGCTGTTTGGGACTTGGGCTCCAAACAGGCAATTTGTAGAACAAAGGGACAAGAGGGAGTCAGGTTATTAGAGCATGATTAAAATCTTGAAAACTGGATGAGGCTGATGGAAAATCAAGACAGGTCAGTGGATTAGTGATCTTTGAAGTCAGAGTAGTCATAGTAGAGTAGTTGAACAGTTATCTCGAAAGATAGGAGAGTGGGGTGTCTGAATTAGTATTTCATAATTGGATCAGTTTTGGTGATAACAAGATAAAAAATGGAGGAAGTAGATGACCCAGGTAGAGTGGAGGAGGGGTCTTTAGAGATGGCATCAGTGAACTCAGAGGCAGGATATTACGTGGATTGTCTCTGTGATTGTTAAAGTTTCTTGAGATAAGGCAAGATGACTTGGAAAGCAAGACTTAATGAACAACAGAGACAGAAAGTATAATATTAAAGCTGGGTGGCATGAGTTTGAAGGGAACTGACTTTTCTTTTTCCTTTTTAGAGACAGATTCTCTCTCTGTCACCCAGGCTGGAGTGTAGTGGCATGATTGTAGCTCACTTGCAGCTGAAACTCCTCAGCTCAAGCAATCGTCCTGCCCCAGCCTCTCCAGTAGCTGGGACTACAGGCATGTGCCACCATGCCTGGTTGTGGGCGAAAGATTACCTAGGTGCCAAGGCAAGAGACTGAAGGCACAAACTGTTTCAGTATAATAAAGAACATAGTTAGAATAAGAATAGTCATAATACAAATTAGATATAGAGATGATCATGGACAACTATCAATTATTTTTATAAACATTAATCATTAGCTTTTAATATTACTCTTTGTTACATTACTAATACAATCTAGGAATAACCAGCGAGTATAGGGTCAGGTGCTGAAGGGGCATTGTGAGAAGTGACCTAGAAGGCAAGAGGTGAGCCCTCTGTCACGCCCCCCATAAGGGCCACTTGAGGGCTCCTTGATCAAGAGGTAATGCCAGTGTCTGGGAGGACACCCATTACTTAGCAGACCGTGAAAGGGAGTCTCCTTTCCTAGGAAGAGTCAGGGAACACTCTGCTCCACCAGCTTCTTGTGGAAGGCGGGATATTATCCAGGCCTGCCCACAGTCATCTGGAGGCCTAAACCCCTCACTGTGGTGCTGCACTTCAGTGGTCACGCTCCTTGTCCATTTTCATGTTCCTCCCGTACTCCTGGTTCCTCTTTGAAGTTCGTAGTAGATAGCAGATAGCGGTAAAAGGAATAGTGAAAGTCTTAAAGTCTTTGATCTTTCTTATAAGTGCATAGAAGAAAACCCTGATGTATGCTGCCTTCTCTCTCTGCTTCGGCTACCTAAAAGGGAAGGGCCTCCTATCCTATGATCACGTGACTTGCTTCACCTTATCACTTAGAAGATTCACCCTCCTTACACTGCCCCCCTTGTCTTGTATGCAGTAAATATCAGTGTGCCCAGCCGTTCGGGGCCACTACCGGTCTCTGCGTCTTGATGGTAGTGGTCCCCCAGGCCCAGCTGTTTTGTCTTTATCTGTTTGTCTTGTGTCTTTATTAATTACAATCTCTCTTCTCCACACACAGGGAGAACACCCTCTAAGCCCCATAGGGCTGGACCCTACACCTGGTTAATTAAAAAAATTTTTTTTGGTAGAGATTCGGTCTTCTTGTGTTACCCAGACTAGTCTTGGACTCTTATAGACTCATAGTGGAACCACCTTGGTGGTCTTGGATAAGATCCTGGGGAATTCTCTGATTACCAGGCAGAGACTCTTGTTCTCTTTCCTTGCTTTCTCCCAAGCAAATGTAGTCTCTCTGTCTCTGGGCGGAGCTGTCTGGAGCTGGGGGAGGGGTGACACAAGCACTCTTGTGGCCACCACCACTGGGACTGTCCTGGATCAGACTTGAAGACATCACAGCTCTGGGTCTCCCCCAGGGCCCATGGTAACCACTACCCAGTTATTTCTTATGTTGTTCAAGGCCTTAGGGCTCTGCAATCAGCAGATGGCAAAGCCAGCCAGGCCTGTGTTCCTCCTTTCAAGACAGTGATTTTACCCCTGCCCTGGGTGGGTGCAGAGATGCCATCAGAGAGCCAGGGCCTGGAGTCAGAAACTTTAGGAATCTACCTGGTCCTCTGTTCTACTGCAGCTAAGCTGGCATCCAAACCACAAGACAGAGTCCTTCCCACTCTTCCCTCCCCTTTCCACAAGTAGAGGAGTCTCTCCCCATGGCCACCACTGCCCCAAGCTCATGGCAAGTACTGCCTGGCTACCCCCAGTGTTCAGTTGGGGCCCAAGAGCTCTTCAGTCAGCTTGGGGTGAATGCTGCCAGTCCTAGGACTCTCCCTTCAGGGCAGCTGGCTCCCCTCTGGCCCAGGGCAGGTCCAGAAATGCCATCTAAGAGCCAAGGCCTGGAATTGGGGACCCCAAAAGTCTGCTTGGTGCTCTACCCAACCGTGGTCCCGCTGGTAACTAAGCTGCAAGACAAAGTCCCCTTTACTCTTCCCTCTTTTCTCAAACAGAAGGAGTCCCTCCGTGTAGCCACCATAGCTTGGAATGTGTTGGGTCACACCTGAAGCCAGCATGTCTCTGAGTCTCACCTAAGGTCCACAGCAACTACTGCTTGGTTGCCACTGCCAATTATACAGGGACCAAAGGTTCCTTAGTTAGCAGGTGATGAAATCTACCAGAACTAGGTCCTTTTCTTTAAGGCAGTGAATTCCCTTCTGGCCCAGGGTGTGTCTAGAAATGTCATCTAGGAGCTAGACTCTGCCTGGTACCCTGTTCCACTGTGTCTGAGCTGATACTCAAGTTGCACAACAAAGTCCTCTACTCTTCCCTTTACTCTCTTCAAGCAGAAGAAAGGAGTCTCTCCCAGAGCTGCAAGCTATGCTGCCTGGGGTAGGGGGAAAGGGTGGCACAAGCAGTCCCTTGGCTGCCCCATTGGTGTCTCACTGGGTTGTGTGCTCTGCAAGTCCATTGGCTCCAAGTCCAGTACAGCACCAGAACTTGCCCAGGAATTGCATTCTTTGTAGCCTTGACTGCCTTACAAATGTATTTAAGACCCCAGAGCACTTTAGTCTGCAGAGGCGCGACTTGACAGAACTCAGGTTCTGACTGCTGAGATGCGCGATTCCCCCTGGCTAGAGCCGGTCTAAGTGCTTCCTCCATGGGTGCTGGCTAAGCTCTACCTGGCGTTGCTTTCTGCTGTGACAGAGCAGCACTGAGTTCCAGTGCAGGCACAGATTCTCCCTCTGTGCCCTGCAGCTACTGCCAGGGGATGGGGAAGGGGTGGCATTGACAATTCAAGACTGTCTTTCCTATCACCGTTAGTGTCTCTAACAGTGATGTGAAGTTGAAATCAGGTACTGTGATCATTCACCTGAGTTTTGGTTCTTAGGAAGGTGCTTTTTCATGTAGGTAGTTGTTCAATTTGGTGTTTCTGTGAGGAAGATGATCAGAGGGTTCTGTTTGGCTGTCTTCCATTGGATTTTTCTGTGGGTTTAGAAATGAACATTTTCTAAGTTCAATTTCTGTTTTCCAGTTTGCCTGGGTTTCATTTTTGGATAGCCCTTTTGTCTCCTATATTCATGTGCACATCCTCAGGGTTGGCCAGGAGTGTGTGAATAGCAGGGGCCTCTTTGTCTCCACTGTGTACCTTTGGCCAAGAATATGTTTGTCTCTATCTAGACTGCTACGACAGGCTAGTAGAGCCACTGTTAACCCTCTCCTGCTGGTCACCCTTCAGAATGTCACTTTAGTTGACAGTGTCACTGGGTATAGGTGTTGCCTACCATGTCCAATCAAAGGAGTCTCTTTTAACTGTGACAGAGAAGCTGCCAGTCTTCATGGTCTGTCTGCCGTAGAACCTCCATGCTGACTGAGCTGGGCTAGGAAGTGTTGGGGCTAGTCCCAGAGCAGAACACCATAGAGTCTCAGTGTTCTTACCTGAAGTGCAGCTGTTTTTCAAGCATAAAATGTTTCTCAGGTTGATTTCCAGAGCACCGAAATGGTTGTTTTATCACATTTGTCCAGCTTTAAGATTGCTTTTTAAGGGGGAAGATTTATCTATTTTCTTCGCTCAGCTGTAGCTGGAAGATTCTACTCTTCATGTGCATTTGGTTGCCTTGAGATTGTCATAAGAAATAAATACATTTTTGTTCTATCTAAAGAAATTCCTGAAGAAAATCTCTAAAGAAAAAAAGTTATTATATTTTGTATTCTTAAAATTAATTTTGAAACAAAAAACTTTATATATTATCACATGCATGAGTAATACATTGCTATTATTAATCTTACTTTGCTGGTGAAAAAAGAGGTCTTATTAGGGGATTTGCTTGAGCTTATACAATGGGTCTATAGAGTTTTTCAGTGGCTTATAAGCTAACTGAGGGCAATTCTGAATGGGAATTCCCAGGACAGTTTTAACAGTGACATTATGTCAAGATAATGTTTTTGAAATGGCAGCATTTTAGGCCACTTTTAAAAAGGATGTTACTCATTTAGTTAAATGAGAGTTGATACATTATGCAAAGTAGATGTTATACAAAGTAAAGCAGAAACTGAATTTCTTTGTGCCTGAAATTGATATGAATCCACTCATTGCATTCTTTTTTTTTTTTTTTTTTTTTTGAGACGGAGTCTCACTCTGCCGCCCAGGCTGGAGTGCAGTGGCCAGATCTCAGCTCACTGCAAGCTCCGCCTCCCGGGTTCATGCCATTCTCCTGCCTCAGCCTCCCGAGTAGCTGGGACTACAGGCGCCCGCCACCTCGCCCGGCTAGTTTTTTGTATTTTTTAGTAGAGACGGGGTTTCACCGTGTCAGCCAGGATGGTCTCGATCTCCTGACCTCGTGATCCGCCCGTCTCGGCCTCCCAAAGTGCTGGGATTACAGGCTTGAGCCACCGCGCCCGGCCTGCATTCTTAAAAAGAAAAAAAAAAGACAATGACCCTAAATGTATACTTCAGTGTATATTTTGGGTTAATTTTGCTATTCACTATAGAAATTCTAGATTTATAAAGGTTTAGGAAAAAGATACTTTCATCAGTGTTCTGAAGTAAAAACTTTGACTTGAGAAAATAGATACATGGATATGCTAAGTAAAAGAGGACAACACAATATATTTAAAATTAATCTCAGTGGCAGACTAAAATTCTATTGAGTTAGTGACCAAAAAAATGTAACTGATATTAAGTCGATGGATACTCAGCTTCATTGGTTAGCATAGTCTTTCTTAGCAGTCTTTAGAAGCAGACTGCCTAGATTCAGATCCCAACCCTGTCACTAATTGGGTGACCTCTGGCAAGTTACTTAATCTCTTTTGCCTTATTTTCTCATCTATAACGTAGGGATGCGATAGTATCTATCTCATAAAGTAGTTGTGAAGATTAAATGAGGTAATATATACAG
The DNA here is from genome assembly GCF_037993035.2 of Macaca fascicularis. NCBI lineage: Eukaryota > Metazoa > Chordata > Mammalia > Primates > Cercopithecidae > Macaca > Macaca fascicularis. Next base: position 100,238,130 of record NC_088376.1, read on the forward strand.
TGCCCTTAGAATAGTATTTAGCACACAAGAATCAGTGAACAGTCGTTGTCATTATTTTGTACACCGGAGGGTGGCAAACCTTTTCTGTAAAGGGCCAGATAGCAAATATTTTAGACTTTGTGGGTGAGATGTTCTCTGTCACCACTACTTTGTTTTTCTGGTATGAAAGCGGCTATAGACAATCTGTAGCTGAATAGGCATGGTTGCATCTTTTACAGAAACAGGCAGTGGACTGGATTCAGTTTGTGGGCTGTAGTTTGCCAACCTCTGATTTACAGGGCTATAGAAGATTATTGTTTTTCTTTCACATAATAGTCTGGGCATAAATGACATCAGTCCAGTATGACTCCATGGAGTCAGGGACTCAGGCTCTGATTTTATTGCTCTACTAGCTCTAAGTTCTTGCTTCATGACCCAAGTTGATTTCCACCACATCCACATTCCAGCGGAAGGAAGGAAGGAAGGAAGGAAGGAAGGAAGGAAGGAAGGAAGGAAGGAAGGAAGGAAGGAAAGGGGAAATAGAGGTTATGCCATTTCCTATTAGCAGTGGTTCTCAGGACATTTAGCAATACCTGGAGCCATTTTTGGTTGTCACAACAGGGGCTGGAGTTGGGGAGTGGAATGTGCTACTGACATGTAATGGGTGAAGACGCTAAATTTATCCTATCATGTCCAGGAAACCCCTTACGACAGAATTACCCAGCCCAAATATCAGTAGTGCTGGGATCAAGAACATCTATGTTAAGGGAACAACTAGGAAGTTGTAGAAACCACTTTTGTTCACATCACAGTGGCTAGAACTTTAGTTACGTGGTGATATCTATTTTGCATGGAAGGCTGTGAAATGTTGCCTTTCATCAGGATGGTCATGTCCGCAGTAAAAATTTCTTGCTTTCTTTGCTTTCCTCTCCCTCCCCCCTCCCCTCCCCTCCCCTCCCCTTCCCCCCTGCCCTGCTCCTCTCCCCTCGACTCCCCTCCCTTTCCCTTCTACCACCCTCCCTCCCTCCTTCCCTCCCTTCCTTCTGCCCTTCCTTCCTTCCTTCCAGACATTGAGGGCCATTTAGTAGTCTGTGGCACTTTTTTCCCCCAAGATTACCTGATGAACATGGAATCAGAACTGAGGTAGTTAATTGAATTATGTTAATTGCTAATATCAAGGTATGCATACATAGATTTATCATAATCCAGAGGACTGGAATTTTCTGTTTTTGAGGACATTTTTTTCTACTTAACAGTGCCGGAAAAAATATTCCCAAATGTTTCTTCTTTGGCCATACCTCATTTTTAGTGATCTGTTAACATGTTAACCAAGTACAAGAGCAATTGATTAGGTACAGTTTTAAATGGAAATTCTTATTGTTTTAAGAGTACAGATGCTTCTCAACTTAGGATGGGTTTATTGGGACACAACTCCATTGCAAGTAGAAAATATAATTAAGTCAAAACTGAACCATCATAAATTGGGGACCCTCAATGTTTCCAAGATTCCTAGTTTATACATTATTCCTTAGAGTCAGTTGTTCTCATTCATCCTCATAAAAAGAAGTTTCTTTTTCTTTTTCTTTTTTTTTTAAAGAAGTTTCTTTTTCTTTGTAAGACTGAAGCAGGTTAGAAAATTTAGACAACTAGAAATTAATTACCCATTTTTTCCTAGAGTGGAATAGTTCTGTAGATGACTGATTTTTACCTATCATATATGGATTTTTAAAAAATGCTGTTATTCTAGGCTGGGCGTGTTGACTCATGCCTGTAATCCCAGCACTTTGGGAGGCTGAGGCAGGTGGATCATGAGGGCAGGAGATCAACACCATCCTGACCAACACGGTGAAACCCTGTCTCTACTGAAAATACAAAAAATTAGCTGGGCGTGGTGGCACGCACCTGTAGTTCCAGCTCCTCGGGAGGCTGAGGCAGGAGAATCGCCTGAACGTGGGAGGTGGAGGTTGCAGTGAGCTGAGATCACGCCACTGCACTCCAGCCTGGGTGACAGAGCGAGACTCCATCTCAAAAAAATGAAATTAAAAATTTAAAAAATGCTGTTATTCTAAGAGTAACCCAGTTAAGGAGTGTGTGTGTGTGTGCGCGCGCATGTGTGCGTGCGCATGCATGTGCATGTGCATGTTTGGTGAGGTATGGTACCTTGCTTTTTTCAACATATTCTGATTACTCATTGAAACCTCAGCTTTACAATTTGTAGTTGTCTGATTTTTTTTTTTCTTTTATCAGTTACTTTTCTGGGCCTTTGCTTTCCTATTTGCTCTAGGATTAGGGTTAAATAGTTTTTAAGATTACATCTTTTTGTGTCTTTTTTTGCCTTATTTGGTTATTGATTGATTGATTGACAGTGGCTCACTGTGTCACTCAGGCTGGAGTGCAGCAGCATGAACACGGCTCACTGCAGCCTTGACCTCTTGGGCTCAAGTCATTCTCCTGCCTCAGACTCCCAAATAGCTGGCCCACAGGCGCTCACTACTATGCTTGGCTATTGTTTTTTATTTTTGTAGAGACAGGGTCCTACGCTCTGGCATTGGGACCTTTTTAAAAGTTCCCCGGGTAATTCTAATGTTGCCTAGGCTGGTCTCAAACTCCTGGGTTCATGCAGTCCTTCTACCTCCGCCTTCCAAAGTGCTGGGATTACAGGCATGATCTGCCACATCCGGCCTCTTCTTTGGTTTCAATTGAGCATTTCATATGATTCCATTTCCTTTCCTCTCTTAGGTTATCAATTATACTTTTTCTTTTTTTTTTGAGACACAGAGTCTCGCTCTGTCGCCCAGGCTGGAGTGCAGTGGCGCGATCTCGGCTCACTGCAAGCTCCGCCTCCCAGATTCATGCCATTCTCCTGCCTCAGCCTTCCTAGTAGCTGGGACTACAGGCGCCCGCTACCACGCCCGGCTAATATTTTGTGTGTTTTTAGTAGAGACGGGGTTTCACCATGTTAGCCAGAATGGTCTCGATCTCCTGACGTCGTGATCTGCCTGCCTTGGCCTTCCAAAGTGCTGGGTTTACAGGCGTGAGCCACCGTGCCTGGCCTCAATTATACTTTTTTTTTTGAGACGGAGTCTCGCTCTGTCGCCCAGGCTGGAGTGCAGTGGCGCGATCTCCACTCACTGCAAGCTCCGCCTCCGGGGTTCACGCCATTCTCCTGCCTCAGCCTCCCGAGTAGGCAGGACTACAGGCGCCCGCCACCGCGCCCGGCTAATTTTTGTATTTTTAGTAGAGCGGGGTTTCACGGTGTTAGCCAAGGTGGTCTCAATCTCCCGACCTCGTGATCTGCCCGTCTCGGCCTCCCAAAGTGCTGGGATTACAGGCGTGAGCCACCGCGCCCGGCCCAATTATACTTTTTAAAAAACCTTTTTTAGTAGTTGCCCTGTGCAGTATACATTTTACAGGAAATCTAAGTCCACTTTCAAATAGCACTCTATCGTTTCATGGGTAGCACAAGTGCTTTATAACAGAATATTCCTAATTCCTCCCTTACAGTATTGTCATTTATTTCACTTATGCATAAGCTGTAATCATTATATACATTGTTGCTGTTATTATTTTGAAGAAATTGTTGACTGTTAGATCAATTAAGAATAAGAGAAATAAAAGATTTCATTTTATTTTCATTTATTCTTTCTGTAATGCTCTTCCATTGTTCATGTGGATCCAAGTTTTATCTTCTCTTAACATTTCTTGCAAGGCAGGTCTGCCCACTGCAAAGTCCCTCAGTTTTTATTTGTCTGAGAGAAGTACTTCTCCTTTACTTTTGAAGGATAGTTTTTCTGGATACAGAATTCTAGGTTTGTTTTTTTTTTTCTCTTGACACTTTAAACAGTTCACTCCACTCTGCTTGATTGCATGGTTTCTGAGATGTGGGATGTTAATTCATACCTTTGTTCCTCTATAGGTAAGGTGTTCTTTTTCCTCTGACTTCTATCAAGATTTTTGTCTCCCCTACCCAGCTCAGTGTTTTTAGTGAGCCTGTGCTCCTGGGCTGTCACCTGCACAAGTGCTTCTCGGTTCCCCCTCAAGGTGAGACAGGAAGGCTTGATGGGACTGAGACTGGGTATCTCCCTTCCCATAGATGGGTTAAGTTCTGGTAAAACCAAGGTGATTAAGCCCTGATAAAATAGTTTCCCTTGAGGGTAGGTTTTCGTTAAGGAGAATAGAATGCTCAGGGCATATTTCAAATTAGTTACTTTTTTCTTTCTCCTGTGGGAAATTAGGGGAATTTTCTCCTGTCTATACCCCGAGAACCTTGTGGGGCTGTAGGAGGTAAAGCTCATCCAACCCATCTAAGTATATGAGTCTCCCTAAGACTGGGTCCCCTTGGGGTTTTTAACTCTCAAACTGGTCCACACTGAGCCTCCAGGCATTTGTCAATTACAGTTTAAGTTTTTACACCCCGCCGGGCGCGGTGGCTCAAGCCTGTAATCCCAGCACTTTGGGAGGCCGAGACGGGCGGATCACGAGGTCAGGAGATTGAGACCATCCTGGCTAACACGGTCAAACCCCGTCTCTACTAAAAAATACAAAAAAAAAACTAGCCGGGCGAGGTGGCGGGTGCCTGTAGTCCTGGCTACTCGGGAGGCTGAGGCAGGAGAATGGCGGGAACCCGGGAGGCGGAGCTTGCAGTGAGCTGAGATCCAGCCACAGCACTCCAGCCTGGGTGACAGAGCGAGACTCCGTCTCAAAAAAAAAAAAAAAAAAAAGTTTTTACACCCCAGTACTGACTCCAGCAATAGTCTTCTGCTGCTGGGCATCTGCTCCATTAAACTGTAAGTCTGTCTTCCTGTCTACATTTTTGGAGGCATGAGTTTGCCCTGTGACCTCAGTCTCTGATGTATCTAAGAAGAATTGTTGATTTTCAGACTTTTTTCCTGTTGTAAAGACAGAAGTGACAAGCTCCTTACATACGGAACTGGATAAGATTACATCCTGAAATTCCTTTACCTTCTGATGTCCAAAGCTTTTCCTGTATAGATGATCTCTTGATGTCCTGTTTATTAGCAAGATAGTGGCCCTGACTTACACTGTTATTACACCTCTGCCAGCAGGGGTAGTTGTTAGATGCAACAAAATTCAAAGGCCTGCTTGCCAAATAAACTTTCATGAGACTATTTGGGCAGTTTCACAATGTTTAGTCCCTTTGACAGTTGAGGAAAAACTGCTGTCTCTTTGACCCTCTGCTACCCTCGTCACGCCACCAAAAAGGAGGCCTAGCACTCTATTTGGACTCATTGGGCATTAGACAGTATGTACCTTACTTGGGCATTCTGTCTGGTCCTTCATATCAGCTAACCTGTAAATCAGCATCCTTTGAGTGGGGCTCTGAGTATCAGGTTGCGTTGGAACCTGTCCAGCTATCTGTGGTGCGGTCCCAGGAACCGCTATAACCCTAATGACTCCTTTGAACACTGTGATAGATGTTGTAGGTACATACAGATTCAGGATTGTTATTTTCCTGGTGAATTATTCCTTTTGTTCCTATAAAATGACATTTTTACTCCTATAAAGTGACCTTTTTACTTCTATAAAGTGACCATTTTTACTCCTAGAAATGTTTTTGTTTTAAAGATAATTAGATCTTATTTGTTGTAAAGACAATTAGGTCTTAAATGTTTTATAAAGATAATTAAGATCTTATTTTACTATAGCTATACTGTCTAACCTTTGGTAAGCATATTTTTCATTGTGGCCTAATCTTTCAAGGCTCTTGGTTTTATTAGGGGGTTTCAGTTTTAGCTCCTAACCTTATATCGGCCCAGTGCCATGTTTTCTATTACCTGTGGATTTGAAAACCTGAGCCCCCTAGCCATTTGGCCAGTTTCGCTTTTCTGTCTCCCAGGGCTTACCTACTGCTCTACCTCTTAAGTGTCTCTTTCATTTCTGAACCTTGAGAATTTTTTCTTTACTTTGCATCTAGCTGTGTGATATTTTTCCCCTAATTTATCTAGCATCTCTTTGTGCTTGTAGCTAGGGAAGGGTGTGTTTTGGGTCAAGGGCCTATATAGTAGTGATGAAAGTTTGTCTTCCAATGCACAGTTTGCCATTTAGCTGGAATGGGAATTCTCTGATATTTTAAATCATAGACTTTCAGCCTGGGCTGCATATTGGAATATGGGAAACTTTAAGAAGTATTGATACCTGGGTCCACTGCCAGAAATTTATTTAATTGGTTTGGAGTGAGGCCTTGGCATTGGGACTTTTAAAAGTTCCCTAGGTAATTCTAATGTGCAGCCAAGGCTGAGACCATTACTTAAACTTTAGCAGTAACCAGCTCTGTAATACACTGATACCTAGGCTTAGGAGAAAGTTGTTGTATTGGGAAGCAGAGGCAGATATTTTTAGTATGTCTTGCTACTTCTCATATCTTCAAAGTCCACTTGTGATTTCAGGTGGATTTGTATGTCAGCCCTAGTGGATTAGGTAAAGTAATTTTCCTCTATTTCTACTGTGTTTTCTCTTTGACTTCTAGGCTTTAGAGGTTTTGAGTAGGATGAATAGGTCTCTAAATCAGACTTTCCTCTCTGTATCTACCCAAATATTTTTCCCATTAGAGAGGCTGGCTGTAACAGAAATGTTGGATATTTTTGTCAGTTTAAGATGCTTAAATGTAGTGTGTTTACAGCTTTGGTTTTGATTCATTGCTTTTCTTGACCTTTTTCAAGTTTTCCATAAATGGTGCCTATTGATGAGTAATAAAAATGTTATGGGCAGAAACTTGTGTTCTGTATTAATGAAAAGTCAAGCATGTCTACGATATTCCTTTTAATTTTAGAAGGAATGTGTAACTTTGGGGCAACAGTGACATGTGAGAAATGACATTAAGCAGTAAAAAGCAAAACTCTTCTTGCTACTTAAGAGTGGATGGAGGATTTAGCTTTTGGAGCTGCTCGTTTGCTTGATACTCTTTGTGGCCGAGTAAAAAAGTTCTTTAACTGGGGACTATATTGATTTCCAGATATTTAGTTACAAATCTTTTCCTTGAAAGGTTAGTTGTCCTGTTTTGAGGGCAGGCTGTGGTGTTTTTTATTGTCCAGTTAATTGTGCTATTCTGCTTTTACTCCTGGAAGCTAGTCTACAGATTACACTTTTGGTTTCAAAAGGAAACATGGATTGATTATCTGGGGAATTGATCAGGAAAAGTAGTCATTCAAAGTTTAGGCTCTGCTGAAAATGGATTATTGTCTCTTCATTTACGAAAGACTTGTAAATGAAAAACTTGTAAAACATGATTTGAGTAAGTAATATGTATATATGGCTTTAAAAATTCAAACAGCACAAAATGGTGTATGGTACAAAATAAGTCTTCTCAGCATCACTGATGTTAAATTATATTGATACCATATGCCTTTCCTATGATGTGATGAAAATGGCACCTTACTTTTATGGTTTTCCTTACAAAATCCCCTGACACCAATCTAACCATGAGAAAAACATTGTGTATATTCCAGTGGAGGGGCATTCTACAAAATACTTGACCATTACTCCTCAAAACTGTCAAGATTCTCAAAAGCAAAGAAAATGTGAAAAACTCACAACCAAAAGGAGCCTAAGGAGACATGGCCCCTGAATATAATATAGTGTGTATCCTGGGCAGGATCCTGGGACCGAAAAAGGACATTGGGTAAAAACTAAAGAAATCTGAGTAAACTGTGGACTTTATCTAATCATGATATATGAATACTGGTTCATTTATTGTAGCAAAAGTACTATACTAATATGAGATGTTAATAATAAGGGAAACTAAGTGTGAGGTATGTAGGAACTCCTATGCACTAGCATCTCAACTTTTATGTAAATCTGAAACTGTCCTCAAACATAAACTATTAAGTCTTCTTCCTTTTATGAATCCACAATACCCTGGTCCAAAGGGAATCACTTGTTGCCATCTTCTTGTGACTCCTTTGAGAGATATTTTCTGTCAGTATAAACATAATGTATGTCTCTGTGTCATGTTTTTCTTTTAAAGAAAATACAAATGGCCACATACTATATTTAGCATTCATTTTTCACTTAATAATGTATTTGGAGATAGTTCCATGTCAACATGTATGTTCATTAGTATTCATAGTAATTTATAGTTTAGGTGTATAACTGGTCTCCTTTTGATGGATAATTAGATTGTTCCCATTTTTTACCATAACGTATTCGTTTATAACCCTGACGTTTGGAACAGAGTTAGGAGGTGGGGAGTGGGGATTGGGGAAGCAGGGAGGGAATAGTCTAGTATTTTTTAGTGTTTGGTTGGCATTTTTTCTTTCTTATTTTATACACTACTTTCTTTTTTCCCCCCCGAGAAGAGGATTTGAGGCAGGTCATCTCCTCAATGGTTATATAATATTTGTTACAAATTTAAATAGTTATTTAAATCTATTTGCAGAATAGCTCCTCCTATTTGAATAATGCCACCTATGTACTAATAATAATGCTAAGTAAGTACAGGTGACTATAGTAGTATATTAAGATACAGGCCCAGATATAGTTCATGGTGAAATACAGAAGGGAGACAGACCTAGAAATATGATCATATAATACACCTTGCTAACATTATAGTACAGCCTTCTGCAAAAACACAGAGGAGGGAGTGACTAAACTATATTTTCTTCCCCCATTGAGTTTTAGGTGAGCTCAGAAAAGGGAACTGGAAGTTAGTGGTTGACTCAGTTGGATGATCTTTGTCACAGAGGAAAGAGAATGTCCTCTATTCTCTTCTGTTTGTAGTGACTAGAATCTGAGACTAGATTCATGGAGTAAAACAGACTGGCCTGCACTCTGCTTAGTCAGCCTCTGGGAGAACTACCTATAAATTGCTTGGGTTTATAAGCAGTACAAAATACTCAGTAACATGTTTTCCTTATGCTTCAGTGTATATTCAGGAAAGGCATTGTATACCGTGGTATGATGCTGCTTCTGCACAGTTGTGAAACTCTTGTTCATTGTTTGCCAAGGAATGGTTATATCTAAACATGGAGGAAAACGGGGACAGGAATAGCATGAAGCGCTATGCTTTTTACTGGCTCCTTTTCGTGACAAGACATTCTTCCATGAGCAGGCCTCGCTTTTCTTGTGTAGCTTCAAGGGCTGCCTTTCTTTTGCTTATTTGATTACGTTTACTTTTAATTACAAAATGACTGTATTCCCACAAGTTATTCAAATACTATTCCCTAGACTTCAATTCCATTAATCTTCACAAAAATCCCATTTGGCAAGGGAAAGGGGTGTGTTTGTGCAACATTAATGGTGTCGTATAAAATGCACTAGTCTCTTATTTGATTTGTTCATTTAATAATGTATGTTAGCATTTCGTGTCACAACGTGTTGATGGACATTATTCCATGGATGTAATAGAATTAATTTAACCTTTCTACTGTTGTTGGCTGTTACTAGTTTTTGTTTTTTATTACGAATAATGCTGTAGTAGAACCCTCTTGTACTTTCCTTATAAATTGTGAGAGTTCTAGGTTATCAAGAGATGGTTTTGCTACTCTTAGGATTTGGGGATTTTAAATTTTGCCAAAAACTTGTTTTTGCTGAAAAAAACCCCAAAAAACTAAGTTGTAGATTTGAATGGATAGTATAATATTGTTTACATTGGGAGAAAATCCCAGATATGTCATCGGTATATATTCTATTAACCAGACTGATAACAGTTGAAAACTTTGGAGAGAGTACTTAGATTTGAGAATGATGGTCAAAGGGATTTTGGCTTTTTTAGTTGTGTTTAGGTTTTCAAAACAAGAATGTTTTTATATATTACTTGTTATGAATAGTTAAAACTATAGAGATGCCTGAGTAGTTTCCATCTTTTTGTTACGGGCATAGAATATTCCCTGTTTTCAGTTGCATACTGATGATTTTAAAAATTTGATAATTCATTGGGGTGTAGAAAAAAATATTTCAAAATGTAGAATTAGGCGAGGGTCACATTCTTTGGCCACTTTTATCCCAATCAAGAATATTTAATCACTTGTGTTTTCCAGATATTATCATAAGAACCTTTCTAGCTTTCTTTTTAATGTTTGGGTTCCTAGTACCAGTAACTAAAATTTTGCTATTAGTCTTAATATCCTTTAATATAAAATAGAACATTTAAATATTGCTAGTATTGCATGAATATAGTCAACAATTGCTTAAATTATGTTACTTCAAAGAATAGGTATTTTTTGATACATAACTTTTTTTTTTTTTTTTTAAAGAGATGTGAAAGCTGGAAACATTCTTCTTGGAGAAGATGGCTCAGTACAGATTGCAGGTAATGATTAGTATTTCTTTTTATTTGATGTAATGGTCAGTAGAACCACATTACTTATCTTTTATGTTTCCTGAATCAGCATTCTCTCCTGTTCGCTGGACTGTCTCTATTCAAGATCCTCTGTTAACACATCATAGGATGCCACCGACTCTCAAGATACCTTCTCATACTCATCCTTCATTTCTGCTCTTAGACATTTTTTTCTGACCATTACTTGTTTCCTTCCAGCTATCTGCCTCTTACTTCCATTAAGGTCTTCTGCTATGGGTTCTCGTAGCATTCTGTACTTTCCTTTAAAGGAAAAGTAGTCAAGGATCTTCATTGTGTTTAAGAATAAATATGTTGTATAGAGACTATACAGAGCTGCTTCTGTCCTGGGGGAAATGGAGTATTTGTCAATTAGGAAAAAATGCCTGAGAAGTAGAAGTGCACTTTTGGCAGTTTCAGAGCTGAAGGGATAAGAGTTGCAGTCCAGGGCCTGCCAAAAGTGGCTATCCTGATGAAACACCCCCTCCTCCAGGCTGAGACTCCAGAGCGACTGTACCCAGGGATTGTCTAGCAAGCAGATCATCTGAGAAAACCTCAGCTTGGTCCCAGACTGCTAGAACAGTCAGGTGTTTGGCAGGAGGAAGATAATCACCCAAATCTTAAATTATTTCTTCATCTTTAAGAAGATAATTTAGGCGAACATCTTCGTGTCCATGAGGTAAGGAAATATTTTAACCAAGTCACATAAAGCTCTGATATAAAGGGAAAGATTGATAAATTTGACTCCTTTAAAATTAGCAACTTCTAGTTATCAAAAGAGGAACAAATGGTTTATTACTATTAACAGAGTAAAAAGGTAAACCACAGAGTAGAGAAGATATTTGCAGCATGAATAATTGTTAAAGGGCTCAAGTGTAGAGTGTATAAAGAACTCATTGAGAAAAATTAAAAAAAAAACTAAAAAAGTGGGCAGAAAACTGGCATAGGCACTTCCCAAATGAAGGTATCCAATTATAAATGTAGTAAAAGATGTTCAAGCTTGCACTAGTAACTTGTTAAATGCAAAGTAAAATCACATTGTGATAACACATTAAATTGATTGGCCTGGCAAAAACATCTTGACAGTACTAATTGTTGATGTAGGTGTAAAGCAAGGAAAAAAGTCTCATTTCTGATGATGGGAATATAAATTGGTGCAACCATTTTATTACAATTGAAGATATGCATGCTGTAAGACTTTGGCTCCTAGGTGTATAGCCTAGAGAAACTCACCCATATGTGTGCCACGGTGTTCATAATTATGACAAGTTTGAAATAATCCCAATGCCCTTTATTAGTAGAATGGATAAATAAATTGTCGTTAATTTATATACTGGAATACCTTTTTTTTTTTTTTTTTTTTTTTGTGACAGTCTCGCTGTGTTGCCTAGGCTGGAGTGCAGTGGTACACTCTTGGCTCACTGCAGCCTCTGCCTTCCAGGTTCAAAGATTCTTGTGCCTCAGCCTCCCAAGTAGCTGGGATTACAGGCATGCACCACCCCACCCGACTAATTTTTGTATTTGTAGTAGAGACAGTGTTTCTCCATGTTGGCCAGGCTGGTCCCGAACTCCTGGCCTCAAGTGATTCTCCCACCTTGGCTTCCCAGAGTGCTGGAATTACAGGTGTGAGCCCAGCCTGTATACTGGAGTACTATATAATGATGAAAATGAGTAGAACTACAGCTACATACAAAAGCATTAATAAATCATAAAAATATAGGAGATGGAATGGACATGGGTTTCCTTGTCTAGTATGAGTGGCACCATGGCCTGTCACCTGCACAAAACAAGAATTTGGGAACAACTTTGCCTCCTGGCTCAGTCTTTTATTTTTATTTTTTTGTAGTGGTAAAATACACATAACATAAAATTTACCGTTTTAACCATTTTTAAGTGTATGGTTCTGTGGCATTAAATACATTCCTGTTGTGCAACTATCACCTCCATCTGTCTTCAGAACTAGTTCATCTTCCTTGACTGAAACTGTACCCACTAAAAAATAATTCTTCATTCCACCTCTCACCCCAGCCATGGGTGACCACCATTCTTCTTTTTGTCTCCATGAATTTAACTACTTTAAGTACCTAAGTGAACTCATACAGTATTTGTCCTTTTGTTATTGACTTTATTTCATTTTGTATAATGTCTTTAAGGTTCATGTTGTAGTGTCAGAATTTCATTACTTTTTAAAGCTGAATAATAATTCCATTGTATTTATATGCTGCATTTTGTTTATCCATTCATTCATCAATGGGCATTTGAATTGCTTCCACCTTTTGGTCATTGTGAATAATGCTGCTGTGAACACAAGTGTCCAAATAGCTGTCTGAGTTTCTTGCTTTCATTTCTTTTGGGTATATCCTCATAAGTAGAATTGCTGGATCATATAGCTATTCTATGTTTACGTTTTTGAGGAATTGGCCGTATTATTTTTCATAGCAACTGTACCATTTTACATTCCCACAAAGAGTGCACAAGAATCCAGTTTCTCCACATCCTCACCAACGCTCGTTAGTTTCTGGGTTTTTTGTTTTTTCAGGTGGTAGCCATTCTAAGGGATGTAATGTGGTATCTATCCCATTGTGGTTTTGATTTGTATTTCCCTATTGATTAAGTGATGTTGAACGTTTTTTCATGTACTTATTGGCCATTTGTATATCTTCTTTGAAGAAATAACTCCTTAATTCCTTTGCCCATTTTTAAATTGGAGTGTTTGGTTTTGTTGTTGTTGTTGAATTGCAGAAGTTCTTTACATATTTTGGATGTCAATCCCTTATCAGATGTATGATTTGCAAAATACTTTCTCCCAGTCTGTGGGTTGCCTTTCATTCTGTTGATAGTGACCTTTGATGCACAAAAGTTTTAAAATTTTGATTATCTACTTTTTCTTTTGTTGCCTGAAATTTGGTATTATATCTCAGAAATCATTGCTAACTCCAGTGTCATGAAGCTTTTCTCCTATGTTTTAAGTGTTTTATAGTTTAGGGGCTTCTAGTTTTTTCATACCTTATTACAGATAACACTTATTTTAATGTATTATAATTGCCTGATTCCACCTTCTGTATTAGAAGTTGCACAAATGGGGGGACATTTTCTTCCTTGATCATTACTTTTGATCCTGTCACATAGTAGGCACCAAAGTCCACCTTGTACTTTAATTGAAATTTTGTTAACGGAGGAACTAAATGATTTTTTTCACATCGAAGTTACTCTTTCTCTTTAGTTGGCAATTTAAAACGAAAGGCAAATGGCATTTTTGCTCTTTGGTTTCTGTTTTTAACTTTATGGTTGGATTGATTATGTCTCCGTGGCATTGTGGCTGTGCAGGTTATTTAACAAGAATATTTTGGTAAAGTGGATATTCTCACTTACATTCCTTAGCTAAATGTTTTAACTAGTCTTCAGGGTTCATTTGGAAACAAGCAGAGGTATACCAGCTGAAGATACAAAAATTCTGGATCATTATTAAGTTCTGGATTTAAAATTCTGACTATTTTAAAGCTACTTGAAGGTTTTTAGTAGGTTTTAAAAAGTAAAAACTCTTCATAATTGAACCTAAAAAATATGTTGTGTATATATAAGCTGTTTGAGTCTTTATCATATTTAAGTATTTTAAGGCATGGCTTTGCCTCTCTGGTTAGTGATAAGAATACCTAATACTTGTTGAGTGTTTAGTATTAAAATATATTACAGGGACTGCTCCAAGTATATTATTAACTCATTTAATCCTTAACAACAACCTTGTTAGTAAGTACTGTTGTTGCCTCCTTTTTACGGATGAAGAAATTGTAGCACAAAGATTGAAAATACCTGCCCAAGTTCAACTGACTAGTGGCAGAGCTGAATGCACTAAATGTACTTTTTTCCCCTTCAAATGCACTTCAAATTGTTTACTTTGTTATTGTTGTTACAAATGGAACAACATTTTAAAATTCTTAGATATTTGCCAGTTTAGGAGTATTGAAAACTGTTATGATGATGATGATTATTATTATTTTAGAGAAAGTGTCTTGCTCTGTCACCCAGGCCAGAGTGCAGTGGTACGAATGTGGCTCACTGCAGCCTCAAACTTGTAGGCTCAAGCAGTCCTCCTACCTCAGCTACCCAAGTAACTAGGACTACAGGTGCCCGCCACCACGCCCAGCTAATTTTCTATTTTTTGTAGAGATGGGGTCTCACTGTGTTGCCCAGGCTGGTCTTGATCTCTTGGCCTCAAGTGATCCTCCTGCCTCAGCTTCCCAAAGTATTGGGATTACAGAAATGAGCCACTGTGCCCAGTCAAGATTATTATGTTTTTTTTTTTCATAATTCTAAGTACATTCAGACAAGATTATTGTTTTTAAAACTGTGCTGTATAGACTTGCTATTTTTAAAACTACTGTATAGACAAGCAATTATTTTAAATAATTGCTTAAAAATGGCAGAATTCATAGGCTTCTGAATCTGGAATTTTAAAGTTTGCCATTCTGAAATTATCCTTCTCACAATCGGGTTGTCCATAATTTATTGTATTTTCAAATTTATTTCTAATTTCATAATTTCTGTTTTATAATTTTATTTTCAATTTGAAAATAGAATAAATTATGGACAAATACACACTCATTTTACATAGTGCAGAGTATTCTGGAATGGGCACAAAACAAAAGGGGAGTCAGAAAAGGTATGTAAAAGTTGGATAAGTTGTGCCTCAGTATATTAGTTAAAGTTCTTTTGGTTGTATTGGGAATTATCAGTGACTGACTTAACAAAGCAGGAATTTTTAAAATACACTAGGAAGTACACAGAATTTAAAAAATCAGCTGAACAGCTAAGCCTCAGAATAGGCAGGAACCCAGTTGTGCTGGTGACCTTCAGGATGCTGTTAGCATGGCTTAGCTCCAGTGACCCTTAATTTCTTTGTCTTTCCATTCAAGCTTCACATTTCTAGGAGACTAAGATAGGCCTACCTTGGATTAAGGTGTCTAACCCTGGCTCAAATCAGGTATGCCCAGGGTCAAGGTGAGAGAGTATAGATACACACCCAGGGCTATTTACAGAAAAGGGGGGATCATGGTGAGGCAGGCAGTCCTCCTTATCAGTGACTGGTACTTTGGCTTCAGCATTGTGGGATAAAATCTTTGTAGAGAAAATCCTGAGGCTTAGAGAGGTGAACTAAGTTTACCCATGTCATACATCTACTAAGAGGTGTAGTTAGGATATGTATTTAGAATTATGAACTCTAATTTATTTGGGGCTGAGTTCTTGAGAGCTCTTTGAATACTAAGCTAAAAAGGTTGGATTTCATTCTGTAGGAGTTTCTGAGCTGAAAGGGCCATGTCAAAGTGATAATTTAAAAATGAATGGATGAATGAATCCGATAGTGGTATGTAGAATGGATTAGAGCAAGGGGGAAAATCTGAGAAGATGATGATATGTGGGAGTGGAGAGGAATGGAGTGAGGCACCTGCTAAGCTATGTCTTTTTTGTTTTTTTGTTTTGTAAAGATGAGGTCTCCCTATGTTGCCTAGGCTGTTCTTGAACTCCCAGGCTCAAGTGAGCCTCCTGCCTTGGCCTCCCAGAGTGTTGGGATTATAGGTATGAGCCACTGTTCCTAGTCTAAGCTATGTCTTAATTTAGTCAAGAAGTTCAGCAAAAAGATAAGAAATTATCATGCTTTTTATTTATATATAGGATGGTCACTACATTATATTGTTTTCCTATTCATTTATGATAGTTGATGCACTTTAAATACCTTGCTGTTGTATTCTATTTCAGACTTTGGGGTTAGTGCTTTTTTAGCAACTGGTGGTGATATTACCCGAAATAAAGTGAGAAAGACCTTTGTTGGCACTCCTTGTTGGATGGCACCTGAAGTTATGGAACAGGTACCGTGTCTTTTTTCAATTTTAAATGGGTTAGGGCTTTGTTTTAAAACTCAAAAAACTTAATAGTGTTTGCTTTTCTTTGGCATACCAGGTTAGCTTTGGGAAACATGTCCCTGTTCCTTGGGTAGGATTTTAGTCCACCCTTGAAAACAAAACAACAAAAACACTCTAGAACTTTGCAAAGGATATATGAAACTCAGCAATAATATAATTGAGGTTTGTTTTAATAATTTTATTAGTACAAATTATACCAATTTTTACATACAGATTTATTGGTTTAATGATTTCTAAATTATGTCCAGTTTTGTTTCCTAAGCCTCCATATAATTGTTTCTAGTTCTTAATAGATGCTTCACATAAATGCCTTATAGGTATATCAAACTCAGTATGCTACAAACCGAATTCATTTTTACTCTGTTTTAATCACCTGTATTCACCCTGTTGGTGAGGGAAGGATTCCCACTGTAAAGTTATAGGAATGGCTGAACATACAACACCTGACACTGGACAGATGAGATTGACAGCTGTCTATTAGTCACATATACTCATAGCCTAGGGGAGGAGGATACTGCGTGCCATGCAGGACCAGCAGAGTTGCACTTACTAACAGAATGAACGAGAAGGGGCTTTGGAGACAGGCTTTGTAGTACCAGCAGATTGCGATGCCCCTTGGTTTCCATGAGAAGATAAGACTGGCTGACAGGGAACCGAAATCTGCTTGTCGGGCAAGCAGGAACTGTACCTGGTCCTTTGATAAGGAGGATTGTTGGACTAGGAGACATTATCTGCAAGAGCAGAGTGGGGAGGGGAACTTGTACTTAGGTCACTAGATGCCCTTCAGTTTTACCAGATGGCAAGGCAGCACATACTATGGATCCTTAATTTTAGGTCTTACACACTACACACTCCCCAAACCTATTTCTCCTATATTGCTTAGGATAGAAAATTAAAATTTATAGCCATGTAATGTGCTGGTGACAGTATATAAGTAGAGAAATTTGGCAACATATTCACTGTAAAAAGTTTAAAAGTATTCACAACCTTCGTTAACTTTTTCATTATAGAAATTAAGGTGATAATACCACAATACAGATCCTTTGGAAAACAAAAAAGCTACCGCACTACAAAACATTTTGTTTTAATTCTTTCTAGTATTTTACTGTTTGTAAAAGTTTCAGGACGTATGAGCAATTTTGTGTTTTTTTCTTCATGTTTTATCAGAAATGTTTTTTATATTTTCACATAGAATTAATAAATATTGCTTTTAATTGACTGTAATTTTTAAAATATATCATACTTAACAATTTCTTCACTTTTGGTGAACATTCAGGTTGTGTATTATTACCAAATATGTTTAGAGTTTGCCTACTTTATTTTATTGGTTTAAAGCTTATGAACACTTTCATTGTTCTTGGTACACATTAGAGGTAGCTTTTTTGTTTGTTTATTTTTAGAGACAGAGTCTTGCTCTGTCACCCAGTCTGGAGTACAGTGGTGCCATCATGGCTTACTGCAGCCTTGAACTCCTGGGCTCAAGCTAGCCTCCTGAGCAGCTGGACTGCAGGTGTATGTCACCGCTCCTAGCTAATTAAAACAGCTTTTTTTGTGTGGAGATGGGGTCTCACCATGTTGCCCAGGCTGGTCTTGAACTCCTGGCCTCAAGCCCACATCATTCTCCCACCTCAGCCTCTCAAAGTGCTGGGATTACAGGCAGGAGCCACTGTAACCGGCCTCAGAAGCTAATTTTTTTTTTTTTTTTTTTTTTTTTGAGGTGGAGTTTCGCTCTTGTTGCCCAGGCTGGAGTGCAATGGCATGATCTCGGCTCACCACAACCTCCACCTCCCAGGTTCAAGCGATTCTCCTGCCTCAGCCTCCCGAATAGTTGGAATTACAGGCACGCACCACTGTGCCCGGCTAATTTTTTTTTTTTTTTTTTCTTTTAATAGTGATGGAGTTTCTCCGTGTTGGTGAGGCTGGTCTTGAACTCCCAACCTCAGGTGATTTGCCTGCCTTAGCCTCCCAAAGTGCTGGGATTACAAGCGTGAGCCTCTGTGCCTGGCCAGAAGCTAACTTTTAAAAGTCCTTTTGTGCTGGTAAAAATAATGATGCAAATCTGTTTTGCAGGTCCGAGGTTATGATTTCAAAGCTGATATTTGGAGTTTTGGAATTACAGCAATTGAATTGGCCACGGGGGCAGCTCCTTACCATAAATATCCACCAATGAAGGTGAGGCTTGTATTCCAAATACTACCCCAGCTCAAGTCCCAGTTCCTTTTCAGAGCCATTTGCAAGTTTTTAAAATTTTTTTTATTGTGGTAAAATGCGCAGATCATAAAATTGACCACCATCTTTAACCATTTGGAGTATATAGTTCAATGGTATTAAATGCATTCATAATGTTGTGCAGTTGTCACCACCATCTTTATCCAAGCTCTTTTCGTTTTAAAACTGGAACTCTATACCCATTAAATAGTAACTCTTGATTCCCATTCTTAGCCCTTTGGCAATCATTTTTGTCTCTATGATTTTGACTGCTCTTAATACCTCATATACGTAGAATCCCACAGTGTTTATCTTTGCATGGCTAGCGTAATGTCCCCAAGGTTCATCCATGTTGTAGCATATTGCAGAATTTTCTTGCTTTTTAAGGCTGCATAATACCCATTGTGTGTGTGTGTGTGTGTGTGTGTGTGTTAAGAAGGTAACCATCTACAGCATATTATTTATGTGAAATACACTTAATGATTCTGGATTTTAAACAACTGATTCAGATACAAACTTAAAGGAAATAAAATATTTGTATGTTGGTGGGGGAGTGCCTATATTGAAAAATCTTGACCACAATAGTTAAACTTTACTGAGTCATCACAAGTTTATAGTATATTGAAAATTCTTGCAGGTTTTAATGCTGACACTGCAGAATGATCCTCCTTCTTTGGAAACTGGTGTTCAAGATAAAGAAATGCTGAAAAAATATGGAAAATCATTTAGAAAAATGATTTCATTGTGCCTTCAAAAAGATCCAGAAAAAAGGTAAAATATGAGAAAACATCTACTTTTCTCTCTAATAAAACATCGTGAGAAGTCTAAGAGTCACATACTTGTATGTACAGGAAATTATTTTCAAAAGAACTAAATATAAACTTTAAAGAAGTATACAGAGACCATTATACTATGGTATACAGAAATGAATTGATTTCTGCCTTCTTTGTAGTATACAGTATACCTTAAATAGTTCAGCCTTTTCCTTGTTAATTTCTTACAAAGTTGTACATTGTGAATTCTGTATTAATAAGTGCCAAGTTAGTGGAGAGGTTTGTTTTTAATTTGCATTTAAAATTTATAAATGAATGTCTTAATGGCATTTACAGTATTAATAAAGGCAAGACACATAGAAAAATTATGTTTAGTGTCTAATAATCATACTTATTTCCATATTAGAAAGATATTTTAGTAAGTGGACCAAAAATTCAAATAGTTTCCTTATCATTATTAGACAGATTGAATGACAAGTGAGCAAATAAATAAGAACAGCCAATATGAGTAACTTCATGAATTAAACAGAATCGTAGAATGTTGGGGATCATTGAGTACAACCTTTTATTTTTGAGGTCACTTGATACTTAGTCATAGGAGTAGGACTTGAATCTCAAAAAGTCCTGATTCCTAATTTAGGGCTCTGTTCCTTCTGAATCTTATTTGTCTGTTTCACATATATATTCCACTCAGCTTCTTAGCACTGAGTTCTTTAATTTTTGTTTCTCTAAAGATCATTAAAAGGGAAAGACTTTCATGTTCTTGATCACATCTCTAGTATATGTAATAGGGTTTCAGAATTTATTGTTGGAAATATTGGAAAGGGTAAGAAAAACAAAATTTATACCTGCGTTTTTATAATTTTTTTTGTGTTTCTGAGTAAACACTTAAAAAAGACAGGAAACACTTTTCTTTTCAAATTAGTTGATTAAAGGAACAAAATTTTCTTGTTACAAATACCTAGAAATGCCAGATAAAATCTATCCCACTTAAAGATTCTCAGATACCAAAAATAATGAGGAAGCCCAAAGTTAAAGAAGAAATATTGTGAACTAATCCCATGGCTGTCTTCAGTGGGTCACTATTCATTCTGATAACCTACTGATTTGGATTTGTAACTCCCATGTGAAGACTGGAATTGAGATCTTGGGTCTACCCAGTGGGGAGTTTAAACTGAGATTATTCTTCTTAAAGCTAAGAACTTCAGATGTCTGTATCCTTAGTAAAAGGATAGACAAGAAGAAAAACTGTCATCAGCAAGAGACAACAAAAACCTCTCCTGAATAATCAAGCCCTTCAAACTGAACGTTCCACAGGTGTAGAGTTTATACTACCTATGTTATCCAGGAACCCACAGGATTAGAAAGTTAAAAAAGCTTCACCAAATCGTTTTTTATTTTTGATAGAAGCCATCACAGAGCTGTACTGGAAGAACACTTTCAACTCTAGTTCCCTTTGGATTCCTGAACATAATGCCCCACTGAAATAAGGTCACAACCCAAAATTAAGAAACACACAGTGAAACAATACGTCATGAACTAGTTAGCAGACACAAGCAGAAGGATTAGTGCTCCAAAAGATTTAGGTAATGCAGTGATAAACTGAAAAGATATAAAATTAAGTATATTGAAAATAACTAAAATTAGAAGAAATCAAACCCACAAGAAAAGACTGTGACTGTGACAGAAGAACCAAATAGCAATGCCAGAAATGAAAAATATAGTGATTAATATTTCAAACTTTCCTTGAGTGTGAGCTGGACTTACTGACTCACTTCTGATGAGTAGAATATGAAAAAGGAAAAATAGTAACTTCACAATGCACCTCCTCTACCCAATGACCAAGGTTAACATCACTATTAATCAGACATTGATAAGACTGATTCAGCTCTTGATATGATGAAATGAGAAGGGCATATAACCTGTGAGGTATTCTTCCTTTAAATCTGTAACTTCAGTCTATAATGAGGAAACATCAGACAAACCCAAATCGAGGAATATGCAGCAAAATACCTGACCAGCACTGTTCAAAACGGCCAAGGAAGAGAGACTAGGAAACTGTCACAGATTGGAGGAAATTAAGAAGACATGAAGACTGAAAGCAACAGAGTATCCTGTGTTAGATCCTGGGACAGAAAAAGGACATTAGTGGAAAAACTGGAGAAATGGAATGAAGTCTGTTGTTTAGTTAATAGTATTGTACCAGTGTTGATACTTTAGTTGATTTCTTTATTATTATTATACTGTGGTTATGTAAAAGGTTAACAATAGCAGAAGGTGGTGAAGGGCATGTAGGAACTGTGTACTAGCTTTGCAACTCTTTTAAGTCTAAAATTATTATAAAACTTTTTTTTAAGTAAGAAAACTGGAAGCTATAGAAAATCTATTCCAGTTTGTAAACCAAAATTAAACTTTGTTTAGAACATTGCTAAGTTAAAATAACACACACAATGGACTGGTTAAACAGAACAACCAATAAAACAAAAAGGAGATTATTTATTTACTCATCAAGTACCAGGCACTATTGTTTACAGTAATCCTTTGAGGTTAGCACTCTTATTTTCTTTATCTTACAAATGAAGAAACTGAATCACAGAGAGGTTAAGTAACCCTCCCCAAAGTCACACAGCTAATAAATGGTGGAATCAGAATTCTGACCCATACAACTGGACTAGAGTGCCTGTTTTAATCAGACTACAGTATACGAAGGAAACTGCTCAGAATGTAGCACAGAAAGATCAAAGAGGGAAATATGAAAGAAATATTAACATTTGGAGGGTAGACTGAGAAGGTTCAGTATGTGTGTGTATGCACATCCACACACACACACACAAATGTACATATACGTATACATGAACTTACCAGGAAAGACTAGAGAGAATGTGGTAGAAACGATATTCAAAGAAATAATGGCTGAGAATTTTCCAGTTGATGAAAGACCTATATTCTCAGAGTAAAGAACCATCGCCGTAGAATTCCAAGCAGTGTCTCCCTTCTTCCACTTGTACACGTTGTTGTGAAACTACTGGACACGAAACAAAGAGAAACTTCTACAGGCAGTCTCAGGGAATAGATTACCTACTGAGGATCAGCAGGTAGACTTGACAGCCACTAACCCAATAACACAACAGTTGAGGCCAGCATTTAGTGAAATGTTCAGAGAAAATGCAGTCATGTGTCACTTAAAATGATGAGGATACATTCTGTGATATGTGTATTAGGCAGTTTTGTCATTGTGTGAACATCATGGAGTGTACTTATACAAACTTTGATGGTACAGCCTACTGCATGCGTAGGCTATTTAGTGTAACCTGTTGCTCTACTGTCAGATACATAGTATGTTGTTGGCCAAAGCATTAAGAGGCTCATGACTGTGACTTTAACCCAGAGTTCTCCAGCTAGTCAAACTATCATTCAAGAATGAGCATGAAATTATTTTGCACACGGAAATTGAGTTTTCCAGTCACATTCTATCACTTAAAGAACCCATAAGTTGTACTTTAGAAAGAACCCATAAGTTGTACTTTAGAAGTCAGAAGAAAGGAATGAATAATAAGCAATGTTGAGCAATCACATTGTTGAGCATATTGGAATCTTGAGTGAATGGAAAAATAAGAGTGATAATGTTGGATTTCAGTTTGCTATGCAAACTGAAACTTTCACATTTATTCAGTTTTTAAATCTGTTTTTTTTTTTTTTTTTTTTTTTTTTTTTTTTTTTTTTTGAAACGGAGTCTCGCTCTGTCGCCCAGGCTGGAGTGCAGTGGCCGGATCTCAGCTCACTGCAAGCTCCACCTCCCGGGTTTACGCCATTCTCCTGCCTCAGCCTCCCAAGTAGCTGGGACTACAGGTGCCCGCCACCTCGCCCGGCTAGTTTTTTGTATCTTTTAGTAGAGACGGGGTTTCACCATGTTAGCCAGGATGGTCTCGATCTCCTGCCCTCGTGATCCGCCCGTCTCGGCCTCCCAAAGTGCTGGGATTACAGGTTTGAGCCACCGCGCCCGGCCCAGTTTTTAAATCTTTATAATAATCATCGGAGGTGCTGGTTTTTAAACTTGAATGCATATTGGAATTACCTAGGGAGTTTTAAAAATTACTAAAGCCAATTAAAGATTCTGCTTTAATTGGTATGAGGTACAGCCTGGTCATTGGGTTTTTGTTTGTTTGTTTGAGACAGTCTTGCTCTGTTGCCCAGGCTGTAGTACAGTGGCACAATCTCAGCTCACTGCAACCTCTGCCTCATGGGTTCAAGTGATACTCCTTTCTCAGCCTCCTGAGTTGCTGGGACTACAGGTGCATGCCACCTTGCCCTACTAATTTTTGTGTTTTTTTAGTAGAGATAGGGTGTCACCATATTGGCCAGGCTGGTCTCGAACTCCTCACCTCGTGATCCACCCACCTTGGCCTCCCAAAGTTCTGGGATTACAGGTGTGAGCCATGGTGCCCGACTGGTCATTGGGATTTTTACATTCTTCCCAGATAGTTTAATGCACAGCAGTGTTTAAGAGCTACTGCTCTTAGGGACTTGGCCAAGTAATACTGAACCTTAGAGAGGTTGTGATTTGCTCAGGATCAGGTAGGTGTGTGGCAAAAAATCAGGTCCAGTTTCTTAAATGTTAAATTCTTTATTCTGAATGTTATTCTTTTAAAAGCTTGTAAAATTGACAGTCATGTCTTTGCTTAAAAGGAAATAAGACCATGAAGAAATGAGGTAAACTGAGTTTTGTTAAATTTGGGGAATATACTTTACTTTTAGAATTTTCGTTTTTAAAGAGAGATTGTGAAATCTATTTTTAAGGTTACCACAGATCCTTAAATTGAAGGCTGGCAGGCTACCATGTGGCAAGAAGTGGAGGTCTTGATTTGGTCCATTTCCTCTTTGAGTGTTTAAATATATTTTTATGCCTTGCTAAAAATGTTAGATAGATTTTGTCTAGCTTACTTATTGGGAAATAATATTAAATATTAAATTAATATTATTAATTAGCAAATATATTAGACTCTATTAAGAAATCATGCTTCCAGAAAAAACATTTCACTAATGACTCTTTCAAAGAATATTAATAATTATTATCAGAATATTTGTTTTGAGATTTTTATTTTATTCAATGTCTTGTATCAAGTTTGTTTTGCTTTTTAGCAGTTTAAGGAAAGTGGAGTATACTGAGTTTTTATTTTGCTGTTGAAAAAATTTTTTTCTGATTTTTGATGATGGAATCTCACATTACACTTGAATTAATTGTAAAACCTTTTCTTCCCTCCCTCCCTGGTTTTAGACCAACAGCAGCAGAACTGTTAAGGCACAAATTTTTCCAGAAAGCAAAGGTAGGAAATTCTAGCTTTTGATTATGTGTGTTATAGGATGCTCCTCAATTACTCAGATTATGTTCACTGCTTAGAAGTTGGATGATTATGTTTGGAAAAATGATGGTAAATAAAATAATTGTGGAAAGCAGTATGTATACAGCCTTTGATAATTAAGATGCTTGCTTCAGAATTTAGTCAATCCATTTTTAAATATTAGGGTAAACTGATCATAGGAATAATGATTATTAAATTTTACCATTATAAATATAATTTGTGAAAAATACCAAACTCTGATTTTAAGGTTTACTACTGAATTTGTAAACATCTCATTTCCCAAATATATCAAATAGTAGGATGTTACTGTAGTTGGAAATCTAGGACCATGATCTCAAAGAACATACAGTACAGCAAACTCTTCATAGACGATGGTTCATACAGTGTACTACATCTTAATTTTCTGTCTCAATTTATAAAATTGTGGTAGTAACGTACTAAAGGAACTTCAGAGTAAACAAATGGAAGTTTTTCTCATACTTCATTACAGAACAGTTACTATATCACATTTTGATTATGGTGAGCATTTTTGTGGGGTTTTTTTGGTACCTTTAAACTTATAAGAACAAAATACTTACTCTTCCTCTCCAGAATAAAGAATTTCTTCAAGAAAAAATATTGCAGAGAGCACCAACCATTTCTGAAAGAGCAAAAAAGGTAAATCGGAATTTAACTCACTTTTCCTGAAAAATTTACTTTATTTTTGCATTTTGAAAATATATTAAGTAATACATTGTTAATAGTATATGAGAATTACTGGTTTTCTTTCAATCCTATCTAAAACGTTCTTTGATACATTCATTCAGCAAATATCTTTGGTCTACTGTATGCCTTTGTATTACTCTGCTGTCTATTAGGATGAAAGGGAATGCTAGATAGTAATTGGTAAATTAATTCTAAACTCTTATTTGATAACTGTTTCTAGCTACCAGAATGAGTTGTGATTTTACATAGCATTTATAGCTTTGGGTATAAGTCACAGTACCCTTTTTGGAACTCCAAATTTTCTACTGCTTTTACAGAAAGACTGAAAGAACCTTATTATGTATATGTAATTTCTAAGAAGTTTGGTCATGATGTGAGCATGGAGAATGCTTTAATATCTCAGTTTGGGCAGAATATATTAATTTTCCTGTCCATGATACTTTTATGAACCTCTGTGAGAGCAGGGAGAAGAAAATCCTTTTCCCCCCTCTTACTTCTCTGCTCAAGCATACTCATCCAATGTGAAGGAAAAGAGGCTTCTGTTGATGATAGACTTGAAGAAGGTAAAGGTCGTATACCTTATATAATACAGTGGTAGGCCTGTCCAAGAAGTCAGAAGCGTTATGTCTAGCAGTGGCTTATTCTCTTCCATAGATCTCACTGCTTGGGAATTTTGATATTATTCTGAGAATTTAACAAAACAAAGAACCAGAAATGTATAGTAAATACTTAGAAATGATATTCTTAATAAGCACTGATAAAACAGTTAACTTGTCTCTATTTTAGAGATATATCTTTTTCAGTGGCTATAATCCATCGTTTCATGTCAGAATCACTTGGGGACTTAAAAAAAAAAAAAAAAAAAGGAAAGAAACATAGACAGTGTCATCCCAAACCAATTACAGTCATGTCTTTAGTGGGTGAGACCTGGAAGATTATTCTCATGGATAGTTACTAGGTTAAAAATTCACTTGGCTCATTCCTTCATTGTATGTCGCATCTTACTCAAGTGGCCTTTCCTCAGAATAATACTCTCTGATTACTAAAATAGTACCCTCCATGACTCTATCCCGTTACCCTACTTACCACCATCTGACATTTTACAGTCTTTCTGTACCATTAGAATAAAAGCTTAATGAGAACAGGGACTTTTTTCCATTGCTGTATCTTCAGTGTACCTAGAATAGTTCCTGACACACAGGATATTCTTAAATAATATGTATATATTTCTATACTTATTAAAAATATGGATAAAATTTCTGTGCTTATTCTTGTTTATAATAAATCCCATCTGAGATTCATGTTGATTTAGTATCTGAAATCTGATTAATTTAAGAAGAGTAGGTTGGGTGCAGTGGCTCACGCCTGTAATCCCAGCACTTTGGGACGCCAAGGCAGGTGGATCACTCGAGGCCAGGAGTTCGCGACCAGCCTGGCCAACATGGTGAAACCTCGTCTCTACTAAAAATACAAAACTTAGCTGGGCATGGTAGTACATGTCTGTAATTCCAGTTACTCGGGAGGCTGAGGCATAAGAATCGTTTGAATGCAGAAGAGGGAGGTTGCAGTGAGCTGAGATTGTGCCACTGTACTCCAGCCTGGGCGATAGAGCAAGACTCTGTCTCAAAAAAAAAAAAAAAAAAGAGTGAGCCTCATACCGGGGATATGATGACTCATGCTTGTATTCCCAGCACCTCTGGGAGGCTGAGGTGGGAGGATAGCTTGAACCCAGGAGTTGAAGGCCAGCCTGAGCAACATAGTGAGACCTCATATCTACAAAAAGAATTAAAAAATTAATGAGGTGTGGTGGCATACACCTTTGGTCCCGGCTATTCAGGATGTTGAGGTGGGAGGATCGCTTGAGCCTGGGAGGTTGAAGCCGTAATGAACTGTGATCATACCACTGCACTCCAGCCTGGGTGAATACCTCCTGCCAAAAAATATTTACTAAAAGAACTGTTAAGAGAATAAAAAGAGATCAGGCACAGTGGCTCATGCCTGTAATCCCAGCACTTTGGGAGGCTGAGGCGGATGAATTGCTTGAGCTCAGGAGTTCAAGACCAGCCTGGGCAACATGGCAGACCCTATCTCTACTAAAAATACAAAAATTAAAATTAGCCAGGCATGGCGGTGCGTGCCTGTGGTCCCAGCTACTCAGGAGGCTGAGGTGGGAGGATTGTTTGAGCCTGCAGGGCAGAGGTTGTAGTGAGCCAAGATCATGCCACTGCATTCCAGCCTGGGTGACAGAGTGAGACTCTGTCTCAAAAAGAAAAGAAAAAAGAGAATAAAAAGGAAAGGCATAAACCTCTAGTAAACAAAAAATGGGAGAAGTGAAAGCTGCAACCAAATTTTCAAAACTGTGATGCCCATAAATTAGTGGTAAGAGACTTGGCAAATCAGAGAACTATAATTGCTAAGCCAGTATTAAGAAAAGCTTGGAAGCTACCATATACAACAGAACCCCAGAAGGGAAGGGAATTAACAGTGCCGGGTACCTCCAGAAATGAGAGTGAAAGTAGGGCTAAAAACAGGAAGATTGGTTGAAAGTCTTAAGATAGAGTTAGACTCTGGTTTCCTTCCCCTACTCCATGCAGCACTCCAGGAGATGTGTGGAGGTTTATTCTGCAGAAGGGTAAAAGAAATGGTCTCTGAACTGAAGGACACCAGGCACAGTTAAAGATGGGAATAACTTACTGAAAAGGGCATTTAAGTAATTGTTTACACACTGAATATTAAGAATCTATATCACTTCATTCAACTCCCGGAACATAAACATTAAGGCTTATTACCCCCTAGGCAAGACATTGAAAAATCCTTATTTGATCAATCTGACTAGCCTAAGAGGAAAATCAAAAGTACTGACATGGGAGGTGGGAAATGCTCACCCACATCACTCTGCAGTGAAGCAAACTCCACCCACTTAAAAGCTCAGTGCTTCCAATCAGTGCTTTAGTTCTTTGTTCTTAAATATGAGCATAGATCTAGGATTACAGGATACCTGAGGAAAACCTCTTAATGAGAAAAATAGAGGACAAAATAAATAGAAGGAAAAAAAGAAACTTACAGGAGACAGACTATATAGGAAGATAATTTAAGTAAAATCATGACTGCCTTTAGAGATAAGAGTTTATATTTGCCAGGAGTGGTAGTCCACGCCTGTAAATCCCAACACGTTAGGAGGACAAGTCAGGAGGATCGCTTGAGCCCAGGAGTTCTAGACCATCCTGGGTAACAAGGCAAGACCAGACTCTACCAAAAAAAAAAAAAATAGCTTGGCGTGGTGGCATGTGCCTGTGGTTCCAGCTGCTCAGGAGGCTGAGGCAGGAGGATCGCTTGAACCTAAAAGGTAGAGGCTGCAGGGAGCCATGGTCGTGCCACTGCACTCCAGCCTGGGTGACAGAGCAAGACCTTGTCTCAAAAGAAAAAAAAAAAGTTTACATGCACAAAAAGTGAACATGATACTATTAAAGAAGCATTTGTGTCATGACAATTCAGTGAAGACTAAAGAATCATCTTCAAATGGCCTTGGTACAACTGAATATTCACATGCAGAAGAATGAAGTTGGGTCTTTTACTCTCATCCTACAAAAAATTAACTCAAAATGGATTGTCGACCTAAATATAAGAGCTAAAGTTATAATACTGTTGCAAGAAAATATAGCTATAAATCTTTGGGAATTTGAGCTAGGCAAAGCTTCCTTAGATATGACACCAAAAATACAAGCAATAAAAGGAAAAAGTAGGTAAATTGGTTTTATTAAAAGTTAAGACTTTTGTGCTTCAATAGACACTGGCAAGAAAGTGAAAAGACAACCTACAGAATGGGAATAAATATTTACAAATCATATATGTGATAAGGGACTTGTATCTAGAATATATAAAGAACTTTTGCAACTCAAAAATAAAAAGACAACACATTTTTAAAAATGAGCAAAGGATCTGAATAGAAACCTCTTGAAGATATATAAATGGCCAATAAACACATGAAAAGATACTCAGTGTTATTAGCCATCAGAGAAATGCAAATCAAAATAACAAAGAGATACCACTTCACACCCACTAGGATGGCTATAATCAAAAAGACAGTAACAACTGTTGGTAAAGATGTGGAGAGATTGGAACACTTCTGCACTGGTGATGGGAATGTGAAATGGTGCAGCCACTTTGGAAAGCAGTCTGGCAGTTCCTCAGAAGCCTAAACAGAGTCACCATGTGACCCAGCTATTCTACTCCTAGGCACACGCCAGAGAATTGAAAACGTAAGTCCACACAAAAATGTGTACACTGCTCATAGCAGCATTATTGATAAAAACCAAAAAGTGTAAACAACCCACATGTTCATCAGCTGATTATTAAATTTATTAAATGTGGTATATTCATACAGTAGAATATTATTTGACAATAAAAAGGAATGAAGTACTGATACATGCTACAGCGTGGATGACCCTTTCAAACATTATACTAGTTAAAAAAGTCCATCACAAAAGATCATACGTTGTATGATTCAGTTTATGTGAAATGTTGAAAACAGGCAAATATAAAGGAACAGTAGATTAGTGGTAACTTAGGACTGGGGGTTTTGGAGAGAAATGGGCAGTTACTGCTAAAGAGTATGGCATGTCTTGTGGGGAGTGATAAAAATGTTCTAAATTTGATGGTAGTGATGGTTGCACAACTTTGAATATACTAAAAATCATTGAACTGTATACGTTGAGTGGTTCAGTTGTATGGTGTATGAATTATAAGGGAGCTTTCAGAGAACCAGGACCAGTACCAACAAAAAGCTTTTGGAAATTGAAAACATAGAAGAAATGAAAAATTCAATACAAAGGTTGAGGAAATTTCCCAGAAAAGAGTTCAAAAGGCCCAGATACAGAAAACAAAAAAGCTGAGAATATTAGAGGACCATTTGAGAAGGTTCAGCATTTGAGTAAAGAGAATTCCAGAAAAGGAGAACTGAGAAAAACAGAAGAAAGTAAATCATTGACAAAATAATTCAAGAAAAATGTCCAAAACTGGATGGTCATGAATTTCCAGATTGAAAGAGTCTTAAGTACTCAACACAATTAATAAAAATAGACTAATGCTAACACACATTACCATGATAAGTCAGAATACTGAAGGCAAAAAGAAGAATCTGTAGTCTTCCAGGGAGGGGGAAATGTCACAGACAGGATCAGGAGTCCTGATGACCTCAGTAGCACTTCTGGAAGCCAAATACAATGAGACAGTTTTCTTCAAAGGTATGAAAGAAAATAATTACTGATACAGCCTTTTCTTTTTTAACCAAACAATGAATGAAGTGTGAAGATGGAATCAAGATAAGTTCAGAAATGCATGACTTTAATATACATGCTAATAGTGGAGATGGTGCTTAAACTAAAAACAGAAGTCATGTGATCCAGGACGCACAATCCTCTGGCTGATGGTAGAATTTGATCTGAAGTAGGAGACGTGCTGTGAAACCAGTCTAGGATGGAACAGATCAGGAGGTTCTGGTGAGAGTCTTCTTCAAGAAGATGATACTGACAGAATACCCATTTGAATATGGTAAAAGGAGATATAAACAGCTGAGAGAGAGTAAATATGAACTACAGGGGAAATAGAAGTGGTAATACACAATAGGCTCAGGTCTGAATATGATACATATAATCATGTTATGTAAACACTGAATATTGACCTAACCAAAATTATAGTATATCTTGAGAAAAGAATAGAGAGTTCATAACAGAGTTAAATTTTCATCTTCTATTGTGGGAAGTCCCACAGTTAACTCTTGAAACCAAAAAATCAGTAAGTAATGATAGGAACACGTATTCGAGAGATGAATGTCCAGAAGGATAAGCTAAAATGAGTTGAAAGGGTTGCCAGTGGAGATGAAGCTGAAGGTTAGGAGGTTGCTGTTTTTCTTAATACAACATGCACAGCTCTAGTACTCTTGAAATCATAGGCAAGTATAGTTTTGACTTAACAAATTAAAAAGAAAAAGTAACAGATTTTAAATCTTGGGTTTATTCATTTTGAGCACCCAAAACCTTTTTTTTTTTTTTCCTTAAATGTCTCAGGACATTTAAAATCGGATTTTACCTGTGATTTTACATAGGAAGGATTTTGATGTTTGGGCTCAAGAGTATAGAAGTACAGTGGTTGTTACTAAAGACAGGTAGTAGAGCAGGTGATGGTTGGAGGATATGAATTTGTATGGGAACATTTATGGGGAAAATGATTATCTACTTAATGGATTGAAGTGATAGAAGAAGAGAGAAATATGGAGTTTCATACTTAGTAAGCATGAAACACCACCATAACCCACTTCTCTTTCTAATGAGCAGGTTCGGAGAGTACCAGGTTCCAGTGGCCGCCTCCATAAGACAGAGGATGGAGGCTGGGAGTGGAGTGATGATGAATTTGATGAAGAAAGTGAGGAAGGGAAAGCAGCAATTTCACAACTCAGGGTAAATTTTATTAAACTGTGTACTTTAGCTAGAACTTTGTGTGGTTCTTGTTCAGCTTAACCAGCTAAAATGTAAAGAATACAATTGTGACAGAATTACCTTGAACAGCTTATTAATAATAGGAGCCCAGTTAATTCTGCATGGAAAGTTGGACTTAGACATCTGTTTGAATATGATAATATTTAGAGTATATAAAAGTGACCCAAATCTAGAGATGAAAGCTACAAATGTCTGAGATGCAAAATACACTGGATAGGATTAATGGCCAATTAGACATTGCAGAAGAAAAGGTTAGTGAACTTGAAGGCCCAGTAATGGAAGCTTTTCCCCTGAAGTCTGTTATCCTTCTAAGGAGGAATGGTGTATCTCTTATTCAGTTTGTGCATCCTAGATATCTGTCGTGCACACGTATGTGTGTTTCCTAAAAACAGTGAAGACAAGAGTCTTCCTTTTGGTTCGTTTCATCACTCTTACCTGAAAGCACTGCCTCAGGTTGTCAGGACTCATTCCTAAGACTGGAAGTGCTTATAAGGAAATATAAATGTTTGAGAGTATTATACCTTTGACTGCTTAGGACTGTTTTTGTGGGATGAATACTGAGTATACTGGTATATCGCTTCCTGCTTTTAAGATCTGCTTTTAGGATCAGAAAGCACTTACGACTCTCTGTTGATCAACCCTGAATATTTGTTGACCTTGTTTATCTAATGAGTCTTTGAGTCTAGTCCTTTTGCAGAGCTAAGTTTGTAAAGGCCTTTCCAATGGAAGTTGGCACGAATCTATTAAGCTCTAAGCTTGGAAACACTGTTTAGAAGATAAATGCAAATATTGTTTACATACAATTGTCAGTTTGATGTTTCTTTATAAATGTGAGACTATGGCATCCTTCCTTTTTCACATGACTCGTCTCTGAATTGATACTGTCATGTATTGTTATATTAAAGCTACCAGAGGAAGCTAAAGCTGCATGAATTTTGTAGTTCTCTAGCTTCCTGTGAAAGGGATGATGATGCTATTTTTCTTCTGACTAACAAATATTTGGAGATATACATTATAGCTTTTCAGTATCTAATTATTACTATCTAGCTATCTATAGATAAATTTGGTAGTTCTGAAATAGTTATAGTAGCTTTCTTATAACCCTAATACATTGGTATCTAAACAACACAGAAACTTACCTACTTTGGCCACAGAATAAGTAGTTTTCTGTCCAGTATTTTTCATGTTATCTTTATAGCATTTTTGAGACCATGAATTCTTTTTAAGAACATGAATCTTTTAAAACTAAATTGAACTATGTTAAGAAAAGAATATACCATGACCAAACGGGATAGGGTGCAATGATGGTTCAGTATTAGGAAATCTCATAATATTGATAGATCTAAGGAGAAAAATCATATTTTTATTTTCATAGATTCTGAAAAAGGCTTTGACAAAATTCTTCCATATTCATAATGCTCTTATGTAGATCCAGATTTCCATATTTATATTATTTTCCTTATGCCTGAAAAACTTTCCTTAATATTTTTTGTGTTGTAAGTCTTTTGGTGGTGATTTCTTTAAGATTTTATGTCTGAAAATGTCTTTATTTTGAGAAGGTATGTTTTCAGGGTATAGAATTCCATGTTGACAGGTTTTTTTCTTTCAGCATTTTAAAGATGTTTCTTCACCATCTTCTTGCTTGCATCTTTCCACTGAGAAATTTTGTGACATTCTTATTCTTGTTCCTTTATAAGTAACATGTCTTTTTTCCCTAGCTGCTTTTAAGATTTCGTCTTTACAAATGGTTTTGGAAAATTTGATTGTGATATGCCTAGGTATATTTTTCATGTTTCTTGTGCTTGGGTTTTGTTGAGCTTGGATCTTTGGGTTTATAGGTTTTTATCAAGTTTGGAAATTTTTCAGCCATTATATTTTCAAACTTTTTTTTCTGTCCCCCAGTAACATATATATTAGGCAGCTCGAAGTTGTCTCACAGGCCACTGTTTCTCTTAATTTTTTTTAATTCTTTTTTTCTGTCTATTTTGTGTAGTTTTTATGCTAGCTTTCAAATTTATTCATCTTCTGCAATATCTAATCTTCTGCTAATCCCATCCAGTTCCTGTTTCATCTCAGGCATTGTAGTAGTCTAGAAGTTTAATTTTTTTTCCCATCTTCTATGTCTCTACTTAACTTTTTGGAGATATGTAATACAGTTATGATAACTTTTAACATCCTTCTCTTCTAATTCTAATATCCATGTCAATTCTGAATTGGTTTTGTGTGGTTAATTATTCTCTTCATTATGGCTTGAGGAGTGTTTTCCTGCCTCTTCATATCTAGTAATCTGATTAGATGCCAAACATTGTAATTTTCACCTTATTGCTTTGCTGACAATTTTGTATTTCTGTAAGTCTTCTTGAGCTTTGTTCTGGGATACATTAAAGTTAGTTGGAAATAGTTTAATGCTTTTAGATCTTGCTTTTATGATTTGTTAGTTGGGTCTGGAGTAGTGTTCAGCCTACAGCCATTTATTCCCCACTACTGAGATAAGACCTTTTTGAGAACACTACCCAATCCCCTGTGAGTTATTAGTTTTTCCAGTTGGACTGGTGGAAATAGGCACTGTTCCTGGCTCTGTGTGAGTGCTGTGCACTCTTCTCTCTCATCATTTTTGATGTTTTCCCCCCTATTCTCAGGCATTTGCTCACATGCATTCGTTGATAAGTATTCTGTCAAACATTCGAAAGTGACCCTCTGCAACTTTGTAGGGTTCACTCTCCCTCTAGCTTTCTCCTTCCTTGTACTGTTTTATCAACTTAATCTGCCTTAGTCTCCCAGACTGTTAGCTCTGTTTCCTCAAGTCAGGCAGTTCCTTGGATTTCATCTAGGTTCCATCTCCCTATGCCACAGCTTGGAAGCTTTCAAGGCAGTATATAGGGACAAGGCCCACCATTTTTTCCCCTGTCTTTCAGGGATCACTGTTTTTCCTTGACAAATGCCCAATGTCTTGAAAATTTTTGTTTCATATATTTTGTCTTTTTTGCAGAGGTGGGGTTGTTTCAGACAGAAAGATAAATCTGGTCCCTGTTTATTCATCATGGCCTGAAGTGGAAGTCTATAGTTATATTTTAAGTGAATATGTAACTGTACTGAAGGGGAATATAAAAAGAAAGAATCCAAGTAACCTATGAATATAGTATTTGACCATGTGTTCTCAGGTGGAGTTGATGGGGGAAAGAGAAAACTTAAGATAAACCTTGATCTCCTTTTATTAGGATTATTTTTCATAGTTGCATATGCAGAGCAGTTCAGAAACTCTTGTAGATGTAGGATTGAGGAAATAAGTAAATGTCTCAATGTTCTTGGGAACCAGGATTCTCACTATAGAAGAAGATACACGCAGGTACGGAGCAGGGCAAGGTAAGAAAGAATCTGGTGGGAATGGGTTTGAATTGGAGACATTGATGTGAATTCAAGCTTTGTAAAGTATGTGTGTGTGTGAATATATGTGTGCACGTGTATGTATATACATATGTCTATACTTGCATATATTTCTCAGCTTTGTCTACTGAACGACCCAGAAGCAAAGAAACCCCAATAATGACATGCCTTGTATCCAGATAATGGTCTCTAATACCATTCCCCACTAAAGGAAACCAGGGCTCCTTTGAGAATGGTTGATTCTAGGGCTTGGGCAGGGAAAATGTAAGAGGAATCTTGAATATTATCTTCTTTTGCCAGAAGGAAAAGATACTCCAAAAAAAAAAAAAAAAAAAACATAAGGACACAAGCGCCAGCTCGGAGTTACTCCTACTGGTGAAATCTGGGACAATTTAACCACCAAAATAAAGTGCAATAATTAATTATAAATAATTTAGAAAATAGGTATCTTTGAGTCTATACCAATAGCAAATAGATAAACAAATGGGGGAAAAGGAATGGTTCTTCATTACAGTAGACTACCAAGTGCTGACCAGTAAATATGGATGAGTGTTGGAGATGGAAAATCATCATTTTACAATCATTGTTGTAAGGATAGGACTAGGTAGGAATCATCAATGAAGCTAAATATAGGGGGAAGTTTTGATAAGCAGGATATTTTCAAGGTCTTAAAGTGTGTCCCCACATATTACCTATTCACCACAAGGGGAAAAAATAGGGTTTTTTTATACTGGAGAAGTAGGAAAATTCCTTGACCAGGTGATTAAAATTAACATCACCAAACGAGGGGCAGATGAACATGTAATACAGTAAGAAGGACACATCAGTATGTAGAATTCCAAGTGGGAATTCGTGTAAATATAATAATAAGGAAACATCAGATAAACCCCAAGTGAAGGACGTATATTAAAATAAAGTATGTGGTGGGAGTGGAGGGACTGTATTTTCCAAAAATGTTGATGTTCCAGATTTTAAAAATCTAAGAAACGTGAAAACTACCTGCAATACATGATCCTAGACTGTATCCCATACTGGAGGAAAAACAAAAGGCTACAAAGTACATTAGTGTCAACTGACATTTACACTATAAATTAGATAAAAGTATTATATCATGTTAAATTTAATGAGAACTATAGTGTGAAGTTATATAAGAAAACATCTCATTCTTAGGAAATGTACACTCTGTA
This sequence comes from Macaca fascicularis, assembly GCF_037993035.2. Taxonomy (NCBI): domain Eukaryota; kingdom Metazoa; phylum Chordata; class Mammalia; order Primates; family Cercopithecidae; genus Macaca; species Macaca fascicularis. The sequence continues at coordinate 100,274,432 of NC_088376.1, forward strand.
TTAAGTGGTAAACAGCCATGATATATGCAACTTATTCTCAAATGGTATAGGAAAAATATATTTAGAAAGAAAGAGAAAGTGAGCACCCAAATGATAAAGCAGATAAGGGGAAAAAAGGTTAATAATAAATGAATTGGGGTAAAGGGTATACTTATGTTCTTGTATTGTTATTCTAGCACCTTTTTTGTTAAGTTTGAAATTATTTACACAAGTTTTTTTTCTTGTAGTCTGGATGAATTCAGTATTTACAAAGTTGTTTTTTTTTTTTTTTTAAAAAAAAACCTTTTGGGTTGGCCACTTACTTGGTATGCTACATTAGCTATTACCTGAACTTTGATTACTCCTTAATGAAATGGTGATAAAAGTGTAAAAAAAACCATCAGTTGATCTTTGACATATTCTGACTAAGTCCATTGTTGGCAGAATTTACCATAAATTGTTATTTGTTTAGAGGTAAGTTTTTTGGTAAACCACAGTGCCTGTATCCAGAATTACTGCTGACTTTTATTATTTTACCAAATAAACAGCTTAAATTTTCATATGGCGGATTATAATTGGTCATTTCCTAATAAATGTGGTTTACATCAGATATTTGAGACCTCACCTCAAGTATCGTTTTATTTCCACTGCCTTTATTTTTGCTAGTGGTCCATGCTTTATTTTTGGACCACCCATGTTTCTTTACATACCAGATTCCTGAATATTCGACACCAAGAGTAAGGGTAGTAGACTCTTGACATGCAGCTTTCAGATCAATTTTGGCTCAAGAGTTTTCTCCATTAAAGCCTGTAAACAGAATTACTCTTTGAGAATGTATTAGATAATTAGCTTAAAAGTTTAGGTTTGGTCTGGGATCTTATATACATAATATGTTCACCATTAGTAGAAAGATTTTACTTTGGAGAATGTGACAGTCCCATTATGTATGCTTATAAAGCTTACAATTTTAAAATACAGAATTTTAAAATTGATAAGTACATTGATGTATTTGTTACAGGCTACCTGGGCAAAAATACAATACTATCATGACAGTTATTTTTTCCAGAAAACTTTCAGTAGACCTGCTGGTGAGTTAATATATGGATCAGAATTAAATGGAGTTGACTTGCATTTAACATCACTTGCAGTTTGGGACTGACTACAAGTAACCTGAGTTGTGAGTTAACAACCATCCTTTTTGTATTTCTTTTAGTCTCCCCGAGTGAAAGAATCAATATCAAATTCTGAGGTAAGTAATTGTGATTATTGAATCCTTGTTAAAGTATATGTGCTTTTATTTTGGTTTCAATTTTAAGCACTTTTTTTTGTGCATATGTGTGCTTAAATGGGAATGCAACTTTATACCAATCAAATTTTAAAAGTTAGCCTAAGGGCTCAGAATGTTCTTCCTTGCTTTCTTGATTTTGTGAATTTTTTATTTTTATTTTTGACTTGGGCTACTTGAAATGAAAAGTTATTTATTTATTTTTTTGAGACAGGGTCTCACTCTGTCACCCATGCTAGAGTGCAGTGGCGCGATCACGGCTCACTTTCAGCCTTGACCTCCTGGGGCTCAAGTGATCCTCCCACCTCAGCCTCCTGGATAGCTGGAACCACAGGCACACACCACCATGCCTGTTTTTTGTAGAGATGGGGTCTCACCATGTTGCCCAGGCTGGTCTCAAGCTCCTGGGCTCAGGCAATCTCCCTGCCTTGGCCTCCCAAAGTGCTGGAATTACAGGCATGTGCCACTGTGCCCTGCTAAAAAGTAGTGTTTTTTTGCATTAATTTGTTTGTGAATTTGTCATATGCCACCTGTCCTTTTTGAATTTTTTTCTTTCAGCCGCTTCTCTTGTGAAATAAATTTTATTTTCTGTGGTTACTGCGTCAGTATGATAGGAAATCCTGTTAAGCAGATTCTTATTGGGCTGGTTTCCCTGTTCTCATTACCGGAGGAAAACAATCATTTCTATGATCTATTCTGTCATACAGTCTTACTTCTGGCGACATCTTCATTCTGAGCTCAGTATTTGGTTTAAACACATCTCTTGCTCTTAAACCAATTCTATTTTTTCCTCTTTGCTAAAAAGTAACCTTTTTTTTCATTTATTTTGTATATAAAGTACATTTCTGTATGTGATTATGTACATTTGTTTACATAGAACTGTATTAAGAGTAAAAACAAATTACTTCTTTCACATATTAACAGGCCGATATCTGTCAACTTATATTAGAACTGTTGTTCACTTATATGTGTGGCTCCTCTTCTTGGTAAGGGAATTGCGTTTTCCTGTCCCTTGAAATTACATATGGCCATGTCAGTTACTCTGGCCAGTGACATGTTAGCAGAAGTAAGAACCACTCATGATTCCCTTTGTCTCCTTACTCCTGCTACTATGACCTGTATTCCTGAGTGAGGATGATACCGAGCTTGTTAGCCCCTGCTGGCGAGAGATAGACTTGAAGTGTGTCCAAGAAACAACTTTTGTTGTTTTAATCCACTGACACTTCAGGATTATTTGTTACTTCTAACTTAACCTATGTTGACTAATACTTGATTTCTCAGAAATTGAATGAGAGGCTATTTTACAGATTATCTAGTTTTTATTTTTAGTCTTCTCCTTGTTCCTTTGCCTAAGTATCTCCACATGAACTCTTGCATACTCATATTCTCATGCTCATTACTTTGTTTTTACATTTGTGATAAAATTCACATAACGTAAAATTTACCATCCTAATCATTTTCAAGTATATAGTCCAGTGGTATTAAATATATTCACACTGTAGTACAACCATCACCACCATCCATCTTCAGAACTATTTTATCTTCCCAAACTAAAACTCTGTGGCTGTTAAACAGTAACTGCATTCTCCCCAGTCACTGGCAACCACCATTCTATTTTCTGTCTATGAATTTGCCTACTCTAGGTACCTCATATAAGTGGAATTATACAGTATTTGTCATTTTGTGACCAGTCTATTTCACTTAGCATAATGTTCTGAAGTTCATCAGTGTTGTAGCATATGTCAGAATGTCTTTACTTTTTAAGGGTCGATAATATTCCATTGTGTGTGTGTGTGTGTGTGTGTGTGTGTGTGTACACGTACCACATTTTATTCATCTGTTAGTGGACACTTGGTTTGCTTCTGCCTTTTAGCTGTGGTCCATCATGCCATTGTCAACATAGGTGTACAAGTGTCTCTTTGAGACCCTGCTTTCAATTCTTTGGGGTGTATACCTAGAAGTGGAATTGCTGGGTATATGGTACTTCTATTTGTAATTTTTTGAAGGACCATCATACTGTTTTCCATAGAGGCTGCACCATTTTACGTGCTCATCAACAAGGGTTCCAATTCCTGTGCATTCTCTCATTACTTTTAAAAATATATCCTTTCCATCTTTACTACAGATAAATGTAAGTACATACAATTTGGAAGCTAAATAGTCTTTTGAAATAGCATTAATAATTAACATTTTCAAAAGTACTCTTAAAGGCCTACTTTTCTATAAAAATCTAGAACCAATGAGTAACTTACGACTTCTTATGTATGAAGTTAAATGAACACAAAATTTTATTCCTTGTCTCCTTGATTTTGCTTATATAATATCACCTATTCGACCTCTATTACTACTCTTGGAATTTTTTTCTCTTTCAACTTTACATTTTGGCTATTGCATCGTTTTTCCCCCAACTAACTGCATAATTTTGAATATGTTTAACTTGTTTTTATACTCAGAGTCAGTCATTTCCCCCCAAACTACATAATTAAAATTTATGAACTATTTCAGACATATAGAATGACATATATAAAATATATTTTTTTAGTTTTAAAGCATCACATTCACTTTTAAAATGCATTTCAGATATGTTAAGGAATTATTGGTTGATTGTCTTTGTAAGAAATATAAAGTCCCCATGCATGGAAAAATATAGCTTCTATAATTTTGTATTACATATTTAAATCTGTATTTTGGAGGTGCTGTTTTGCTGGGCAAAGGAATGGAATAGATTTTGTTAAAAATACATATAATGCAAAGTGAAAGACGACAGATAAAAAAGACTATATATTATCCGATTCCATTTTATGAAGTACCCAGAAGAGCAAATTTATAGAAATTAGGCCGGGCGCGGTGGCTCACGCCTGTAATCCCAGCACTTTGGGAGGCCGAGGCGGGCGGATCACAAGGTCAGGAGATCGAGACCACGGTGAAACCCCGTCTCTACTAAAAATACAAAAAATTAGCCGGGCGCGGTGGCGGGCGCCTGTAGTCCCAGCTACTCAGGAGGCTGAGGCAGGAGAATGGCGTAAACCCAGGAGGCGGAGCTTGCAGTGAGCCGAGATCGCGCCACTGCACTCCAGCCTGGGCGACAGAGCGAGACTCCGTCTCAAAAAACAAAAACAAAAACAAACAAAAAAAAAAGAATTAGATCATTTGTTGCCTATAGCCGGGTGTGGAAACGGTAACTAACTGTAGACACGAGAGGGCTTTTTGGGGGTGATGGAAGTGTTCTAAAATGATTGTGGTGATGGTTGCACAATTCTATGTATTGTACAAAAATCGCTAAATTGTATAGTTACAGTGGATAAATGTAGAGGAATATAAATTATACCTCACAGAGTTGTTAAAAGTTTAAAAGCCTAAAAATATTTGACTTCCATTTGGAATAGATGTATTCGGAGTAGACACAAAACCTGTACACTACCCAGAAACTACTTTGAAAATATCACCCTGAAAGGCTGCACTTGCTGTCAGCAGACCTGCCTCCCTTTCCACACAACTTAAGAAGCACTGTATGTGTGTTTTTGTTATAGCTTTTTCCAACAACTGATCCTGTGGGTACTTTGCTCCAAGTTCCAGAACAGATCTCCGCTCATCTACCTCAGCCAGCTGGGCAGATGCCTACACAGCCAACTCAAGTCTCTCTCCCACCCACCGCAGAGCCAGCAAAAACAGCACAGGTGAAGCCGGGGATATGCTTTCATGGTCATTCCTTTGGGTAGATGAAAAGAGCAGATACTAATATGGAACACAACGTAATGTAATCAGGTTAATGTCTTGGTAGATTTTGAAACAAGTTAGAAATTCTGTCTTCACATTTTTAAGCATGTACAGGTAAGAGAATTTTACAAGGATCACATGCAGGTTTTTACGCAACAGAATAAGTTAATGATGGAAATATTTCAAACATCAAAAATTTTGGGCTAATTTCTTGTCAGCTTTGTATTAGATAATTATTACATTTAACTTCAGAATGCAGTTCATGAAGTTCAACAGAGACTAGGAGAATCGATGGCTGTACTATTTTTGTTGTTCACTCAGGCTTATACTTTTTATTAATACTCTGTTATCTATGGTTTTTCTCTATTACTCTTTTTAAGTTATTTGTCAATTTTGTGAGGGTTGGTTTGTTAAGTCTGGGTGTTATAATCTGTAAACTCATTTATCCAGGTGCACACAAACTTTATCAAATCATACTTCATTAAGAGCAGCCAAGTGAATGAAGGCCCTGCAGTGGGCTACTACATGCTGTGTAACTCCTACTCTCCCTTCAATAAACCTCAGACACTGCATACAACATGTGGTCCCTATGGTACATGGTTAAAGTAAGACTTTCAGCATCCATTCATTTATTAAATATTATAAGTGCCATTTTCTTGTCTAAAGTTTTAGATGAAAAGAAACAGAAATTAACAGTCTGATTTTTTTTTTCTTTTGCACCCCAGTAGATCATCTTGTGTTCTGCCTTTGGAGATCACTGTTTTGAGCATTTCCAATTAGTCATGGCACTTACTTCGTTTAACTTTTTCATCCCTCAAGCTTTCCATCTCTGTCCTGCATATGGGAAAAGATACAGTTGTCTTAGGAAAACTGATGGAAAAATTAGATTCATTTTATAAACAACTTAAATTGAATTCATGTCCTCCCATAAGCAAGCGATAGCTGTACAATTTTCAGAGAGGATTAGTTTAGCCGTAAAAAGATGGAACCTATGTATGGGTTGGATGGATTCCTGAAGGGCTGCTGGTTCAGGCTCTACCTTTTGTATTGCCATATGGTGCACTGGCAGATTTTTTAAAAATGAGAAACGTAGCTTCATGTTTTTCAGTCTTGTAGAGGGGAACAGGGGTCTCAGAAATATAGAATGTAAATGTGGCTATATGTGAAATTTCATCTGGGCTTGAGAATTGTCTTTCTCATTGTGTTGGACTTAAACTGACATTCAGCTTTTGTTGCTGCCTTGGAGTGCATGTCCTCCTCCAGCAGGGAATGCCCTGGGGATTAGTACAACCTTAGCTGCAGATGAAGAAAATTGCTGCCAAGTACATGATTCCTCTGCCAATGACCATTAGTCACCTCCCCACTTAATGTTTCAGGCAATGACTGTATACCTTTCAATGCTTTTTAGGCTTTGTCTTCAGGATCAGGTTCACAAGAAACCAAGATCCCAATTAGTCTAGTACTAAGATTAAGGTAAGTAGACATTTTTTGTTTTGTTTTGTTTTGTTTTCTGAATACTCTGCATGTGCTGTAATAGTCTGTGCCTGAGAGTAACTGGATAGGATTGTATGTTCTCCAGCATGAAGCTCTGTTTGCTTCACGGTGTATTATTTTCCTCAGAAATAATAGCAACAGTGTGAGGACCTGGATGTCAACGGTGTTGTGACTAACTGATGCACATGTTCTCTTAGTTGTTTCTATGCTAATTGATGATGAGTTTGTGTATTTGCAGTGTAGCTAGTTTGGGTTAGGAAGTGTAGCCTGTAATTGAGGAACAGTTTTTAGGGGAGCAGCACTAACTGGCTTATCTGAAGATCAGTCTTATAATTGTGACCAGGTAAGCACCATGGACTCTGAGATCAACTAACCCAAGTGGGGAGGACTTTTTGATTGTGATAGGTCAAATAAAGGCCTTGTTTTTAGAAGATTAAAAGGAAACTTCTAAATGTTTTTGTAGTCTGTTTCTGTTTTGCAGCCAGTACCCTAAATTGGTGGTTCTTGGTGGGAACATATAGAGAGGTCCTGACAGATTGTTTAGCAGGAAGTACCGTAGGTAGCAATCTGTTCATTTTAACTCCCTGCCCCCCGCCCCCACCTCCCCCACCGCTACCACTGCTGGATTCAAATTCCAGAGCTTTCTTGTCAGAATAACTATGGCTGTTGTATTGCTCTAGTTAGGTCTCTTTCTACTCATAAATGCCTTTGAGAAAAAATTAGTATTAAAGTATCACTTGAGGCAACTCAGGTCCTTTAAAACTAACATTTTTTTAAAAAGAGTTCCACTGCATTACCATTAACTCATTCCCCTTGCACGTATGAATTCCTAGTCATCTTTCGGTAAGGTCATAATTGGAGATAGAGGCAGCAAGAGCAATTTAAGAGAATGTGGTAAGGAGAATCTCATTGCTCCCTGCTACTAGGAGCAATGCATTTATGCCATAAATGTGAAAAGCAGATTTGGTTACCTTTCCTTTACAGAAGCCTACTCAGTATACCTGGTCTCATCTCAAAAATTCTGAATTACTAGGATGTCTTGACAACCTCATGCTGTTTTAATTCTACATAAAGAATAACACTTTAAGAAAATTATTGTGAAATGTATTAAGCACAGACTATGTATAGCACTCTTTGGTACTGTGGAAAGATGGATACTGAGAAAAGAGAAAATTAAATGACTCCCTTAATAATCAAGTCTAGGTTGGAAGTTGATTTGAACTATGTACTTACACAGCTAAAAGCAAATTTCAGGTAGTGTATACATGCAGAAGTATAAGTTTGTATGTACCTGTGTAGAGAGAACGCAATGCAAGGGAAAATCATTTGGGGCAGGTTATATTTGAGATGGGTAGTTCTATTTTAAGCACAATTTCAGTAACATCCTCAAGTATATTATTCTTCAAATAGAAGTAAACCCTCTCCATTGTTTATATAAAATAGATTTGAGTCCTAAGTGAGCAGGCATATCTGCCCTTAGATATAATGCTCTCATTTCTCTGTCTTTAAACTTTATAACCTCCAGGGATCCTGCTTTATCTCAGTACGTGGTGTGGTCATCACTGTAATTATACCTCACCAGTCATGTTTGAATTTCTGGAGTCATGTATTAACTCTGCTATCAGTATGGACCCAATTCCTTTCCCTGTCCTCTCTGCCTACCCAAATCCTGCTTATCTGTTAAGTCCCATATAAAAACTACTTCTAAAATTTTTCCTTATTATCCCCATCTCTCATATATTGTTTGAATTCCTATGGAATTTGAGGGAGTATCGTGTATTTCATTTTATGAGTCTGCCAAGACTGATCACCAGTGGTAGGCAATGAATTGTGGGCATGTAGGAATGCGGATAAGGATGAAAAAGGCATCCTGTATAATTTTAATCACACCTCCCTGTGCTCATACAATTTTCCTCTTAGTTTTATATGTTCTTAGTGGGAATAAGGATGGGAGTGGGCATGTAAGAATCTACTCAAAGGCATGAAATTTTTATATTGATCAGTAAGGGACATAGATTCAAAGGGTTGTAGGTCAACTAGATGGTCATTCTAAATTGGTTTTGCTCTGAGTTCTGCAGTGTGAACATATCTGAATACATCGTATGATCTATGGGAACAAAACAGTCTTTCTTGAGGCACAGCTTTCTTAATACATGTTGGCAGAATCTCTTTGCATAAATTTAGAAATTCTTATTTTATGCCTTCTGCTTTCTTTCATAGGAATTCCAAAAAAGAACTAAATGATATTCGATTTGAATTTACTCCTGGGAGAGGTGAGGCATCAAACGGATTGAAAACAAAATAGCTTCTAATTTGTGATTCAGTGAAATGTGTTGTGAAGTTTCTGTCCTTTGTGAAGTTTTGCTTTTAAAGGATAATAAAAAATTTTCCCGGTTTTGGGGAGCATATAAGTGAGATAAAAATGCAGTTCGTAGACTACTAAACACATTTAGAAAACCTTGTATAATAACACAAACAGTAATAAATATATAATAGCTCTTTACAGCTTAGTATAGGCCAGGCATTGTCTTAAGCGTTATCTTATTAAATTCTCACAGCAGCCTACTAAGGAAAAATTATTATCCCCATATTATCGATGATGAAATCAAGACTTAGAGAGAGGCAAAGTAACTTGTTCAAGGTCACACAGCTGGAAAGAGGTAGAGCTGGAATTCAAACCAGATCTGTCAGAATCCAGAGTTCTTGCTTTATACATGGTTGTCCTCCATGATGGTAAAGAAACAAGGTCTGCAGTCTCCTCTCTCCTCAGACAGAAGCTGAGGCTTGTCATGTACTGTTTCTGGCTGTCGAACTTCACCTTGAACAAGGCATGTTTTGTTTCTTGCCTTTATTACTCAGGATTCTAATTTGGGGAGTAGCCAGCAAGTATCTGTTCTGTGTATCATGCTTATTCTTCTTGCCGTCTCACTATTATCAGCAACTAACCACTAAAGAGAAAAGATGCAGGTGTACAGAGGTGTTAACCAGTTTTACTTTTTAAAAACCAGGCAACATCACATTTTCAGGAATTAATTCAAATTGCTGGTTGCCTGTGTGAATGTGTGGACACTCTCCGCAGCAGTCCTCCTGTTCCCTCTGAGGTGCTCATTTTCAAGCCCTTGGGAACCAGTACTACTGAGTCGGTTGAAGATGAGGTTAATTGGGGATACTCTATCCTCATCTTTTTACTTTCTAGTTATACCCATTGCTCAGATTGTACCACCTGGGATAACTAGATAAGAAGAAAAGCCCACCAGAATAAAAAAGTAAATGAATTTAGTAAAAAACTTGGAGTATGATTCCCAAAGAGAAGAGAAAAATTTTTTGAGACAAAAATGGTTGCCTCAGTTTTTGAGAATAAATCATTCTGGTTTTTTAGCCCTAGAGATGCTCAGTATTCAACATTATGTCTCAGAGCTCTGAGAGCTCAGTCCAGGATTGTACTTGAAAATAGGAATTTCCTTTGCAACATCAGTGTCAGGTGCTTTTCTGACTGGGCCGGAACCCATCTACATTACACCATTTAGAAAGTTATCTTTACATTGAGCTGTATAAACCAGATATTTGCCACCTGGTTTATACAGATTCTGCCCTCTAGCTAGATCTGTGAGAATTCCTCACTTCAGATAATCCCAGTGGCAGGAACAGTCTTTAGGAGGAAGACCCTGCCTGCCTTCTTGGTTCTGTGGATTTAGCAGCCAACTTGGGCCTAGCATGGCACACTGACACCCACACGAGCTGTGAGCGTTAACAGTGTCAAGCATGCACAAAAACAGAGCACCGTCTTCTTTGTCCTTGCAGATACAGCGGAGGGTGTCTCTCAGGAACTCATTTCTGCTGGCCTGGTCGACGGAAGGGATTTAGTAATAGGTAACTCCATTGCGTTCTGCCCATGTGCTCCTGTGTCTCTGTATACTTAGTACATAGAAAAGCAGGTTTTTAATTTCACTGAGTAGGTCTGATGGTTCTTGGCTTTGCTGAAATTATAGGTAATGGGATAGTTCCTTACACACACACAAAATTTCACCTCTGAGTTTGTTTGTGACCTCCAATGATAGTAAGTGAAAGCACACCCAAGGTCTTTAGGAGACTAATAGAAATTATGGCAAAAGTAACAAGTTAAAGTAAGCTTGGTCATATCTGATCTGTTTTGGATACCTAATTTTTGTGGCCCAGGTTGAACAAAAGTCATTAGATATTTAGTCCTAGAAAAGCAGGAAGGAAGAGAGAAGGCCCAATGAGGCCACAGATCCTTGTTACTGAAGGAAAAGACCATGTCCTTAGGCACAGTTTTCCATGAAAGACCAGATAGTAAATAGTTTAGGCCTTGCGGGCCATGTACAGTGTCTGTCGCTTTTAAACCACTCTTAGCTTGCCGGAGAACAAAAACAGACCACAGGCTGGTTTGTTGACTTCTGGCCTTGGGGTTTCTGATCCATAAATCAGGAAATCATACCTCTTTTACCTGCATGTCTTTCCTACCTTAATACAACATTTTAAAGAAAGTTAATTTGACAGTGGCTCAAGGTGTACTACTTAGAAATCAGTTTAAAAGACACTTTCATTTGGGGAGTGATTATTTGATCTGTCTGCTTCCATTTTGATTGTACAGAGCATATTCTTAACTACCATTTAAGCTTTTAAAATACGGTTGAAAGTGGATTTATGTAACTTCTCATTCATTACCTTCTCTGTTTGTATGATTACAGTGGCAGCTAATTTGCAGAAAATTGTGGAAGAACCTCAGTCAAATCGATCTGTCACTTTCAAACTGGTACTCATCCCTTCTTCCTTATGAAAACATCTTGCCTTTTACACACTGGCAGCTTCTCCAGACCAGCTTCTATGTGCCCTGAGTGATGAGGATATTAAAATGTGGTGGATTGTGTTCATTTAGCCTCCCCAGTGCCCTGGGCTGATGTTTCCCTTTGAGTGGCCACTCTTCCTCTGTCCATGCCAGGAAACCTCTGACCCCAGCCCCTTGGCTATTCATAAGAGAAACTATTAGCCAGTCTGACTCTAGCTGTTTACCCAGCCCCCTTCTTTTCTGGAATAAATACCTTCGTCAGTCTCCTATTTGTATCCTAGGGACCTGTTGCCCACTGCCTACCTTCCCACTATCCCATGTCAGTTTTATTTGCTACCTGCAAGTTTGTTTATAATAATCACAGTTTCTCATTTTGTTTGGTTCTTAGGCATCTGGTGTCGAAGGCTCGGATATTCCTGATGATGGTAAACTGATAGGATTTGCCCAGCTCAGCATCAGCTAAACCACAACCCTGGAAGAGGCGGCCTAAGGAGATTCCACACATGCGTATCTCTGTTGCTTCTATTGGCCTAAACCCACTACTGCCAAAGAACCCAGCAACAAACCTCCCGGCTAGGAGCTTTAGAAGTCTTTATGTTCTTCCTGCCATCATTCCTCCTTTTCCCACAGGAAAAGAAAAGTTGGATCACTAGTGGCCAGCATCCCCAGAGTTCCGTTAGTAAACTTACTTCATATGTCCCCTGTCTTCCTCCATCTGAGAAGTGGCCCATGTGCTTCAACACCCAGGAGGGAGATCTGTCAGCTCATTCTTGCCTTACTCCAATGATGGCCCAGGTGGAAAAGTAGCAGCTGTATCGGGCTTCCTCATCCCGCCTGTTCCCCCACACCTGCCAGGATATGGACATCTTGGGATATCTCTTTACCACTGAAGTAGAATTGATTGTTCAGCTGGAGCCCAGAGAATTTAATTTAGTGTTTTTTCTTTGTACCTGATGTGAATTCTAGCAACCTTTGTTAGGAAAAAGCACAGCCTCAGATGGAGGCAGCCTAAACTGTGTTCTTGTTTTGTTCATGGTGTTTCTAAGCGTTTTGCTGAAGCTGCCCTCAGGCACCCCCTTCTTCATTGCTCTCTCCAGAAAGGGTTGCTAGCCTTAACTTCAGCTAGTGCAAAACATCTGACTGTAGCCGAACTTCAGCCATCGGATCCTTCAAAGTGGAACTTTGGATTGTTTTTACAGACAACATCGAGTAATGGCTTGTAAATGTGAATTTTTGCAAGAGGTGGTTTTTGAACAGGAAAATCATAATTCATATCATTGGAGAAGTATTTATTTTCAAATATTAAATTGAAGAAAAACTCAATCCTCCCATGAAAATCAGTTTGCCTGGCCTCCAAGTCATGAGGAAATGGGTATGCAAGGCTGAGATTTCTACAGCAATAAAGGAGACACACACTGGGCCGGAGAGGCCTGCCTTCTGCCTGCTCTCCTGCACTGACCCTTTGGAGGGGGTCTCTGTGTGCTGAAGCTAACTCAAGATGGAAAGTGAAACCACATGTGCCGTGACCTTTAGGTTTTATGAGTAGACAGTGTTCATTTGATTTTCTACAGAAATAATATAAATTATTCTTTAGGTTTAAAAAGAGCACTCATAATGCAATATGTGAATAATCAGTGAGGTTGATTTTTCTTTTTTCCTACCATTTCATAGTCTTTGTCTAACTGCTAGTAACCCTGCCGAGTTTTATATATGAGTGGGATACTCAATCTGGCCTTAAAAAGATACACAAAGATGGGCTGTGGGTCCCTGGAAAGGGGGAGAGTTGCCCTTTACAGAATCACTCGAGCCCTTTCCAGAAGTGTTGGTCTGATGAACAAGGTTGTTTTACCTTATTTTCTCTTGGAACATATCTGAAAGCCTTCCCCACAAATAACTTGTCACACCTTTTGTTTCATTCTGAGCCTTTAGTTTTAGTCATGGGCTTTCTTCACCTGCCCTAGGTGCAAAGGCATGTTGGGAAAGAGATGGATGTTGGGGAGGAAGAGGGGATGAATTTCAGATGGGAGTTGGGAGGAGAGTAGGTGAGAAAATCAGACACCAAAGTTCAATGTCCCAGCAGTCTTGGTAAAAGGAGGGAGCCTGCTGAGCCAGAAGGGAGAAAAGAAGATTGACCAGCTTGCTAGAAAAATATTTAGCTTTTCTTTTTCTTTTTTTGTGGGGGGGATGGAGAGGAAAAAGGACGGGGAGGTGGGAATGAGGTATAGAAAAGAGATAGCATCCTCTTTGGCACAAGACTAGTGGCTTACCTTAGAGTCTTTCTGTTTGTTTGTTTCAAACAAACCCATCATAATCTACTTATTTATGAATCCAAGGGGTGGTAGTATCACTCTGTTCTAGCATTCTGTGTGGAGATGGTCTGGTGCCCAGCTGGGAGTGAGCAGCAGCCTATCCCCTGTTCACTTTCTCTAGCCCATCATTACCTGTGAACTGCAGTGGGGCAGTCATGGCAAATAGAATTGGGCTGGGGTTTCTCCTTCTTTTCAGTTCATTGTTTGCCCTGCTAGGAATTAGAAGACAGACACCATGTCCCAGGACAGTGTTATTTCTTCTGCATGATGTGTGGTAGACTCCCTTTGCTGGCTTGTGCAGTGATACTGAGAAAATACATGAACAGAAACTGCCCAGGTGGAACAGCACGTAACCTAGTGAGTGACTGTACTCCTTTCTAGGAATGCTGGTTCAGAGTGCACTTCTGTCACTAGGTCCCAGGATCCCCTTGTCCCTGGAGTAGGGACTAACTATAGCACAAAGTAATATGTGCCAATGCTATTTGTGAAATGTTTGGTCTTTCTAAATGACTAATGGATTTGTTTGGGTTTTTGCTTAAGTTTTGAACCAAATCCTAGAGCCAGCTGATAATATTTAATAATCTGGAGGATAGAATGATGATGTACCAATAAGTGGAGATTCCTCCTTATGATGTATGCTAGGTTATGGAAGATGTAAAATATTCAACTTTTTCCTCCTTTTTTTGGACTTTGTATTTTACTGCATGTTTTCTTCATTTTTAATCAATAAAGAGTAAATTGTCCGTAGTGGTGTATGAATGCTTTATTTTAGTGGCCGTTGGCAGAGAGCTGTGGGTTGTGGGTCAGGGAATCACCACCAACTTTAATTTTTCATGTGAATAGAAGCCAAAGTACATATAAACTATAAAGTGTATCTGTTGATCTACAAATTACCTAGAACCGTTAAAGCCATTATATAGTTGGGGAAACTGCAACCCTAAAAGGGAGGGATGAGGTCAGCCCAAGGAATTAGGGTGGGATATGGAACTCCTTTTCTTATCTTTTGATCTTTTTTAAAATCTTTGATTTTGCTCGTGCTGTTGGGCAAGGAAGGATGTCAGATTCAAGCCCTTGGGAGTCTCTTTTGAAAGTTCAGAACAGGGCTGAACTTATCTCTTCTTGGCTTTGATATTGCAATGGTGAAGTTACATATAAGATTCTAGGCTCCTTTGTATTCCTGTTATCCTCCCAACTGCAGGAGGAATCTTCCCTCATCATCCATCCTTCCCAACGGCAGTGGCTTTTGATCCATGATAACACTGCTTGTGGGTCCTGGTATTTCAGAGCTCAGGGCTGTGGAGCCTTGGAGTTGACAGTACTGTTTGGCCTGCAGCTAGTGGAGTTTGCTTTCAATATAAGGAAGTTATAAAAGTGGAATCAAACTATCATGGGGATAGGAAGGAGGTACTGGTTACTCGTAAGTGACCATGGTATATCTGGAGGGAAGGGAAAGGGTCAAGGGCAAATTGAGCCTTCACTTGCCCATTTCTGACAAAATCAGGTCATATCACTAGGCTTGGTTCCTTAGCTTTATTTGTTTGGCAACAATACTCAGTGCATCCATTCAGGGATTCCTCCTTTGAATCAGGTTATCTACCCCAAGGTTTTTCGTTTTGTTTTGTTTTGTTTTTTTCTTTAATGGACTTTAATTTTTAGAGCAGTTTTAGTTTCACAATAAAATTGAGTAGAAGATACAAAGAGTTCCCACACACCTCCTGACTCCACCCACAAACAGCCTCCACTACATCCCCCACTAGAGTGGTACATTTGATACAACTGATGAATGTACATTGACACACCATTATCACCCAAAGTCCATAGTTTACATTAGGGTTCACTCTTGGTGGTGTACATTCTATGGGTTTTGACAAATACGTGATGACATATATCCACCATTACAGTATCACACAGAATAGTTTCACTGCTCTAAACTTCTGTGCTACCTGTTCCTCCCTCCCCCACTAGCCTGTGAGAACCACTGATCTTTTTACTGTCTATTGCCTTTTCCAAAGTATCATATAGTTAGAATCAAACAGTATGTACCCTTTTCAGATTTTCCTCTTTTACTTAGTAATATGCATTTCAGCCTCCTCAATGATTTTTCATAGCTTGATAGCACATTTCTTTTTAACAGAATAATATTCCATAGTCTGTACCTCAGTTCATTCACCCACTGAAGGACACCTTGATTGTTGCCAAATTTTGGCAATTATGAATAAAGCTTAGTAAACATCTGAGGGCAGATATTTGTGTAGACAGTTGAAAACAGCAACAGCTTTTTTGGATAAACTCCAAGGAGTGCGATTACTGGATCGTGGGTAAGGCTATGTTTTGTAAGAAACTACCAAACCTTGTGGCTGTACCATTTTGTATTCCCACCAGCAGTGGATGAGAGTTCCTGTTACTCCACATCTTTAACAGCATTTGCTATTACTGGTATTTTGGATTTGGCCATTCTAATAGGTGTGTAGTGATACCTCTTTTTAATTTGCAACTTTCTAATGACATTTGCATCTTTTCATATACTTATTTGCTATCTGTGTATCTTTGGTGAGGTGTGTGTTCAGGTCTTTAGCCCTCCCCACTTCCCCCCTAATTTTAACTTTTTGTTTTGAAATAATCTCAGACTACAGAAAAATTTACAAAAAAATACAAAGAATTCCCCTATACCCATCTCCCAACTTCCCCAAATGTTAACATCTTACATAACCACTTACAATGATCAAAATCAGGAAATTAACATTGATGTATTATTGACTAGTCTACAGATGTTATGCAAAAGTTGTCAATTGCCCCGCTACTACTCTTTCTGGTCCCACGATTCAATTCAGGATCTCACATTGTATTTAATTGTTGTAATTCCTTAGACTTTTTCAATCTGGGATAGCTCCTGGTCTTTGTTCTCATGGCCTTCACATTTGAAAAATGATGGCTAGTTGTTTTGCAGAATGACTCAATTTGGATTTATCTGAAAATGATGGCTAGTTGTTTTGCAGAATGACTCAATTTGGATTTATCTGATGTTGTCTCATGATTGAATTCAGGCTATGCGTTTAGAGAAAGAAAACCACTGAATTGATGTCAGGCTCTTTGCAATTCATCATCAGGAAGCACACCATGTAAACATCTCATGAGTGGTCATGTTAACTGATCACTTGGTTAAGGTGTGTTTGCTGGATTTCTCCACTGTAAAGTTACTATTTTTCCTCTTATAATTAATTAATGTTTTGTGAGGAGGTAGTTTGAGATTGTATAAATCTTGTTACTCATAACTTTGCTCAAAAACGTTAGCATTCTTTGATGATTCTTATGTAGCTCAATTATAACTGTGATATTTGCTAAATAATTTTTTTCTTTTTTGTTTTAAATTAACTGTCCCAGATTCTGACTAAATGAAGATTTTCTGCTTCCATCACTTATTCTACATTTATGAATTGGAATTCTACTGTAAGGAAGAGCTCTCCCTTTTCCCTCACTATGTGTGAGTTCAATTATTTACTTATGTATGCATGACTTGCCAACAGAATATATTATACTTGTTAATTTTTGCTGAACTGATAGGGGAGAAATTATATCCTGGTGTTGGTTTCTCTATATGTGAGGTTGGAAGGTCAAAGAGCCATTTATAGTTAATAGACTTGCTCATTTTAAAATCAAGTTATTTTTCTTACTGAGTTTTAACAGTTCTTTGTATAGTTTTGTTAACAGTCTTTTATGAGATATGCCTTTTGCAAATATTTTCTCCCAGTCTGTGTCTTATCTTCTTGTTCTCTTAACAGTGTCTTTCACAGAGCAGATGCATTTAACTGTAATAAAGTCCACCTTACCAATTATTTCTTTCATGGAGCACGTCTTTGGTGGTGTAACTAAAAGGTCATTACTATGCCCGAGGTCATCAAGGTTTTCTCCTGTTGTCTTCTAAGGATTTTATAGTTTTGCATTTTCTGTTTGGGTCTGTGATTCATTTTGAGTTAATTTTTGTGAAGGGTGTAAGATTGTTTGTAGGGTCATTTTTTTTGCATGTGGGTGTCCACTGTAATAATGGACTCATCTGTTTCTCCTTCCACTTCTATCAGTTTTTGCCTGACATGTTTTGATGCTCTGTTTTTAGGTACATACACATTAAGGATTGTTACATCTTCTTGGAAAATTGACTCCATTAAGTAATGTCCCTCTTTATCCCTGGTAACTTTACTTGGTCTGAGCGACTCCTACTATCTTTTGATTAGTGTTGCATGGTATATTTTTCTCCATTTCTTTACTTTTAATCTATATGTGTCTATGTTTAAAGGGGGTTTCTTGTTGAAAACATACAGTTGAGTCTTGGGTTTTTTTGATCCACACTGACTACCTCTGCCTTTTTGTTGATGTTTTTAATACCGATGGCATATAAAGTGATCAGCTATTGATACAGTTGGACTAACACTTGTTGTAGTTTTCTATTTGTTGCCCTTGTTCCTCAAACTTATTTTTGTCTTCTACTCTTTTTCTGCCTTTTGTAGTTTTAATTGAGAATTTTATATGATTTTATTTTCTCCCCTTTCTTAGCATACCAATTATACTTCTTTTTTTATCTTTGTTTAGTAGTTGACTAGAGTTTGCAATGTATATTTCTAACTAATTTAAGTCTCTTTTCAAATAACAGTATACTATTTCACAGGTAGTACCAATACAAAATAATCCTGTTTCCTCCCTCTCATCCTTTATATTATTGCTGTCATTCATTTCAGTTACACATAAGCATATATATTATATATGTGTGTGTATATATATACACACAAGCAAAGATAATCTAATTTGCTGCTCTTATTTTGAAGAAAATGTTATCTTTTAGGTCAATTATGTTTAAGTAAAATAAACTTTTTTTTTTTTTACCTTCACTTATTTCTTCTCTGATACTCTTCATTTCTATATGTACTTCCGAGTTTCTGACCTATGTAATTTTCCTACTCTCTGAAGATCTTCTTTTAACATTTCTTGCAAGGCAGGTCTACTTGTAACAAATTCCCCCAGTTTTTGTTTGCCTGAGAAAGTCTCTATTTCTCTACCATTTTGGGGGGATAGTTACGCAGGATACAGGATTCTAAGTTGGTGGGGCTTTTTTCTCTGAGCACTTTAAATATTTCACTCCACTTTCTTCTTGCTTATGTGGTTTCTGAGGAGAAGCTGATGTAATTCTTTTTTTTTTTTTTTTTTTTTTTGAGACAGAGTCTTACTCTGTTGCCCGGCTGGAGTGCAGTGGCATGCTCCTGGCTCACTGCAACCTCTGCCTCCCAGGTTCAAGCAGTTCTGCCTCATCCTCCCGAGTAGCTGGGACTACAGGCACGTGCCACCATGCCCGGCTAATTTTTTGTATGTTTAGTAGAGATGGGGTTTCACTATGTTAGTCAGGATGGTCTCAATCTCCTGACCTCGTGATCCGCCCACCTCAGCCTCCCAAAGATGTAATTCTTATCTAACTCCTCTACAGGTAAGGTGTGTTTTTTCCCTTTGACTTTTTCAGGAGTTTTCTTTATCTTTTATTTTCTGTAGTTTGAAAATGAGGTGCCTAGGTGTAGTTTTTTGGCATTTGTTCTACTTGGTGTTCTCTGAGCTTCCTGGGTCTGTGGTTTGGCGACCAACATTAATTTGGGGAAATCCTCAATCATTATTATTTCAAATATTTCATTTGTTCCTTTTTCTTTCTTCTCCTAGAATTCCCATTGCACATGTTACACCTTTCGTAGTTTTTCTTTAGTTCTTGGTTATTCTCTGTTTTTCACCTTTCAGTTTTTGTTCTCGTTGCCTTTCAGTTTTGGCAGTTTTTATGCGATATCCTCAAGCTCAGAGATTCTCTCCTCAGGCATGTCCGGTCTACCAATAGGCCCATCAAAGGCATTCTTCATTTCTGTTGCAGTGTTTTTGATCCCTAGCATTTCTATTTGGTTCTTTCTTAGAATGTTCATCTCTCTGCTTACATTGCCCATCTGTTCTTGTATGCTGTCTACTTTCCATTAGAGCCCTTAGCATCTTTGGGGTGTGTGTGTGTGTGTGTGTGTGTGTGTGTGTGTGTGTGTATGTTTTGTCCATAGTTCCTGGCCCATAACTCCCATAAACCCTTGTTACAGTAAACACAATCTCTCTTTCTTACCTTCTCCAGTCTCCTTTTCTCTGCCCAAGGCAGGACTCTAATCTGATTGTGGGTCATAAAAGGCCCTCATTCCAGAGGGGGGACCTGCCCTATATCCTGGAGGAAGGAATGCTACACAGAGTGGCCAGAAAGAATCTGAACAGACAGAGCTTGCTGGGTTTAGATCATACCCTTTTTGTATAATCACATTTTGACATGGTTGTCCATGCTTCTGTTCATATCATGCCTATTGAATGAAGTCTCCACAAAAAAGCCCAAGAGGACAGGACTGGGGGCTTCTAGGGAGCTGAACACATGGAGGGTGACAGGGAAGGTGAACGATAATTCATCCATGTGCAGGAAGCTAGGTGCAGTAGCACACACTTGTAATCCCAGTGACCTCAGGAAGCAGAGGTGGGAGGATCGTTGGAGCCCAGGAGTATGAAGCTGCAATGAACTATGATTGTGCACTGCACTCCAGCCTGGGCAACACAGCAAGACCCTGTCTTAAAAAAAAATCCACATGCTGGGGGGGTGGTGCACCCCAATTCCACAGGGACAGAAGTTCCTGTGCTTGGGACTCTTTCAGACCCTACCCTATGTATCTCTTCATCTAGTTGTTTATTTCTATCCTTTTAAATATTGTTTATAATAAATTGGTAAACATAAGCATTTTCTTGAGTTCTGTGAGCTGCTCTAGCAAATTAACCCAAAGAGGTGTCAGGGGAACCCCACCTTAAGTGGGTCTGTCAGAAGTTCCAGAGGCCCAGACTTGTGACTGGTGTCTGAAAGTGGGAACACCAGTCTTGGAGACCTAGCCCTCAACCTGTGGGGTCTGATGCTATCTGCAAGTAGATAGTGTTGGAATTGAGTTGGAAGAAACCCAGCTGGTGTTGGCTACAGAATTGATTGCTTCCTAGCTGGTGGGGAGAAATTCCCACATATTTGGAGGTCACAGAAGCCTTCGTTTTTAATTATTTTGTTGGTGTGAGAGCAGAGGAAAAATTGAGTTTTTCCTAAGAGCATGTCAATCATAGTTGCTTTAAATGCCCAGTCTGGTAATTCCAACGTGAATAACTCTTCTTAGATCTGTCAAAGAAGTGAAGTCACAGGGCAAAACACTGCTCCAAAATACTGCTAGATTTAAGTCTGGTTCTGATCTCTGCTCTGTCTCTTCAAACGGTGTTTTTGCCTTTTAGTATGCCTTGTAATCTGTTGTTGAAAGCTAGACATGATGTGTACTGGGTAAAGGGAATTCCAGTAAATAGGCCTTTAATGATGTGGTAAATTGTGGGGAGAGGGAAAGCAGTCTATGGTCCTGTGGTTAGGTCTCGGTCTTTTAGTGAGCCTGTGTCTCTGCACTGCGAACGTTACAAGTGCTTCTCAGTCTCCTACCCTCTCTTTAAATTGCAAATTTGAAAAAGACTTAAGACATCATCTAGTCCATCCCTGCAGGGGATCTTTGAGGAATAATACTTCCCTCTCCCTCCACCCCACACACGGACACCTCCCTCTGCTCCCTGGACATGGTTGCCAGTGATCTTCCTGATACTTCCCATATGGAGAGTGTACAAAAAATTAGCCGGGCATGGTGGCGGGGACCTGCAATCCCAGCTACTCGGGAGGCTGAGGCAGGAGAATCGCTTGAACCCGGTGGGCGGAGATTGCAGTGAGACGAGATTGCGCCATTGTACTCCAGTCTGAGCGACAGTGCCAGACTCTGTCTCAAAAAAACAAAACAAAACAGAACACTCTGGCTTATTTCAAATGGTTACTTGCCTCTCCCTGCTGGAAGCATAAGAGAATTGTTCTCTGATATTCACTGTGTGAACCCAATAGAGCTCTTGGAAGTAAAAGCCACAGAAATATGGAGGCCTTTCTCTGGAGTTCTTAACTCTCAAAGTAATCTACATTGCGTCTCCAGCAATTTGTCAGTTACAGTTCCGGTTTTCTTATCCTGGTACTGGTTCCTGCAGAGGTTTCTTGTGGATTTCTGGTCCAGTAAATTGTAATTCTTTTTTTTTTGAGACGAAGTCTCAGTCTGTTGCCCAGGCTGGAGTGCACTGTTGCGATCTTGGCTCACAGCAACCTCTGCCTCCCAGGTTCAAGCAAGTCTTGAACCTCAGCCTCCTGAGTAGCTGGGATTACAGGTATGCATCACCACGCCCAGCTAATTTTTGTATTTTTAGTAGAGACAGGGTTTCCCCATGTTGGCCAGGCTGATCTCGAGCTCCTGACCTCAAGTGATCTTACCCGCTCAGCCTCACAAAGTCCTGGGATTGCAGGTATGAGCCACTGCGCCTGGCCTAAATTGTAATTCTCTGTATTCACCTGTGTGTCTCTAACTTTTGGGGCAGTCTTTTGCCTTGTGACTTCACTTCACTGACAGATCTAAGAAGAGTTATTCATTTTTCAGTTTGTTCAACATTTTACTTGTTAAAAAGGAGTGGCAACTTCTAAGCTCCTTATGTGCCAGACCAGAAACCAGAAGTCTTACCACAACTTTTTATTTAATAGAATCATTAAATTGCAAATTTGGAAAAGATTTGAGACATCATCTAGTCCATCCCTGTAGGGGATCTTTGAGGAATACTTCCCTCTCCCTCTACCCCACACACGGACACCTGCCTCTGCTCCCTGGACATGGTTGCCAGTGATCTTCCTGATACTTCCCATATGGAGAGTGTATTCATTCCACTTAAAACTGCTCGGCTGGTTAGAAAACTCTTGTTACACCCCTCTTTGGTCTTAGCTGTGGCCTTGAATGAAGGCAGGTACAAAGAGGAAAATGAGGAAGACAGCTTCAAAGAGGATACCTGGTCATGGGCCTTGAAGCATTACAGAGAGCGTCTGGCAGTCTTTACAGGATATGGTGGGGAGGAAGGGAGGACAAAGTTAAGGGGAGGAAGAAGTAAAGCAAAACATTAGGATTTGGGGAACATAGAGGTAACGTGAGACCAGTGACATTCGGTGCCTCAGTTCCAAGGTTTGGGGATCATAGTTCAGCTGGAGACTGACTCTAGGGAGGTCTTTGATCAGGCCTCACTCTTGTCAGGAGTCTGCTAATCATTCTTTCTTTCTCTGCTTTAGAACTGTACACCAAGAAGTGGAAGAATCTTTAGAGACCATCCTTTACCCAGATGGGGCAATTGAGGGCCAGAGCCAGGAAGGAACAGATTCTCAGGGTGAATCACTGGCAGGGCTCCCGTTTCCTACCTCCTAGCTCTAGCTTCCTTGGTTGCTTGGAGCCAAACAAAGCAAAAATTCCTTTTCTGACTGGAGTGAGGAGATGATGAGGGCAGAGGACAAGGCTTGTCTCCACCTCAGTTCTTTCCCATAAGGGGAATACCAGACTAGGCAGTGGCGACTGGTAGCAACTGTTTATTCAATAGAGACAATGCTGAGAATAAGAACACTCAAGGAAGCTAAGTGAAGGAAAAAAGAGCTGGGGACAGTGGTGATCCTGGCGGGAGAGCTTGGGGTGGGGCAAAGAGCAAAGCATGCTCCCTGAGCAGCATGTCAGGCCTTGCTTCTGCCCTCCACTGTCTGCCCTGTCTTGACCTGTACTGCAGGCTGACTGATTAACAGGCTACCAGCAGCTGTGCCAGTCAGGTGGCCAGGGCTGCCCTGCATAACATTGCTTCCTTGCATTCCCTTCAGTGGTGTTCCTCTGCTTATCCCTTAAAATAGTTCAAAATTCAGAACATGAAAATGCTTTCTTATGCATACACAAGCAGACATGTATATGTGTATGCACCTGGTGTGTGTGTGGGCTGTGGTGGAGACATACTTTGTCCTGTGTTCATTGTCACTGAGATTGCTCAGGGAGGCTGGGCTACTTGCATTTGTTTTCCTCTTTAGAGTTGTGTTAATGGTTTCCTTCTTCATTAAAGCAGAGCTCAAAATGCAACTCTGTCATTGCTCTGTACTCTTGGTTTGTCTTTGGTGTTGAAAAGGCAGTGCACTTGTGCTTTTGGTGGGGCTCCTGGTCTGCATGCTGCCTCCTAGGATTGGCAGGTATTGCATATCACCACATACCAGACACCCACAGGAGAGAAAAATCATCAGGATCAAGAGGCCAGAGTGGGCTGCTGGCAAAGTTTATCCGCAGGCTAGGTGCTTGCTGCTCTCCTGCTTATCCATGCTGCCCAGTGCGGGCTGTCCCTAGAAGGGAATTCTGTGTCCGAGTGCTGCAACTACTGTCAGTGTTTTACTGTAGTGGTTTTACCTCTGCCTATTGATTGACCCATCTACCTGTTTCATTTGAGTTGAGTGTGAATTGTTTAGGATGTTGCAATTAGAGGTGGTGTGGGCTGGAGTGGACTATTTATTTTTCTATTTTTTTTAATTTTAATTTAAGTTCTGGGATACGTGTGTTGAACGTGCAGGCTTGTTACATAGGTATACATGTGCCATGGTGGTTTGTTGCACCCATCAACCCATCATCTAGGTTTTAAGCCCTACATGCATTAGATATTTGTCCTAATGCTCTCCCTCCCCTTGTCCCCCACTCCCCGACAGGCCCCAGTGTGTGATGTTCCCCTCCCTGTGTCCATGTGTTCTCATTGTTCAACTCCCACTTATGAGTGAGAACATGTGGTGTTTGGTTTTCTGTTCCTGTGTTAATTTGCTGAGGATAATGGTTTCCAGCTTCATCCATGTGGACTATTTTTTCATCATACTCTACCCTTCCCAGGTCACACCTAGGGGGCTGAGGAGTGACAGGTGGAGCAGGGCAAGGCTGGATTAAACATTAATGCAGCTGTCACCACTGCCCAGAGGAGCAAGTTCCCAGAGCCAAGCTGCAGAGCTACCCTAGTATCCCCAGGCTGAGGAGGTGGTGAGTGGCAGACATGGCTCAATTTGTCCAGGTCCTGGCTGAAATAGGTGACTTTGGTCGCTTCCAGATACAACTGTTGATACTGCTGTGTGTTCTCAACTTCCTGTCTCCCTTCTACTTTTTTGCCCATGTCTTCATGGTCCTAGATGAGCCCCACCACTGTGCAGTGGCCTGGGTGAAGAACCACACTTTCAACCTGAGTGCTGCTGAACAGCTGGCACTGAGCGTGCCCCTGGACACTGCAGGCCACCCAGAGCCCTGCCTCATGTTCCGGCCACCCGCTGCCAATGCCAGCCTGCAGGATATCCTCAGCCACCACTTCAATGAGACGCAGCCTTGTGATATGGGCTGGGAATATCCTGAGAACAGGCTCCCATCCCTAAAGAATGAGGTAGGCTTTTCCTTTTGCTGGTCTCTCCACCAGTTGTGGGTCTGTTGGGTCTTGTGCCTGACTCTTTACCCTCAGTCACTGGCTCTGTATCTGCCCCATGCCCATATGGTCAACCATGGGCACATATGTTTTTCATTTTGTCAATCTCATTTTCCTCTTTGTCCTCTGCCTATTGACCCATTTGCCTGTCGTCATCTCTGTCCAGTCTGTCTGCCCATCTGCCCATTTTTGCCCATCCTTTTGTTGTCCCTCTCTTTCCTTGTCTCTCTGGCTATCTACCCAGTTAGTGTCCTCTCCTGTTTTCCCGTCTTTGTGCCTTTCTCTCTACCCAGTGTTCTCATCTGTCTGTCCAGTTCTCTTTGTCTTTCAGTCTGTCCCTGCATGTCTGCCTACGTTCCTGTTTTCCTAACTCTCTAATGCCATCACTTTCCCTGTCCATTTCACTGCCTTCCTGCTTGCTGGGCTTCACACCGTTCAGTTTTTCTCTCTAGATCTCTGCCAGCCTGCCTTTGGGACGCTGGAGAACATCCAGGACTCTAGGACTTGTCCTATGGATAACTAAGCATTCATTCTTGCTAACTTCCTTCTTTTAGGAGAGATGCAGGCAGAAAACTTCCCACCCTAGCCACCTCTGAGCAGGAGGGGCCCTCTGAAAGCATCCAGTCCCACTCTGTTGCTTCCCAGATGGTGGGGCTGAGGCACAGAATGAGGAGATGGCTTAGCCAGGGCAATGCAGTGAATTGATCATGGAGCTGGGGCTCTCATGCCAGACACCTGCTGTCTAGATTCCCACAGGAGTGGGAGGCAGCACAGAGAGTCCAGAAACCTGAGGGGCATGGGTGCTTGAGGGGATCTATATAATTCTCATCTTCTTTATGGTGGAAAATCTGGGATTAAACATTCACTTCTCCCCCACCCCATGGCTGAAAAAGTATTTATTTTTAGAGGTTTTCAGAGACCAATGTGTTAACCAAAGTTTAACTTTCACTTTTTAATATGTGACCATAAAGCTGCTCCCAGAAGCCTGATAGCCTGCGGATATGTCCTGCCTGTCCTTCTCCCGACTCTCCCCCACTCCACCCCACTCCACCCCACAGGGAGCTCTTGGGAGCCTATGCATGCTCCCGGGCTCTGGGACTGGTCCGCCTAGCCCCTTCTGACGCTTACTGTCCTCTCCATCATCTCCCCAGCATCATATCCATGGCCAGTCCCAGCCTTCACCAGCCCTAACGTGTTGTGGTATGCCTATATGTGTTAAACTGTCTGCCCACCTGGCCAAATATCATCATTCTCAAAGCCCAGAAAACCTTCCAGATTGCTCACAGACTACTCTAGGCCTTGTTCACACCCCATGTTGGACTGTTCATGCAACCGTATTCAGCCAAAGCCCCCTGAGAATTAACTGTGCAGGGAAGTCAGAGGGGAAAGGTACTTTATTTCTCTAGTGGTCAGGAAAGGTCTGGGCCCCTTGCAGAGGAATAAAGGGCTGGGTGGGTTCTAAGGCCCAGAATTTGCTTCCTCCTGGTTGGGAGGAATGGGGAGGCAACTTTCTGAAGGAGGTGATATGTGTGAACTAGGCACCAGGATACTAGAAAAATGTTGCTAGAGAAGAGGGGAAGGCCTTTGCAGGCAGAGAATAAGAATAGCACAGAAAAGGCCTGGCAGCAGGAAGCAGGCAGGATGTCTGGGGAGCAGTGGGTGTGCCTGCAATGGGGTCAGGGTGGAGGGGCAGGAGTATAGAATTAGATGGATGTTTTCAAGGATTTGGGACCTCTTTTCTTTGGTTATTGTTTGACACATCTGAAAAGAATGCATACACAAAGAATTATCATGTGAGAAAGCATTAGTTGACACTAAGGTAATAATTAGGATTTGCAGAAGGTGGAAAAAAGTTACCTAAACATTTTTAGCAATTGGGAACTGCAACCAAAATAAGCCAATAACATCCCTGTTAACACTTAGGAAGAGCCTTCATTCATGACATCTGGTAAACTAGAGAGCCTCCATTTTCTCTGTTGGAAGGTTCCTCAAATGCAAAACAGAAACAAGGGGAGTCCCTTGACTGGTTCCCATGTTCTTAAGTGTTCTCCCCACTCCTTCTCCAACCTCAGCTCCTCGATGAAGCAGGCCTGCATAACTTGAAAGAGTGTGTTATCACTCCATAGACATCTGTCTTATAGATACCATCACCCTCACATTTCTTCTACATGCTGGGTCTTCAGCTGCATTCTGGGAACACCATGTCACACACTCTTAAGCTGCACATTTATGCTAAGCTTATGAGAGAATGACAGGAAAGACTCTTTTGTCAGATTATGAACTCACTCCATTTAGTGCATTTCAAAAGGTGCAATACTTCCCTTCATTTATCAGTGAAAGAAGTTGGAAATTAACTTCGAAAAATAAATCAGCAAATAGCACATTTTCTCAAAAGTCACAGTCACATGTATAGTGCAAGAAATGAGGAAGGGCAAGACAGACTCTACCCACATTCGTGAGTTTCATCAAACACCCAAGGGTGGAGAGAAAAGGCAGCTTTCAGAAAGGACTGTGTTATGGAACGAGGCAGGTGGGGAATGTGTTTTCTAAACTAGATCTAGGAGGTGGAATGTGGAATCAATCTGTCCTCCTCCCCTTAAGGACTGTCCACTGGTGAATAAATTTTTTAAAAGACTCAAAAATAAACTCCTCACACACAAACACCTGCAAAAAACAAACAAACAAACAAAAACAAGAAAAAAAAAACAGCACTAAGAGGTCCCACATTACTCTTGAGGGGAACCAAGGAGCAGCTTAACAATTGGCATTAGTGTGCTAGAGAGTCATCACAAACATGCCTTGCTTTTATGCAAGCAAAAAATTTTTTGAAGCAACAAAACAAACGAGCACTGATCACTTTTCTGACAATAAACAGTGACTTAAGTAACTAGTATTGGAATGGGGAGGGGGAACCATACCCGTGAGCCTTGTCTTGCAAGAGTATATGTTGGTAGGATTAGGCATTTGGCATTATTGCAGAGAATGAACTTCAATTTTTTTTTTTTTTTTTTGGAGACAGGATCTTGCTCTGTCACCCAGGCTGGAGTGCAGTGGTGAAATCTGGGCTCACTGCAACCTCCGCCTCCTGGGTTCAAGTGATTCTCCTACCTCAGCCTCCCAAGTAGCTGGGATTACAGGCATGCACCACCACACCCGGCTAAGTTTTGTATTTTTAGTAGGGATGGGGTTTTGCCATGTTGGCCAGGGTGGTCTTGAACTCCTGACCTCAGGTGATCCACCCACCTCAGCCTCGCAAAGTGCTGGGATTACAGGCGTGAGCCACCATGCCCGCCCTAATTTTTAATCCTTAGTTTGACTTAAACCTTGCTTTTACTGTGATGGCAACACAAGCTGAGCTGAAAGGGCTCAGGAGAGCTGTTCATAGCAGCACACCCCTGAGGCTCTTCTTTGGCTCTGGAGGCTGGATTAACTGCATTCTTTAGGCCCTTCTCTGTGAGTGCAGAATGCTCCACGTACTCAACAGCCTTCCAGTCCGAGGCCAGTCTGGAGTGATAGGCTTCCATTTTTTGTTCTTGGCAAGTTTCACAAGAGTAGAGGGATCATCTGTGAGATGAATTTGGGTCTTGACAAGAAAGGAATCTTTGGACAGTGGTGAGTTAGAACAGGCATCCACTTTTCTTTCACATTTTTGAATGAGGATGGAGATACCACTGAAAAACTGACTAGAAAAACATCTGTTTGTGGATACTTAGCGATTGTAATCTTTTATAACCCTCTTGCCCAGAAGCGTCAAAAAGTCCAAGAGCATATGACTCTCCACCAACCATAACCATGACGCATAGTTGTTAGAAATAGTTGGTATATTTTCAGATGTAAATTTGTTTGTTATGTAGGATATCGGTAGATCTGTTTTACCAATGGCATCATTGCTCACAACAGCACACTTAATGATCTGCATTGCTGAAATAGTTTTGTATTTACTTTAAATATTTCAAACTCGATGTTGACCTCAGCCTTTCCCTGGGGCATGGCGGCACTCAGGACCTCTCTCCTAGACAATGCTGGCATTGTGGTGGACCTTGGGCCTCTTGCCCTACCCTATCATGCTGTCCTCACCCCTACTCTTCCAAAGACTGTGACTCCCAAGGAAATGTACGCTTTGTGCCCTGAACCACATGATAATCCCAAGCTTGGTTCCAGAATGCAGTCGGCTTGGTGTGAGATCTTCTATCTCTGGTTTTCATCCATGAGGAAGGTTCTGCCCATTGACCCAGAGGACTCTCTCTGACACCTAAGCTTCCTTATTATAAATGATGACTTCATATTTAAACTTAAATGCAAACAATACTAATTTGAAAAGAAAAAAGTATATTTCCATGAAGGCTGTGTGCTCTTGAAGGTCAGAATGTTTCTCCTTTCAACCTACATTTCCTACGTGTCCATCCTTGGTAAAAGAAAAAAAAATGGGCTGAGTGTAGTGGCTCGTGCCTGTAATCCCAACACTTTGGGAGGCTGAGGCAGGAGGATCACTTGAGCCCAGGATTTCGAGACCAGCCTGGGCAATATAGTGAGACCTCATCTCTACAAAAAATAAAATAAT
This sequence comes from Macaca fascicularis, assembly GCF_037993035.2. Taxonomy (NCBI): domain Eukaryota; kingdom Metazoa; phylum Chordata; class Mammalia; order Primates; family Cercopithecidae; genus Macaca; species Macaca fascicularis. Next base: position 100,303,963 of record NC_088376.1, read on the forward strand.
CAGCCAGACATGATGGCACATACCTATAGTCTCAGCTACTCCAGAGGCTGAAGTGGGACGATCGTTTGAGCTGGTAGTGAGCCATATTCATGCCACTGCACTCCAGCCTGGGGAGATGCTTTCTCAAAAAAAAAAAGAAAAGAAAAGAAAAAAGAGAAGAAAAAAATGACTCCCCTGTCTACATGGATCTTGGAATGGGAAGGTGGGAAGACCATCAGTGAATAGCAACAATCATGTGATCTGTCCTGGGACCAAAGAAGTAGGAATAGGAGGGAAGGGGAAGCGGAGAGAACAACCATTTCTGGGTTCTGGAGGCTTGAAAATGCCTGGCATATTTAGGAATGCTGACATAGCAAAAGAGGCTGGGAAATAGGCAACAGCTAGCTCTTCAAGGGCCTTAGATATAGTGCTAAGGAATTTGGGCTTTCTCCTAGAGACCAAAGGGAGCTGTTGAAGGTTTTAGAATAGGGGAGGGATCCAAGCTGGGGAGGCTCCAAGAAATGAGGGTGGGATTCTGCAGACCACCATGGCAGACTGCAGACAGAACCATCCACTGTGGGAGTTAGGGCTGAGGAGGATGACTGGCATCCCAAGTTGGAGCCCTCTTCATCTCTACCACCTGCAACATGATAGCACCATGAGAGCTTGGACACATCTCGGCGCCTCTCCAAGCCTCAGCCTCTGCTGCTGCACAAAGGGAGTGATAAGCCGTTATGGGGTTAGAATGAGGATTTAATGCCATAGCAGGTATATAAACTGAAGAGAGGTAGTGAATGGTGGCTGTGGACCAGGCGTGCCAGCCTTAGAAGACTCCGTGGCTTGGCGCTCATGCCCAGAGAGCACTTCACCCCCTTGTGTCTGAGCTGTCTGCCACCAGCTGAGAGCTCTGTGAGCACAGAGGCCAGAGCACAGCCTCACCCTAGATAACAGGTGCTGAGAGCTTCCTGTGACACAGCCACTGAGCTAACCATGTTACAAGTGTTAGTTCCTTTCACTGTATCAGGTCATACTATGTAGCATATTTTATTCACATTTTGTAAGTGGGAAATCAAGACACAGACAGATGGGCTAACAGGGTTAAGGTCACACAAAGCCACTCAATTCTGACTCCTGAGCCTGGCAACAGTAGGCCTTTATTACTAGTTATTTTAAATGCCATCTTACTAAAAGGCAATCTGTGGCTGCTAGACAAAAACTAAACAGGATAGAACTGGCTGGAGCAACAATTTCAAGTCCCCTGTCCTTCCCCACTTCATTCCCAGGAACGATCAGTTCATCACTTGATACATGTTGAAAGTTCTTGAAAATTAACAGTTGTCCTTGAGAACAGAAGTATGAGCACAACAGTAACTCCTGGACTGGTTAATTTCTTGCTAAAAGTTATTTAACTGATGGTGATTGGTTAATTAGCTAGCTGTAGGCATTAGTTTATTTCTTCATTTATTCATTCATTCAGCAGACATCCTCTTAGCCTTTACTCAGATTCATTCCCTGTCTAGGGCAAGAGAGATGTCTCAACTCCACCAGCTGCCATCCAGCTGTGGGACCGAGGGTTAGCTGCTTAACATTTCCTTTCTCAGGAAGATGATAAGTGAAGGATTATTATTAGAATTCTGTGAGATCATGCATGTAAAGCATTTAGCAAGCACCTAGCACAGGGTGAGCGCTTAGAGGTTGCTGCTGGGAAGCTGGAGGAGAGCTCGCATGATGGTTCCCCAACAAACATTTGTGTGTGGAACTGAGCTGTGTGCAAGAGGCATGGCGGGACTCCCTGAGGGGCCCACAACCCAGCGGGATGGGGGTCAGTCAAGTGAGTCAAGTGCACATTCAGCAGACATGCGTACAGAGTGGTATGGACCTAAATATCTTCTCCTCTTGGTTTCCTAGGCTGTCAGATTCTCTCTATAGATCTTGGGTGGATTAGCATTCTCTGTGTCTCTCTCTGTCTCACACCTGCACATTCTCTCACTCCCTCCCTCCCTCTGTGTGTGCATGTGTATGTGCGTGTGTTCCTCTGATCTAATCGCCTTCCTCAAGGCATGTGTGAGGGCTTCTTAGGATTCTGATTGCCTGTTAATGGTGGGTATTTCAGGGGGATTTTGCAGCCAGGTGGAAAAACATGGAGAGGCCCAAGTGTGTCCCAGGGGTGCCCTGGCTATGGGGAAGCGGCCCCATTTGTTAGGAAGCACCAATTAATGGTCTGTCACGGGGTCCCAAAATTTGCATCTTTAGTGTGTCAATAATTTTACATGGCATCTCCAGGCCAAAAGAAATGCCTAACAGCTATATGTATTAAGCCATTAAGTTCAAACAAGTGTTTATGTCCTAACAACTTAGTAGTTATTTTTTGGAATAAACAGATACGTTGATGGAAAAATATTTTAATTTTATTCTTAAGCACAATAACTTACTGATAGGCTGTATGCACTTACTGGGCATTGTACAAGTTCTCAGTCCTTGAACACTGCCGCCCTCACTTTCTCTTCCACATTGATTTTCTGTGGCATTTGCTTTCACAAAAACTGCCAAAAGCACTTTCCTATAGATATGATGTCAGATTTCACATAGATATGATGTCATTGGAAGGAAAGTAGCGTGGTCTCACGTTGAAAGTGTGAACTATCCTGAGCTAGTAGTTTGTGTGATGTCAGAGAGATGTCAACTTGTATTTCCCTTTAAAACCTGAAATGCCCTGCCATGCTCAGTGAGTTCACCATGGTGCCCCGGAATGCCTCAGTACACAGTTTGGGAACCATGAGCTCCTTCGCTGAAGGGTTTGTAGTGGGCCAGGTGGTGTAGGGCTTGCCCTCCGTGCAGCCCCTGGACTCACATCTGCCTGTGTCTCCTTCAGTTCAACCTGGTTTGTGATCGGAAGCATCTGAAGGACACCACACAGTCAGTGTTCATGGCTGGGCTCCTTGTTGGCACCCTCATGTTTGGGCCCCTCTGGGACCGGTAAGAACTTTGCCCTGCCCACTCCCTGCCTAGCAAGCTCGTCAGCTCTGGCACAGGCCCAAGTCCCCCTTATGCCCCTCACACTGGCCTTTAGGGCAAGGCCCTCCTCCCCCTACCCTCAAACGGGGCTCAGGGAAGGGCCGTGTCTCCTCCCTCACAAAGAGACCCCAGGACAGGGCTGGGCCCCCTTGCGGCCTTCTCCTCAGATGCCTTCCGGGAGGGACACTTCCCATGGACCTGCCCTGTTTCCTCAGGATTGGCCGCAAGGCCACGATCCTGGTGCAGCTCCTCCTCTTCACCCTCATCGGCCTGGTCACAGCCTTTGTGCCCAGCTTTGAGCTCTACATGGCCCTGCGCTTTGCTGTGGCTACTGCCATCGCTGGATTTGCCTTCAGCAATGTCACCCTACGTGAGTGTCTGGTCCTTGGAGCCTTCAGTCACAGGGTGAGGCCCAGGGGTCTGGGAGGGCCATGGCCCCAAATGGCCTGTGGAGGTCTTGTCAGGTACCCCACATCTGAAGTGGTCGCACTGGTGCTTCCTGTGTTGGCCCTGAGGCCCAGCCCCCACAGGGTGGCACCTGGGAGTAATGGGGAGTGAATGGCAGGGATTAGCCCTGTCTCAACCTCTCCATTCCCACAGTGACCGAGTGGGTGGGGCCCACATGGAGGACGCAGGCCGTGGTCCTGGCCCAGTGCACCTTCTCCCTCGGGCAGATGGTGCTCGCGGGACTCGCCTATGGTTTCCGCAACTGGAGGCTCCTTCAGATCACTGGCACTGCACCTGGCTTACTGCTCTTCTTCTACTTCTGGTGAGGAAAATACATGCCAGGAGCAAGTCCCCCCCAAGTTAGTTGTGTTGTGGTGGGATTGGAGTGCAGCGCCCACGTTCACGGGACAGTCAGAGGCGAGTCTGGGAGAGGAAGCCTGTTACAGCTGGGTGTGGGGTTCAGTTTGCACTGGAACAAGCCAGAGAGCTCCCTAGGACTCCAGGCCCCAAGGTCATAGCTATTGCTGACCCACAGGGCTCTGCCAGAATCTGCACGGTGGCTCCTGACCCATGGGAGGATGGACGAGGCGAAACAACTGATTCAGAGGGCAGCCTCGGCCAACAGGCGGAAACTCTCTCCGGAGCTCATGAACCAGGTACTTCCAGCAGGCCCAGGCCCAGAATCAGACCCACGTGGACCTTCCTGCCTGGCCTCTCACTCTGCTTCTTCCTCCCAGCTGGTCCCAGAGAAGACAGGCCCCTCAGGGAATGCCCTGGATCTGTTCAGACACCCCCAGCTCCGGAAGGTGACTCTGATTATCTTCTGTGTCTGGTGAGTGCCCAGAGCCCAAGGACAGAACCACAGGGCTGCAGCCTCCTTGGTGTGTGTCGTCAGAGAGGTGGGCTGGTGGCTGTCTGGATGGGATGGTCTCTCCCTGGCTGTGCCAGTGTCCCCTGCTGTGACTGCTGACCAAGGCAGGCTCTCCCTCTGGGTGGTGTCTCGTCGCCCAGCAGCGACAAGAGCCCTTCATTACCTTGTAGGTTTGTGGACAGTCTGGGGTACTACGGCCTGAGCCTCCAAGTGGGGGACTTTGGCCTGGACATCTATCTGACGCAGCTCATCTTTGGAGCCGTTGAGGTGCCTGCCCGCTGTTCCAGCATCTTCATGATGCAGAGGTTTGGCCGCAAGTGGAGCCAGTTGGGGACCTTGGTCTTGGGTGGCTTTATGTGTATCATCATCATCTTCATCCCAGCAGGTACCACCCCATTCCTCCTCACCCGCCGGCTGTCAGGGGCTAGACCAGTGGCCATTGTTCCGCTTCCAGGAGTAAAGGCTTCCCGGGGGTTTGGGTACAGAAGGGGTGGGGAGCTTCAGTGGATGGGGCCGGCGGCAGGGCCCAGGTGATGGGACTGTCTACCCTCTGCCAGATCTGCCTGTGGTGGTCACTGTGCTGGCTGTGGTGGCGAAGATGGCCACAGCTGCCGCCTTTACCATCTCCTATGTGTACTCTGCCGAGCTTTTCCCCACCATCCTCCGGTAAGAACTGCAGTGTGACTCCTGTTCCTCTGCTGCTGAGACCGATTTGGCTGTCCCTCCTCGGCCCTCACCCCATTCCACAAATAGCTGACAGGGCTGGCTCTGGGGCAGCAGTGCTGGGCAGGGTCCAGGACAACTAGAAATCTAGACCAAGCCCTCAAGCTGTCCCCAAGATAATGGAGGACAGACAGGCAAGCAGGCCACACCCTGGCGGTCGGGACAGGAATATGGGACACATCTAAGAATGAATGGCCCCAGAGAAGGATGTCTTCAGGTGGGAGGGTGGTAAGGATGTACAGCCTCCTGACTTGAGAGTTGACAGACGAGCAGGAGTGTAGCAGGCAGAGAGCAGGAGCTGCAGGCAGGAGCAGAGAGCAGGAGCGCTGAATGGGGTGGGTGAGGCTGGAGACCCTGCAGACCTTTGGGGTCTGGGCTCTCCCGAGAAAATATACTGGGGTGAAGCTGAGGCCCAGAGTTGGGCCCAGGTCTACTTAGCTTGCCCTGGTCTTCTCCCAGGCAAACAGGCATGGGGCTGGTGGGCATCTTCTCACGGATCGGGGGCATCCTCGCACCACTAGTGATTCTGCTGGGAGAGTACCACGCTGCCCTCCCGATGCTCATCTACGGCAGCCTCCCCATTGTGGCCGGCCTGCTCTGCACCCTGCTGCCAGAGACGCGTGGCCAGGCCCTGAAAGACACCCTCCAGGACCTGGAGCTGGGGCCTCACCCATGGTGAGCTGCTTGCTTGCTCTGAAACCACGACCTGGGTCTCACATTGGCCACGCACACTGTATGCCCAGGCCTCCACCTCATCACTTGTCCACTGTTACCTAGAGGCTAATATGAGGTCCTCCAGAACCACAGACATCTGGCTGGCTTTAGTTCAGATTCCCCTTACCTTGAGAAGGGGGGTGGTGAGGGACACTGTCATGGGACCAATACCTGGACAGCCAATGACAGTCTTCTGTTCCCTCTAGGTCCCCCAAATCAGTGCCCTCAGAGAAGGAAACAGAAGCCACAGGAAGAATTTCCAGCCCAGGAGTGACCTTTGTGAGCGGTACATACTTCTGATTGAGGTCTCTAAGAGCTGGACTGTCAGCATCAGGGAGCTGCCTAAACACCTTGGATATGGCCAGGACCCACAGGGACACAGGGCAAGACCAGCCTTGCTTATGGAGGCAGCACACCACAACCTGGCCCATGGCTGTCACCTCCTGCTGAGCCCAATCCCGGAGGTATCTGGGACAGGACCTCTCGGCCTCCTTCGCGTTTCTCATCTCTGGAGCCCAGCCCCCAATACTCTGTCTGGGTTAGGATCTTGGGTATGTCTTGGGATTAACTTGTCCTCTAACAATCTTCACAAGGTATGGCTCTCTTGATCTCCTCAATCTGGAGTCCCCTGCCCTCAAAACACAGTGATGCTCAGAACAGAACACAAGGTAAGCCCTTTCCAAGTTGTGGGGACAGGAGGGGAGAGGAAACAAATGTGAAGTTGTGGACTCTACCCAGGCAGGTGGATAGAAAGGCTGTGGAAAAAGGGAAGGTTATGGTTCCTTCTAAGGGATGGATCAGATCCCTCTGGCTAAGGTATGGCCCCATAGGTCACTGGGTTGTACAGAGAGAAGATTTCAGTTCAGCCTAAATCAAAATTTCTACCGTGGATTCACTTCAAAGATCGCCCAACCCCCCCCCCCCCACACACACACGCTCAGCTCATGCCTAACCTATGTGTGGCTCAGGGACCAGCTTGGGGAAGGAGAGGAGGTTTGTTCTGCTCCCCCCCTTACCCCGCCTCCTCCTGCTCATGCTCAGCTGCTTCTGGACCTTCCAGGGCCCATGCAGGGTGAGGGAAAGGGCAGAGGTCTTTTCACCGAGCTGCTGCTGGTTGCAGTTCTTTGTGGTGCACATTGGCTAATGCCAGTTGGTGCATTTTGTCAGGCTTCTGAAAGCTGCCTTTTCCACAGGGCATCTTCATGGGCTTCTCAGAGATCCTCTCAGGCCTTGGTATTGTTCCTTAGAATGAGCAATATGTTCCCAATGCACTCCCAGCTCCTCTTGGGACCCTTCTCCAGCCCCACCCAGCATTGCTCCCACAACTTCTCCTACAGCTGGAAGCCCCGACCTTAGAAGAAGATGGCCTTCTTGGCTGGGTGTGGTGGTTCACACACTTTGGGAGTCTGAGGCGGGCAGATTACCTCAGGTCAGGAATTTGAGACCAGCCTGGCCAGCATGGCAAAACCCTGTCTCTACTAAAAATACAAAAATTAGCCCGATGTGGTGGTGCATGCCTGTAATCCCAGCTACTCAGGAGGCTGAGGCAGGAGAATCGCTTGAACCTTGGAGGCAGAGTTTGTAGTGAGCCGAAATCGCACTATTGCACTACAGCCTGGGCAACAGAAAGAGACTCTGTCTCAAAAAAAAAAGATGGCCTTCTTGGATGGGCGCCCATAAAGAGACCTCAAGCCAGACTGCCTTCCTCAGCACCTCCTTAGCCCACAAGAACACCATATATAATTGTGTCACCAAATGGTAGAAAAAGAGCTTGCCTGGCCACTGCCCCCACCTTGCCCCAGCTAACCTCCCACTAGGGAGAAGGATCCAGTCTCTCTTCTCACAGGTGCCCCAGCCCCTCATGCTTGCTCACCTTCTCCTACATGGCTGGGTCTGGGTTGGGCGTAGGTGCCGGACCAGTTTCCTGTAAACCCAGCATGGAAGTGTCCAGCACCTCTCTTCCAAACACGTGGATATTTCTCACTCACGGTTCTCAGCTTTGAAACGCTGGACAAAAGCTCTATTTAGCTTCCTACTGTGTGCCCATTCATGGTGTCCTCTTGGGGAATACTAGCAAATCTTTCTGGGCACAATGTGTCTCCCAGGCTGAAACTGCCAAGGGGTGGGGAAAACCAGATGGAAGTGGGGAGAGGGCCGTTTCCCAGCTAAAGGCAGTTTCCCCCTCTAAGATGTGGACACGTGCTCCCTTCAAGACGGAATGATTGTCATCCCCAGGAAGAGATCGGAACGGCCAAGTCTGGCTAATTTTTGTATTTTTGGTAGAGATGGGGTTTCGCCATGTTGGCCAGGCTCCTGACCTCGTGAGCCACCCACCTCGGCCTCCCAAAGTATTGGAATTACAGGCATGAGCCACTGCGCCTGGCCCCTGGAGACTTTTTCTTTTCTTTTTGGGGGGATTATGGTTGGTTGGGGAGAAAGATTTTTTTTTCTGTGTGTATTTAAAAGTGTCCTGTGGTTTGCTCTGATGAATGGGTAAGTGTCCTTTAGCAGTCACTGATGAGAGGTCGGCTGCTGAGGCCTCTGGGACCCCAAAGGAGAAGATATGCAGCCTGATCTTGACTGTACTCTGAGAAGCACAACAGAAAAGGGGCCTTACTGGGCCAGGCAGTGGCCGGCACATATTGAACCACCATCCCCCAGAGGGTGTTACAGAACACAGAACAGCCCGGATCTGAGGGACCTGCTAGCAGTGGACCCATTACTCAGTGCTATGGTTAGCTTTGTGGGGTCGGTGGAGGACTCAGATTTCAGGCCTTGTGGGCGGGAGCCCTCCTACTCTGGGCCTCAGCCTTTCCATGTTAGAATGGATGATTTCATAATTCCCTTTACATGGATCCATGATAATTCTAATCTCATGTGCTCTGGCTGAGGATAAAAGGCAAAGGGGTCCAGCAATCTGCCCCCAAGTTCAAGGAAGATAGGAGAGGCATGCCAACCTGCACCCAAACCCCAACAGCCCCCAGCTCACTGCCAGACACAGAACAAGGCTATCTTCAAGCTTGGTCCTGGCTCATGCTCTCCTGGGCTGTGGCTCACTCGCTTACCTGTTCATGGGCCCACCGATCTGCCAGGGAGATCCCACATCCCGTGCCCTGCATGCTGGACCCAAAGATGCACACTTCTTCTGTAGCCATCAAACTGCTCTGCAGAACTTTGGGAGGAGTGCCATACATGAAGAGGAGAGGACATTGTTGTGTTAAACAAGGCAGCTGACCCAGTGTATGGGGGCAAAAAGCCCCCCTGAGGACAGGCATCTAAGAACAGAACCAGAGACCAGGTGAAGAGAAGGTGGGCAGGGGGTGCAGAAGAGCTTTTGAGGTGATGACCAGCAGTGGGCAGGTGCTGCAGCTGGAAGGAATCCTGGGAGTTTGAGGAATCAGACACAGGTGGGGCTTGTGAGACCATAGCCTTAATTTTGGACTTTGTTTTGAGGACAATAAAGCCACTGCTTTTCTTTTTTCTTTAAGCAAGTCCATTAAGATTTGTATGTTTTTTAATTTTTAATTTTTCTTAGAGACAGAGATGCTATGTTGCCCAGGTGTGTCTGAAACTCCTGGGCTCAAGGGATCCTCCTGCCTGGGCCTCCCAAAGTACTGGGATTCCAGGTGTGAGCCACTGTGCCCAGCCATAGATTTGTATTTTAAAAATCACTCTCTATCTGAAGAATGTGTTGGAGGAGGGTGAAAGTAGAAGCAGATGAACCAGGCAGGACATAATTACAATGATAAAATTAATTAATAGCAAGCATTTATTACCTTATTTTATCCTCACAACATTCTGACGACAAAGTGGGCTGGTGGCAGTGGAACCGGGGAGTGGCTGGATCTGAGAGCAGGTTTGGAGGAAAGCCCTTTGATTGGCTGCTCTCTTGGCCTGTGTCCTGGGTAAAGAGCTTGGCCCTGGGGCTCCCTTGGCTCTCCCCAAGAGCAGCCCAGTGGCCACCCCCTTCAGGGCCCTCTGAGATGAAGACCACTGTACTGTGCATCTGCGTTCTCTACTTCAATTCTAAAGTCTAAGATGCCCCCACACTTCCCCAGCCAGCTGCTCTTCTGCATTGACACAGTCCCCACTGACTCCAGCAACACTGACCTATCCCCCATCTCAGCCACTTCCATCACAGGCGATACCCTGTGTCACTGGAACAGTGGCTCCAACGCCGGCAGGGGCACCCATGTCCTCAGCACTGCTTGGAAGGTGCTCTACCTCCTGCCTCTTCCTCTCTCACACAGGAGAGAGGGTGATGGGGAGGCTGCTCCCCACCATTACAGCTTCTCAACCACTACCCCTCCCACTTGTGACACCTCCTGTCATGGAAACCTGTCTCTCTTCCTGGCTCCCACCTCTTGGCCTCCAGATCACAGCCTCATCCATCCAGAACTCCGCTACCTGTCTCATAGTTGTCCTTTCCACTCCAACCCTGCCATCAGCTTAGGGAAATCCATCTCTACCTCCAAAATCTCAAGAATTTCTGGCATATGAGTGCATAGATGAATGAATCTCTAACTGACTTCTCATGCTCTGACTCCAGCACCCTATCCTTCTGGCTCATTTGTCTTAGTCAGTCGGGCCCCCCATAATGAAATACCACTGACTGGGTGGCTGAAAAACAGAAATTAATTTTTTTTTTCACAATTCTGGAAGCTGGAAGTCCAAGATCAGGTGCCGGCATGGTCAGGTTCTGGTGAGGGCCCTCTCCCTCCTCCCTGGCTTCAGATGGCCTGGTCTCTCTGTGCCTCACATGACCTTTACTCAGTGCACACACGTGGAGGGAGAAAGAATTTCTCTCTGCTGGACCAGAACTCCTGGGCTCTGCCTTAGCCTCCTGAATAGCTGGGACTTCAGGCGTGCACAGTCACATCTGACATCTCATCCTCTATTTATGAGGCTGCTAATTCCATCCTGAGGGTCCCACCCTCCTGACCTAATGCAATCTTACTTACCTGCCAATGGCCCCATCACCAAATACCATCATATTGAGGGGTAGGGCTTTGATAGGTAAATTCGAAAGGGACATGAACATTCTTTCCATGATACCATCCTTAGCCTCATTGGCCCCTATGCTCTGTTGACCCTTTTTAAAATTAAAAAGCCATCATTTAATTTCCATTGAGAGATGGCAATTATTTCTGCCTCTGTTGCCAATACTCTACACTTTAATCCTTTTACCATTTGGTTGTGCCCAACTAGCAAAGTCACAGCAGCAAATGAGCCCAATGATCTGCCTTTTCTTTCCCTGCCTCCCAGACTGCTGGCCATTGCTACAGAGAGTCACATGCTGGACAAGTCGGTTCCGCTATGAATTAATGATCACCAGCCTCAGCTGGGTCTTTAACAGTGCCCAGCGCTCCTGCCAGCTCTTTCTAGTCCACTTGTTTTCCAGCCCTCCCCCATGGCTATTTCTACCCTCCACTCTGCACACCTCCCATCCTCCCACCTTTTAGCGGATCGCTTCTCCTTCTTTTGGAAATCGGAGAAGCCGTCCTGTGGCAGCTCCCCAAACTTCCCACCACCAAATCTTTAACCTACTCCTTCACCAGCCCTTCTGCTGCTCAGAGATGGCAGTGAAGCCACTGAGCAAGGCCATTAACTCTACCCCCATAAGTGCTGGGAGTTGCTGCTGAAGGTCGGGCCTTTTCCTCCTTCAGCTCTCTTCTCCATTTTCTCTGCCTTAGGCAAGGAGACTAGGGATCAGGCATGTGGGTGGGGAGCCTCTGAACCGAATTTGCTTTTGCCTCTTAAGTTTCTGTGGAGATGAAAGAGTATCGCTCCTTCTGGGGTTTTCCTGCTCCCAGATGTCTTCAGATGAAGCAGGACTGGTGTCATCTATGGATGGTCCACGCCGTTTTTCTACAGAGGTGTCTGGGGTCTGAGCCAGGACAGGCCTTGACAGTTATTAGTCTGGGAACCAGGAAGAGGCCAGCTTCCCAGGTGCCCGGGGCCTCCCTGGGGCTGGCCCTTGCTCTGTGGGGTAGAGATGGTGGCTTCACTGGACCCTGGTTGTGTATCTCCTTGATTTTGCTCCTCAAAGTTTAGGGCAATGGTGACTATCAGTCCTGAACATTTAGTCCAGGTGTGTGAAAGCGAACCTATGCCCCAAACAGTTAGACACCAGTGACTAACAGAAATTCTTGAGTTTGCAGGATGGCAGATAAGAAAAGAAACAACTTGCTGAGACGCTGAAACTCTCTCGACTTGTAAAACAAAACTAAAATAGGTTGGAACCAATGGGGCCAACTAGAGTCTGTGCAGAAGCTGCTAGCTGACATCACAGCCTGAATTTCCACTGCGTGTTTCATTCTCACTCCCCCCGTACCTGCACATGTGATCTATGAGGTGGCAGGAAGAGAACCGCACATGCCCCAGGACTTTCCAGGCCTCCTCTTTCCTTCCACCAATCACCTGCTAATCTCAGAATCCCGACACCTTTTCTAATAAAAACGCTGCCTTAGCACCAGCCCAGGGAGACAGATTCAAGCTGCACTCCTGTCTCTGTGTCGGCCGACCTATAATTAAAAGCTTTTCTTTTCTCAAAAACCCAGTGTCATAATATTGGCTTCTAGCACATTGAACAGCAAGTCCCTTTTGCCTAGAAACAATTTGACCCTCATATTTATTAGTTTTCTCAACCCGTAACCAAGGGAAACAAAAATGACCTCCTAAATTTTTAACAAAGGCAATCAACATTTGTAGCTGGTATGAATATTTGTTCTGTAAACTCATATCTGCAAGAAACACAGTGTTTCTTTAGACTATGAGCCTCCATCTCACTGAGCTGATTGGAAATTCATCTCAGCTGTTACTGGAGTTCTTCTCTACCCAGAGATTAGGCCAGAGAGTTCTGGGATCTTTTTTTTTTTTTTTTTTTGAAAAGGAGTCTCACTCTGTCACCCAGGCTGGAGTGCAGTGGTGCAATTCTCTGCTCACTGCAACTTCTACCTCCTGGGTTCAAGCAATTCTCCTGCCTCAGCTTCCTGAGTAGCTGGGATTTCAGGTGTGCGCCACTGCACCTGTCTAATTTTTGTATTTTCAGTAGAGATGGGGTTTTGCCATGTTGGCCAGGCTGGTCTTGAACTCTCGACCTCAGGTGATCCGTCTGTCTCAGCCTCCCAAATTGCTGGGATTACAGGCGTGAGCCACCATGCCAGCCGAGTTCTGGGATTTTATGTAACCAAAAAAAACCAAAACAAAGGGGTGCTCCCTCCCTGCTCTTCAGTCTCACTGATGGCTGCTGGGTGCTCACTGTGCTGTCTGCTTGGTCCCTGTGGCCCCCAGAGTGCTGCTGCTCAAGAGTGGGGAACTCTGGGGGCGGTGAGGGGCTCGGACCAGCCACTGAGACACCCCGAGGGAGGTCTGGTGAAAGCGGAAGGATCTGATGCCCCAGATACCAATAAGATTGCAGTGCCCTGCCCCCAAACAAGTGAAGGTTGAGCCACAGGAAACTGCAAAATAGCTGTAAGTAGGCTTCCCTGTGATTAATACTTCATTGTTTTTTTCCAAATATATGAAATTCTTTTAATTTTTTTTGTGTCTTAGTGTCTGTGTTAGTCCATTTTCTGTTGCTTATAATAGACTACTTGAAACTGAGTTATTTATAAAGAAAAGAAATTTATTTCTTACAGTTCTGGAGGCTGGGAAGTCCAGGGTTTAGGGGATACATCTGGTAAGGGCCTTCTTGCTGTTGGGGAGTCCCAAGGGGGCACAGGTGAGGGAACTGAGCAAGCTAGCTTGTCTTTCTTCCTCTTGTTATAGTCACCAGTCCCATTGTCATAACTCATTAACCCATTAATCTATTAATCCGTGAATGGTGATTCAGGGATTAACAGATTACCCTCATGACCCAATTACATCTTAAAGGCCCCAACACACTACCACACTGGAGATGAAGCTTCAACATGAGTTTTGGAGAGGACAAATATTAAACCATAGCAATGCCCTAATTTTGCTGAGGTCCTGAGTACATGCTGTACTGGTACAAGGACGGTCTGCCTTGTACCAGGCCCTGTGCTGATTTTCCTGTCCTGCCACTTTGGCCTCCCTTCCCCCAAGCATGAAGCTTGAAGCCCTGTTCCTGCAATCTGGCAGAGGAGGCTTCTAGTTTATGGGGGAGATGGGTCAGATACCAGCAGCTCTGACCAAGGATGGTTGGTAGGGAAGTGTCACAGAGAGACAGAGCAGAGGTGAGTGGGGTAGGGCCAAGCTGTTTCCAGCTGTGGGCTCAGGAAGGCTTGAAGGATAGTTGACAAATGAGTGATATCTGCAAGGACAGGAGAATTTCTGTGAGTGGAGATGGAGCCCTCATGTGGAGGAAACAGCCTGCACAAAGGAACGGGCGGACGGGGGTTGCCGTTTGGCAGCTTTCCTGACCTGCCTTGCCCCTGGAGGCTGCGGCCAGTTGTGCCCCGGAGTAGAATGCTGCCCCTCACCATTCCCAGCCCACCCCAAGGACCTCCCCACCCCATTGTGACACTACTTCCTGGACACCAGTGGAACTCAAAGGTTCTGCTTCCAAGGGTCTGGCTGGGCCTGGATTGTGGTCAGGTGGGCCCTGGCTTTGGCTTGTGGTCTGCCTCCAGGGAGGCAGGGCTGGGAGGGTGTGGAGGGTGGAAATTATGGTGGCACCTGGCAATTGTACGGCCGCGTTCTCAGCACAGGTGTGGACAGGAGCCTGCCTGGGCCTGTTTGGCTGTGGGGAGTCTGTGGAAGGAGTGGGCTGCCCTCTCAGAAAGCGTGAGTTCTCAGGTGTGGCGTCTGGCCATTTCCTGCGGCAGCTGGAGTGCTGCTCCTGGCTATGCCTTCCCAGGCCTCAGTTACCTCTCTGGCACATTGACAGCCAATTGCCTGGGGTCCGTCTACCTGGCAGAGGACCTTTGGGAAGGGTAGAGGGAGTGAGTGCTCCAGGGCCTTGGGGTATCAGGTGGCGCTGGGGGATGCTGAAGTGGTCCCTGCAGAGGGAGACTGGTACAGATGGCTCTGGTCCAGAAGCCACATCTCTGAGAGGAGAGCGGAGGCTCTCTCCCTCCCTCCCTCCCTCCCTCCCTCCCTCCCTCCCTGGAAAGTCTCCTTTATCCACCTCCACCGTCTCCAGCCTTACACACATGCATCCTGTATTGGTTTCCTATCGCTGCTATAACAAATGCCCACATTTAGTGGCTTGAAACAGCAGAGACTTATTACCTTATGGTTTTGGGGGTCAGAAGAACACATGGGCCTCAGCAGGCTAAGATCAAGGTGTCAGAAGGGTTGCCTTCCTTTCTGGAGGCTCTAGGGCAGAGTTCATTTCCTTCCTTGCCTTTTCCAGCTTCTAGAGCCTCCTGCATTCCTTGGCTCCGGGACCCCTCGCATCTTCAAAGCCACTGACGGCTGCCCAAATCTTTATCAAGCTGCGCTTCTTTGGGTCCTATGAATTTAAGGATCCTGGGATTAATAGGACCTACCCGGACAATCCAGGATAATCTATTTTAAAGTCAGCTAAGTAGTAACCTTAACTTCATTTGCAACTTTAACCCCCCCTTGCCATATAAGGAAACATATTTATGAGTTCTGAGGGTTAGGCATAGATCCCTCTGGGGGGCGCTTATGCAGCCTCGCCGACCTCCCAGCACACACACATCTGAGCATGCTCTCCCTCTGTGTTCCCTGCCTCTTATGTACCCCAAATTCTGCTGGGATAAGGGATCCCGAACTAGGGGCCAGGCAGGAGGCAAAGACAAGTGAAAAGGGCAAATGGTGCCGGACCCTGCTGGGCCTCCTGCATGCACAAATCAGAAGTAGCGGAAGCCGGGTGCAGTGGCTGAAATCCCTTTTCTACTAAAAATACAAAAATTAGCCAGGCATGGTGGTGTGCACCTATAGTACCAGCTACTCAGGAGGCTGAGGCAGGAGAATCGCTTGAACCCAGGAAGCAGAGGGTGCAGTAAGCCGAGATCATACCACTACATTCCAGCCTGGGTGACAGAGTGAGACTCTGTTTCAAAAACAAACAAACAACAACAACAACAACAACAACAACAAACAGAGCAAACTCTCAGTCTAAGGGAGGGGCCCCTGCTCAGGTTTGCTAATTGTTGCCAGATGGGAATGCTGTCCCTTTGGCCAAACTTCAAAAAGAAAACGTTGCATGTATGTGAAATCATCTTTTGGCAGTTAAATCACATTCCAAGATACAGTGAGACACCAAATGTGCTAGCCAAGGGAAATGTGTCTGCAGGCTGGATTTGTCCCATGGACGGTGAGCTGGAGACCTCTTCCCTGGATTATGAAACAGCAGTCGCAGTCTGAAAAGGAGGCAGCCCACTAGTGTGACTGGTAGAAAACTAGGGGCCCAAGAGGGAAAGGGGACTTCTCCCCAAGCAGACAGTGAGCCCTTCTCCATCCCTGTCCACCCTGTCCAATAGTAGAGTGAAGGGCTTGTGGTGGCTTCTGAAAGTGGCCCTAGCTCTTGGCTAGGGCTAGCATGGCAGCTTGGTAACATGCCCAGGTGAGGACCCCATGGGGGCTGGTGGCCAGGCTGGGCCACTCCTCCAGGGCCAGTCTAAGAGGGATAGATTTGGCATATGCAGCTCAGCCTCCCCACAGATCCCCGCCCTCTAGGCCCACCACAGTGCTATCCCCAGCCAGGCAAGGGCCTCTGGTGTCCCAGCCAAGGCCTGTCCTCTAAAGAATTATCTGGAGAAACTTTCCCAGAATGCTGGGAATCTGCAGGGATCTTGGCAGAAACGATAGGAAGAACTTAGAAAGGATGCCTCCGTTAATCATTACAATATGCCTCAGTGTCTTCTGCAGTGCTTAGGGAGCAAGTTCCCACGAGACAAAGGACCAGAGTGTAGGAAATGTGAGAATATATGTCCCCTTCAAGGACACCTGGCCTGACAATGTGGGTGATCAGCGTCCTGCCAAAAAAAAAAAAAAAAAAAAAAATCACAAGAACAGAGACAAAGGGTCTTATCATACTACAAAATGACTGAAAACAATACAATTATAAGACCCAACCTTTCTGGTGGGACTGTAAGGAAACAGACACCTCGTGAACTGTTGTGGACTCGGAAATGGTTGCTCTTTCTGGAGGACACTATGAGCCTATGTTACAAGAGCCATATAAACAGTCCTACTTCTTAGACCTTAGCCCAGGGAACAAAGAGAGCCTTCTGCACATTACTGTGTACAGAAAAGTTGTCTCGGATGGTGAGGAAGCGGTGAGAAACAGCCCTGGTGCTCAGTAGCTACCACGAAGTAAACAGCACCTTAAGGATCCTGCAGCCATTAATACGATCAATGTGAAGATGGGTTTTGGCTGTGGAAAATACTAAGAGCAAGTAGTAGCAGGCAGAAGTTCACTAAACGGGGGATACCCTCCCATCACAGTGGGGGACTGCTGCCTTTATCAGTCTCCAGCAGAGGGGAGGGGCCCTGCAGGAAGAGCAGGAGTGGATATTTCAGGAGAGGGTCCTTGGGTACAATATTGTTTCAAAATAAAAACAGACGCGTGTGAATCCATCACCCACCCAAAGCACCAGAACACCTCTAATGATTTCAGTTCACCTCTTCCTTGACATCATCCCTCTGTCTCCCCTCAGAGATGGTTTCCTGAATTTCATCCTTGTTGTTCAAAAAATCTATAGTTTCATTGCATGATACACTGAAATTATTTCTTTAGTCTTGCTTGTTTCCAAACTGTGTAAAAAGAGCATCAGTTTTCTGAGACTTGCTTTTTTCACTAAATATCATGTTTTTGAGACTCATACAGGTTGATGGATGGAGCTGAAGCTTCTTCATTTTCACTGCTATGTTGTGTTTCATTATATAAATCTACTACAATTTACGCATTCTTTCATTGATGTGCATTTGGGCTCTTTTTTCACATTTGAAAAGTGTCATGAGCATTTTGGTACTTATTTCCTGGATCATATGTACAAATGGCTCCCTAGAGTATATACCTGGGCGTAGCATTGTTGGGTCATAAGGTATCTGGATATTCAACTTTATAAGACAATGCCAAATTGTTTTCCAAAGTGGGTCTGTGAATAATTCTGCCAGGAATGTATGCAAGGTAGTTTTCTCCACCACTTGGTATTATCAAACTTCTCAAGTTGGCCAGGTGTGATGGCTCACGCCTATAATCCCAGCACTTTGGGAGGCGGAGTTGGGCAGATCACCTGAGGTTGGGAGTTTCAGGCCAGCTTGACCAACATGGAGAAACCCCATCTCTACTAAAAATACAAAATTAGCCAGGCATGGTGGCTCATGCCTGTAATCCCAGCTACTTGGGAGGCTGAGGCAGGAGAATCACTTGAACTTGGGAGACAAAAGTTTGCGGTAAGCCGAAATTGTGCTGCGCCATTGCACTCCAGCCTGAGTAACAAGAGTGAAACTGTCTCAGAACAAAAAACAAAAAACAAAAAACTTCTCAAGTTTTGTCAATCAAATGAATGTAAAAATATCCTACAATGGTCTTGATTTGCATTTCCCTCATTATTAAAGAGGTTGAGCATCTTCACATGTTTGTAGACCACACGAGTTTCCTCTTCATAAAATGCCTGTTAGGTCTTTGGCCCATTTTTGTTTTTTAGACGGAGTCTTGCTCTGTCACCCAAGCTGAAGTGCAATGGCACCATCTTGGCTCACTGCAACCTCTGCCTCCTGGGTTTGAGCAATTCTCCTGCCTCAGCCTCCCAAGTAACTGGGATTACAGATGTGTGCCACCACGCCTGGCTAATTTTTGTATTTTTAGTAGAGACTGGGTTTCACCACCTTGACCAGGGTGGTGTCGGAATTCCTGACCTCAGGTGATTCCACTCACCTCGGCCTCCCAAAGTGCTGAGATTACAGGCGTGAGCCACTGTGCCCGGCCTGATTTGTGGTTCTGTACATACTGTTTACATATTCTTGATCCTAGTCCTTTTTCAGATATAGATGTGTGTGTGTGTGTGTGCGTGCAAATATCTCATTCCAGTTGTGTCATTTTTTTCTACTTTAAGATTTTCAAGTTTTGTCTGCTGAAAACTGCTATATTGCTAAATTTGACTGTAAGCTTAATATTGCTATATTGTATTTCACTATATAAATATACTACAATTTATACATTCTTATATACCTGTAGTCAAATTTATAAATTTGAAATTTTATGGTTAGCACAAAACAGCATAGTTTTTGTGTCTTGATTAGGAAATCCTTCCTCATCTGAAAGTCAGAAATAGATTCCCTTATATTTTCTATTAGAAGTGTTATTATTGAAATTTAAGGCCTTAACAGGGCTGGCATTTTTGTTTATGATATGAGGAACCTAATTTTAATTTATTTTTCCATTTACTGACCTATCCTGCCACTCCCCTCTCAGATATCAAAACTTTATGTTTGCATGGATGTATTTCTGGGCTTTCTATTAGCTATTTCTATGTTGGCACATTCTCATTCATTCATATAACTTTATAATAAATTTTGATAATTCGCAGGGCACATCATTCTTATTATTCTTCAAAATTTTCTTAGGTATTTATACCCTTTGTCCTTCAATATACATTTTAGAATCATCTTGCCAAAAATAATTTTATAAAAAATATGTTCTGGATTTTGAGTAGGGTTGTATGAAATCTACAGATCAATATGGAGAAGAATTGACAACTTTTATTCATGACCATGAGATAGCTCTACATTTACTTTTCTTTCTTCACATATTTCTGTACATTTTATCATTATTTTACACACAGGTCTTGCATATATTTTTAAACCATTTTTTAAAATGTGGTAATATATACACAACACAAAATTTAACATCTTAACCATTGTTAAGTGTACAGTTCAGTGGCATTAAGTAATTCACATCATTGTGCAACCTTCACTACCATCCATCTCCGGAACTATTTTCCCAAACTGAAATTCTGTACCTACTAAATAATAACTCCCTTTTTCCTTCTCCCTCAGTCCCTGGTAACCACCATTCTACTTTCTGTGTCTATGAATTTGACTAGGTACCTCATATAAGTGCAATCATACATGTCCTTTTATGATTTGCTATTTTACTTAGCAGAATGTTTTCAAGTTCATTTACACTGTAATGTGTATTATAATTTTATTCATTTTTAAGGCTGATTCATATTTCATTGTATGTATATACCACATTTTCTTTATCCATTCATCCATCCATGGACATTTGTGTTGTTTCCACCTTTTGTCTATTGTGAACAATGCTGCTGTGAACATGGATGTACAAATCTGTTTGAGCTCCTGCTTTCAATTCTTTCGTGTATATACCCAGAAGTAGATTGTTGAATCAAATGGTACTTCTGTTTTTAATTATTTTAGGGACCATCATACTGTTTTCCATAGTGGCTACACCATTTTACATCCAATACAAAGGGTTCCAATTTCTCCACATCCTCACCAACATTTGTTTCCTTTCTTTAAAAAAATTAATAATAGTCATCCTAATGGGTGTCCTGTACAAATTTTGTTAGATTGTTCCTAATCTATATTTCAATATTATAAATGGTATCTTTTAAAGATTCCAGTTTTTAAAAATTGTCTTCGTTTGAAATGATTTTAGGGTTTTAACAAAAATTATGAGGCTGGGCACGGTGGCTCATGCCAGTAATCCCAGAACTTTGGGAGACCAAGATGGGAGGATCACTTGAGGCCAGAAGTTCAAGACCATCCTAAGCAACAAAGTGAGACCACATCGCTACAAAAAATAAAAAAATTAGCCCTGCATGGTGGCACACACCTATAGCATAGCTTCTCTGAAGGCTGAGACAGAAGGAGCACCTGAGCCCAGGAGTTCAGCTGCAGTGAGCTATGATTGTGCCACTGCAATCCAACCTGGGTGACAGAGTGTGACTTTAGCTCTACAAAAAAAAAAAAAAAAAAAAAAGTTGCAAAAAAATGAACACAGACTTCCCATTCCTTCTACACCCAGCTTCCCCTAATGTTGGCATCTTACTTATCTAACCCAGAAAATTAACACTGACACAATACTATTACATAATCTATAGACCTAACTTGAACTTGGCCAATTCTCCCACTAACATTCTTTTCCTGGTCTGAGGTCCAGTCCAGGGTCCCACACTGTGATTCGTTGTCCTGTTGTTACCAGGGTGTCCTTGCTCCCAGAGCTCCCAAGATGGTGGTGGGCTGCTTCCAAGATGGCAGCAAGCCTCTTGTTCTCTGACCTGGGGTTCTTGGCCTCAAGGATTCTAGAGAATGGAATCTTGGGCCATGTGGTGAGTATTATAGGTCTATCGGAAGCCGTGGGTCACGGAAGAGAACTGTGGAACCCAGCTACTAGTGTTCAGCTCGATTAGGACGAACCCAGGCACTTAGCCGTGCAGGAACAATGGCAAGCCTTTAGCCCAATCCGGAGTGGCAATGGGCACCTCGCTGGATCAGGAGCACAGCAAACACCCTGCTGGATCCGGAGGGGTGGAAGTCAGCAGTGGGTCTGCGACTGCGACAAACAGCAGTGGTGGACGGCAAGCGAAAGCTCAGCTCGAGCCGTAACAAACATGGACCAGTAGAGTGTGCAGTTGCAAGATTTTATAAAGTGAAAACAGAGCTCCCATACGAAGGGAGGGAACCCAAAGGGGTAGCTGTTGCTGGCTCGAATGCCTGGGTTTATATCCCAATCACTGTCACTCTCACTGTGCTCTCAGGTGATAGATGATTGGCTATTTCTTTACCTCCTTTTTTTGCCTAATTAGTATTTTAGTGAGCTCTCTTTACTATCTGATTGGTCAGGTGTGAGCTAAGATGCAAGCCCCGTGTTTAAAGGTGGAAGCGGTCACCTTCCCAGCTAGGCTTAAGGATTCTTAGTTGGCCTAGGAAATCCAGCTAGTCCTGTGTCTCAGTCCCCCTCTCAACAGGAAAACCCAAGTGCTGTTGGGGAGGTTGGCTGACGACCGCTCTAACTGCTTCCTGCTGAATTGGGGCATAGTAGGAGTTGTGCAGTTGAGATTTCCTCGGGAGGGGTGCCTTTGATATCATCAACATCGGAGCATGGGCTAGCAGGCCGGTCCAGGGGTCCACAGTAGGTCTTAGTCGTGGACTGCATCTGGGGCTCCATTTGAAGAACAATTTGTAGTTTTACAGCTTCGGTTCTGGAAGAGACAAACTTAACAAGAGACAGGGATTGAAATATATGGCCTGCAGTATAGGGGATTATTTCTTTGGCACACTTTACAGGCCCTGACTATCTGCTTGATAGTTTTAAAAAGGTCTGGTCCAGTAAACAATAATTTGGCCATCTGATGGGTGCTATCAATGCCTAAATGAAAGATTTGGTGAAAGATTTCAAGTAATTTTCATTGGTTAGCTGCAGGAAAAAGTGTTTTTCCTTCTTCGTTGGCTAGCCATCTTGAGGGGAGGAAACTATGTCCTCGTGAGGTTCCCTATTCTATTTCTCCTGTTGAGTACCAGGGCTTGGTTTCCCGGAGAGGATTACCCCATACTAGGGATCCTTCTATAAGCATTTCTAATGGAGGGTCCTGCTTTGTGGTTCTTTTGGCTTCAATATCTGCTTGGTGGTTCCCTTCTATTTCCCTTTCCTTTCCTTTCCTTTCTGATGACCCCGGCAGTGGAAGACTGCCACCTCTTTAGGTTTCTCTACCACCAATAATAATCTGCTAATGGCTTCCTGATGTTTGATAGGTGTTCCCTCAGAAGTTACGAATTCTCTTTCTCTCCATATTGCTGCGTGGGCATGGAGGACAAGGTAAGCATACTTACAGTCTGTATATAGATTTACCCTTTTTTCCTTCTCCTAATTCCAGTGCCCAAGTGAGGGCTATTAGTTCTGCCAGCTGAGCACTAGTTCCTAGAGTGAGGGGATTACTTTTAAGTAGTCCATTATCACTGACCACTGCATACCCCGCTTTTTGAAGTCCTTTTTCTACAAAGGAACTTCCATCAGTATACAAGTCGAGGTCAGGATCAGTCAAGGGAACCTCTGAAAGGTCCCCTCGAGCGGCATAGGTTTGAGCAATCACCTGTTGACAGTTATGTTCTATCTTTTCTTCATCGTCTGGAAGAAATGTAACTGGATTAAAAGTTGCAAAAGTGCGCAGTCACAGCACTGGCCCTTCAAGTAATAGAGCCTGATATTTATGCAAATTGTTGTCTGACAGCCACAAGTCTCCTTTAGCAGTGAGTATGCCGTTCACATCATCAGATGTCCACACAATAAGATCTCTTCCTTATATTATTTTAACTGTTTCAGATACTAAGACTGCTACTGCTGCCACTACCTGTAAACAATGAGGCCAATCTTTTGCCACTACATCAAT
The DNA here is from genome assembly GCF_037993035.2 of Macaca fascicularis. Classification (NCBI taxonomy): domain Eukaryota; kingdom Metazoa; phylum Chordata; class Mammalia; order Primates; family Cercopithecidae; genus Macaca; species Macaca fascicularis. The sequence continues at coordinate 100,327,003 of NC_088376.1, forward strand.
TTCCTTACTCAGGTATGCCATGGGTTGCAAGCTCATCCCTCAGACCTGTGTAAGGACTCCTACAGCTATTCCTGTTTTTTTCTGTGACATATAAAGAAAAGTCTTGCCCCGTTGGCAAGCTTAACACTGGGGCTTGGGTTAGGGACTTCTTTAGGGTCTGGAAAGCCGCTTCTGCTTCAGGTGTCCGTCTTACTAAATGGGTATTGGCTTTGAGTTTCCTTAATTAGTGTATATAATGGTCTGGCTATTTCGCCGTACCTGGGAATCCATATTCGGCAGAAGCCTGTTATGCCAAGGAACCCTTTTAGTTGCTTTAGGGTTTGGGGATGAGGATAAGCCAGTATAGGCTGGGTACGTTCCTCACTGAGGGCCCTGGTGACCTTGGATAATTTTAGCCCTAAGTATTTAACCTGCTGTAAGCACAGCTATGTCTTTGGCTTGGAAACCTTGTAGCCATAGGTGGTGAGGAAATTTAAGAGTGCTTGGGTGGCTTGATGGCATAAGGTTTCCGAACGGGCGGCTAAAAGTAAATCATCCATGTACCAAAGGACAAGAGTGTCCAGGTATGAGAACTGGCTCAAGTCTTGGGCTAATGCCTGGCCAAATAGATGGGGGCTATCCCTGAACTCTTGGGGTAAGACAGTCCAGGTGAGTTGAGATGTTGGGTTCAAAGGATCTTCAAAGGCAAACAAGAATTGAGAGTCAGGATATACAGGGATGCAGAAAAAGGCATCCTTAAGGTCTAGGACTGTAAACCACTCTGCTTCCTCTGGTATTTGGGAAAGCGGAGTGTAAGGGTTAGGTACAGCTGGGTATAGGGGGACAATGGCCTCATTGATAATCCTGAGATCCTGCAATAACCTCCACTGTCCGTTGGGTTTCTGTACTCCTAAGATTGGAATATTGCAAGGGCTATTGCTTGGTTTAACTAGGCCTTGGGCTTTTAGGTCCTTAACAATCTTTTGGAGTCCTTGTTGGGCCTCGGTTCTAAGGGGGTACTGCTTTGGTGGGGAAAGGAGGAGGAATCCTTTAGTTTAACTTGAACAGGATGGGCATTCTTTGCTCGTCCATATTGTCCTTCTCTTGCCCAGACTTCAGGATTAATTCCTTCCTCAAGCAGGGGACAACAAACGGGTGTTCCTTCTCCTATGTTCAGTGTATAATGGCCCCCGCTTTTGCTAGAATGTCTCTCCCTAACAAGGGAGTGGAGCTTTCAGGCATAATTAGAAAAGCATGTGAAAGAGTAAAGTTCCACAGTCACAACTTAGTGGCTGGGAGAAGTATCAGCCACTAAGTTGTTCCCCAGTTACAACCAGACAGTGACTGGCTGTCCTAGGATCCCTCGGATAGTGACAGATTTGGAGGACAGTTGTCCAGGACAGGAGAGTAAGACTGAGAAGGCCGTGCCAGTGTCCAGAAGACAGTTAACCTCCTGGCCTTCAATGGTCAAGCATACCTGGGGCTCTGTGAGGGTGATGGCATGGGCTGGCGCTTGTCCCGGGCACCCTCAGTCCTGCTGCTGGATCATCTGGTTAGTGGTTCTGACTCAGGATCTTCGTCCCCTGGGGCAATGGGCCTTCCAGTGATTCCCGTGACATAAGGGGCATGGATGAGGGGGCAGCTTATTTTTGTTTTTTTTTAAAGCAAAACTCCATTTTTATTATTTTTAAATTCCATTGAATTCTGGCCCGTATGCCATAGGATTTCTGGAATGTCACATTTCTTTAGAAAATTTCAGTGTTAAGTCTAGGTTCATTAAAAAATACTAACAAAGTTTAGGAACATACTTGGCGTTTCAGAAGGTAGGTGTATTTTTTTGGAAAGTACCTGGATTTTGAGAAATTCAGACCAATCTAAATTTACCTTGCCATCCTTGGTCATGTACTCTCAAAGGCCAAAATAACAGATTTATAACAGTATAAACCAGCAAATTCTTGCCATTCTTTTGGTTTGTTAGTCTTCTCTATACAAGTTTGATTTTACATATACACCCTGGCATTCTTGAGTCTGGTTCTAGTTACTGGTTTAATGACAATAATTTAAGGCAGAAAAGGAATAATGACCACATATAAGGGAGCCTCCTCACGCAAGGAAACAACAGCTTTTTTTTTTTTTAAAGCCAGGGAAGAAGAGCAACTTCCAAATAATAAAATTTCTTCCTTAGGTAATGACAGTGTAGAGGGCCTCATAGGAGACGGTGCAGTGAGTCATTCCTTCCTGTTTCATCTCCCCTCTTAAGAGTACTGATTTTGTGATCATTGCCTTATGGCCACAAACAAAAAGCAAAGAGTTAGGCTATATGTTGCTAAACTACAGAATCAGTTGAATTCCTACTTTTTCATGAGCATCGGTTCATATTTTAATTTGGTAGTCTGGGGTTTTAAGCCTGCCATTCTTTTGCAATGTCATAGAAATCAGCCACCCTACCAGAGGGGTACTTACATTTCTTGTGCTCTTCAAAATATTTTATGGTGCCCACAACTTTTTCCTCCTGAAACTTACTCTCAGTAAGACATTGTTCTAGATCATAATAAGTAAATATTTAATTGACTATTTTGTCATAAGACTCCAAATTTTCTATCCTGGAATCATATATGCATATATTAATGGAAAGTATTTCTCTTCTACCCCGTCTCAACAGCACAGTCCCCAACACCCTACAATTCCCTAGACATTATCCATTCTCATTTTTGTACCAATATCTGTATCAGTTTGGATCTTTCCAAGCGAGTGAAACTCATTTTGGCCAACTTAAACAATAAGTGAATTTGTTGAAAACCTAAGGGCGTTATAGAATTACTGAAAAGGTTAGACAGCAAGGTTTGAAAATTAATTGCAATCAAGGCATTTTGGGGACCCAAGAATCAGAAATTCCAGGAAGAGATCCATAACAACACAGACTGGATGCTGCCACTTTGTACGATCAGTGGTGTTTCTTCTATCCTTGCATAACAGTTTCAATATTTAAATCCCCAGAAGATAGAATCCAATTGTGGAAGTATAGATCATTTACTAGGGAGCAAGAAAGAAAATTGCGGTTCTATTTGAAATGGTAAATGGAGTTTGGATGATCAAAACTGACAAGTTATGGGCAATTATGAGCCAATACAGCTTTTGAAAATATACATAATATTTTGTTTGTGTGTTTTGTTCTAAAGTATTTTATTTTATTATGCTTTAAGTTCTAGGCTACATGTGCACAACGTGCAGGTTTGTTACATATGTATACATGTGCCATGTTGGTGTGCTGCACCCATCAACTCGTCATTTACATTAGGTATATCTCCTAATGCTATCCCTTCCCCCTCCCCCAACCCCACAATAGGCCCCGGTGTGTGATGTTCCCCTTCCTGTGTCCTAGTGTTCTCATTGTTCAATTCCCACCTATGAGTGAGAACATGCAGTGTTTGGTTTTTTGTCCTTGTGATAGTTTGCTGAGAATGATGGTTTCCAGCTTCATCCATGTCCCTACAAAGGACATGAACTCATCCTTTTTTTATGGCTGCATAGTATTCTATGGCATCTATGTGCCACATTTTCTTTTTTTTTTTTTTTCTTTTTTTTTTTTTTTTGAGACGGAGTCTTGCTCTGTAGCCCAGGCTGGAGTGCAGTGGCCGGATCTCAGCTCACTGCAAGCTCCGCCTCCCGGGTTCACGCCATTCTCCGGCCTCAGCCTCCCGAGTAGCTGGGACTACAGGCGCTGCCACCTCGCCCGGCTATTTTTTTTGTATTTCTTAGTAGAGACGGGGTTTCACCGTGTTAGCCAGGATGGTCTCGATCTCCTGACCTCGTGATCCGCCCATCTCGGCCTCCCAAAGTGCTGGGATTACAGGCTTGAGCCACCGCGCCCGGCCAATGCCACATTTTCTTAATCCAGTCTGTTATTGATGGACATTTGGGTTGGTTCCAAGTCTTTGCTATTGTGAATAGTGCTGAGGCGGCTTATTTCTATTTGGACAATCTTTTTTAAAGTGTCCTTGTAGACTGCACTGGAAGCAAGCACTATTAGGCATTCGATTTGCCCAGGTTTTCCCTTTTCCAGAGCCTCCAAAGTCTGCTTGCCTGAGGGCCATGACTAAAGCGGTGGCCTTTTTTTATCCCGTTTGTCCCATTCTGCCTGCTCCTCCTGATCTCTATTATAAAAAACCAAGGTTGCCAAGTTCAATAGGGTTTCCAGGTTTTGCTCCGGGCCTAAGATGGACTTTTGACATTTTTTTCTAATGTCTGCAGCTGACTGAGTGATAAACTTATCCTTTAAGATTAGTTGGCCTTCAATAGAGTCAGGTGACAGGGAGGTATGCTTCCTCAATGCCTCCCTTAGTCTCTCCAGAAAGGCAGTGGGATTTTCTTCCTTTCTCTGTGTTACAGTGGACATCATTTGATAATTCATAGCCTTCTTTCTAGTTTTCCTTAGTCCTTCTGGCACGCAAGTTAGCAAATGTCTGCAGCACCAATTTCCATGTTCGGATCCTGTGTCCCAGTGATGGTCTACAATGGGAACTGCCTGCTGGCCTGTGGGGAATTGTTCTTTCCTCTGTTGTCATCCTATCTCTCATTTGGGGTTAGTGTCTGTTTTAGCAGTAACATTATTTCTCTCCATGTCAGATCAAAGGATTGTCCTAACCCTTGTAAAACATCACTCAGATAGCCATCAGGGTTATCTGAGAATTTACCTAGGTCTATTTTAATTTGCTTTAAGTCTGAGAGAGAAAAAGGTACATGCGCTCTGGCTGGGCTGAATTCTCCTCCTCCTACTGCTTGGAGGGGGCATAATCGGGGAATATTGGCACCCTTTGGTTCATTGTTTACCCCTTTGTCTACCTCCTTTTGGACCGTTTGGGTGGAACGGGGGTCCTTATGAGTTGGGGAAGGAGTCGGGGTGACGCCAGGGTAGGGAGGTAGACTCTGAGGTTTCCTGTAGTGCATAAATCACACTTTTGACATAATTGTGAGTTGTCTCTTAATGAAAAGAAAGTTTGTACATATCGCACTTCACTCCATTTGCCTTCTTTTCTACAAAAAGGTCTAGCTGTAAGATGGTGTTATAATTTATGCTTTCCTCAGGAGGCCAGGTTTCTCCCCCTTGAAGAGGATATTGTGGCCAGGCGGTACTGCAGAAGAATATGTCGTTTCTTTCTTAGTATCTGAGGGTCAGATTGGTCCTAATTCTCCAGAATACACCTTAGGGGTGTTTTTGCCTTGGTGGGAACGTTTCCCATCTGAAAAAAGAACATAGGGATGTCAGCACCCCCAGTCATTTTCCGATGAGCATTAGTCCTAGAGCATCCTCTATGTTCCTAATGTTTATTCCTTTCCAGGGTGCGTAACCACCCATGGACCTCTGCTTATCGGATTAGTTACGCTCACTGATGTAGCAGTCCTGCACCTGTTTTCCCACCTTTCTTGACCACAAAGAAAGGGGTCTGGGCTGCTGGATTCTAGTGGTCCTTTACCAACTCGTCCAACATTGCCTTTGTGCTCAGGGGTGAGTCCTAGAGCTGGGCTGGGTTCCTGAGTATTTCATAACAACCCAGTTTGCCTCATCAAGATACATTCCCATAAACAGTTCTTTTGCAAATTCGTTTCAGAGAGGGTGTAGGTAACTTTTCGAGTCAGCATTGAGATAGAGTTTTTTGATTCTGTAAGTACTTTAAGGCTTGGCTGAATGCAAACAGCTCCAACGTTTGAGCAGACCAATTATTGGGCAATTCTCCTATCTCTGCTTCCACAAGAGTCTCCCTGTCAATTACTGAATACCCATTGTGGTTTTTTCTCAATCACCTGTCCTGAAGGGAGTTCCTCCTAGGTGTGGTCAGATCTTTGTATGGTAATTAAGATTTAAATCCCCTCTTAGGAAACCTGCTGGGTTAAGGGAATTTTCCGTGGTTAATGTTAAATCACCTTTTTCTAACAGAATAGCCCCATACTTTTAGATTTTTGAGTTAGTAAGCTACCTTTTTGCTTTTTTGACTTAGAATAATTCTGAACTGGTGAAATGTGCTCACAATGAGGTTTCCTCTAAAAGTTACTTTTCTACTTTCTTCTGTTAGCAAAGAAGTTGCTGCTACAGACTGAATGCATTTGGGCCATCTGTGGGTTACTGGTTTAAGGATTTTTGATAGGAAGGCTACAGGTTGTTAGTGGTCTCAGTGTTTTCAGGCTACATCCTTATTTACACTGACAGCAAGGTAGTATTGGAGTGTTACAGGGTCACGGAGAGGACCTTCAATTATCAATTATAGGTTTAAGTTTACCCTGGCTTTTAAAGGAATAGGGCACACCTTTTTTTTTTTTTTTTTTTTTTTTTTTTTTTTTTTACTATTTCTATCTTTCTCTTTCTCTCTTTGACTCCCTTTTTGTCTCTCTGCCTCTTTCTCCTCTCTATCTCTCTGTCTCTCTCTCTTTCTCTCTCTCTTCTCTTAGCCATTTACAAACTTGGGGCCCTGGCAAGGGTGGTGGGGAACGGGTCCCACATATAACTGCCCATGTCGAGAGCTATATACTTAAATCAGGAGGGACACCAGGGACAAGACTCCCTGTGTTTATAGCCTAGATACCTAAGGATACAGTGTAGAGTTTCCTTAGATCCCTTTGGAGATACAACTTGCTAGAGGAAATGAAAGTCTGAACCATTAGTACCTAGGAGGCAGCGATGGGAGGAAGTAGATTCAGAGGTAAGGAGAATTTTGGGGCTACACTTTCAAAAAAGTCGTGGTCGGGACCCAGGAGGTATGGGTCAGAAGGAAAGGTAGGGGCGCACACATGGGCGACTGTTGAATAGAGACTTCTGGCTGTAAGGCCAGGAGTTTGGGACAATAACTTTCTGCCTCTAGTCAGCCCCAGGATTCCCCAGGAAAATTGAAAGTGGAAGCTGGTTCCAGGCAGAACAATGTTCCCAACCCAGAAGGGTTGGGGGTTGTTATAAAGCCCTTCCCCAGACAGCCTCACACCTGACTCTTAAGTCTGGTGGTCATGCTAATCATTTTTAACTGGCTGACAGGTGCCCGGTATTTTCCTCCAATTCTAAGGAAGGATAGGACAGAATAGCAAGTGAAAGTGGTCCAATATTACTCACCACTTTGGAGGTCCCTTTGTGGTTGCCAAATTTTTACGGGGGGTCCTTGCTCCCAGAGCTCCCAAGATGGTGGCGGGCCACTTCCAAGATGGCAGCGAGCCTCTTGTGCTCTGACCTGGGGTTCTTGGCCTCACGGATTCCAAGGAATGGAATCTTGGGCCATGAAATGAGTGTTACAGCTCTATTAGAAGCTGTGGGTCACGGAAGAGAGCCCTGGAACCCAGCAACTAGTGTTCAGTTCGATTAGGATGAATCCAAGCACTTAGCCTTGCAGGAACAATGGCAAGCCTTTAGCCCAATCCGGAGCCGCAATGGGCACCTCGCTGGATCAGGAGCACAGCAGACACCCTGCCGGATCCAGAGGGGTGGAAGTCAGCGGTGGGTCTGCGACGACGACAAACAGCAGTGGTGGACAACGAGTGAAAGCTCAGCTCGAGCCGTAACAAACATGGACCAGTAGAGTGTGCAGTTGTAAGATTTTATAGAGTGAAAACAGAGCTCCCATAAAATGGGAGGGGACCCAAAGTGGGTAGCTGTTGCTGGCTTGAATGCCTGGGTTTATATCCTGATCATTGTCCCTCCCGCTGTGCTCTCAGGCGATAGATGATTCTTTACCTCCTGTTTTTGCCTAATTAGCATTTTAGTGAGCTCTTTTTACCACCTGTTTAGTTGGGTGTGGGCTAAGTTGCAAGCCCCGTGTTTAAGTGGATGCGGTCACCTTCCCAGCTAGGCTTAGGGATTCTTATTCAGCCTAGAAAATCCAGCTAGTCCTGTCTCTCAATGTCTTCTTAGTCTCCTACAGTCTCGGAAAGTTCCTCAGCCTTCTTCATGCTTTAATACTTGAAAAGTACTAGGCAGTTATTTTGTAGAATGCCCCTCAATCTGTTTGGTGATGTTTTTTGTTTTTTTTAAAATTTTTCTTCCACTTTTATTTTAAGTTCAGGGGTACATGTGCAGGATGTGCAGATTTGTTACACAGGTAAATGTGTCCTGTGGTGGTTTGCTGCACGGATCAAACCATCACCCAAGTATTAAGCCCAGCATCCATTAGCTATTATTCCTGATGCTCTCCCTTCCCCATGCACCCTTGTTTGGTGTTTTCTTATGATTATATTAAGGCATGTATTTCTGGCAAGAATACTTCAGAAGTGCTGTTGTGCCCCTAGTACATCATATGCAGGGGTGTATGATGTCATCACATCCCCTTACTGGTGATTTTAATTTTGATTACTTGGTTAAAATGGTGTTAAAATATTATTTTCCCCTTTGTAAATGATAAGTATCTTATGGTGAGACACACTTTGATATTATGTAAATATCTGTTTCTCATAACTTCATCCTCTAATTTTAATATTCATCAATGATTCTTGCCTGTAACAGTTATAACTGGTGCTTGCCAAATGGTGATTTTTGTATTTTCATCTTTTTTTCTACACTTATTACTGTGGGATTCCTCAGTAAGGAAGAGCTCTCCCTTTGATACGACTTATTTAGTCATTTATTTATTTATACCATTATGAACTCATATTTATTCTATGGGTTATAACCTATTACTATCATTATTTATTTTGTTGCTAAAATTGTCCCAGATTTGTCCACTGAGGACGCCTTCAGTTTGGCTCCTGTGTTCTTTTGACGTGCCTCCATCATTTTAGGGTGCTTTCTTGCTTTCTGGCACCACAAGATATTTTATAATCATCTTGTACTGTCCCTGCTCCAACGGTGGAATCAACCATTTCTCCAATGAACTCTGATTCTTTTATTTAGGAACCAAGATCTAAGTACTAGGTGTGCTCATTGCTACTAAGTTGTTATTTTTTTCTAGGCCATCTAGTGGACAGAGCTAGAAAATAGACATCTATCTATCTATCTATCTATCTATCTATCTATCTATCTATCATGAGTTCATTCTGGTATCTTTGGTTCCAATCCAACACCACAGTCTTCATTCTAGTCTTCCCTGTCTTTTGTGTGTGTGTGTGTGTGTGTGTGTGTGTGTGTGTGTGTGCGCGCGCACACGCGCGCGCATGTGTTTTAGACAGAGTCTCGCTCTGTCACCCAGGCTGGAGTGCAGTGGTGCCATCTCAACTCACTGCAACCTCCGCCTCCTGGGTTCAAGCAATTCTCCTGCCTCAGACTCTGGAGTAGCTGGGATTACAGGCAGGTGCCACCATATCCAGCTAATTTTTGTATTTTTTAGTAGAGACGGGGTTTCACCATGTTGGCTAGGCTGGTTTTGAACTCCTGACCTCAGGTGATCCACCTGCCTTGGCCTCCAAAGTGCTGAGATTACAGGTGTGAGCCACTGCGCCCAGTTTCCCCTGTCCTTTGTTGTAACTCCTTTCTCTGACAAAAACCTAGCTCTTATTATCTACAATATAGTTACTTATTTACTTAAATATAGTATACACATAGTTTCAGAACTGCAAATCCATCTCTGTGAAAAACAAATTCACTAACTAGGATAACAATATTTGTGTACAGTTCTTTTCATCTTTAGCTTTACAATATGTAGTCAATATGCTATTTTTAGGTTACTTAGATTAGTCCTTTTCTTCCCCATCCTCTTAAATGCAGTTATGATGTTTATTTGTATCACATTAGGTTTATTTGCTGCTGTTGGATTACTTCTTTGTACAGGTTGGTTTTAATTGCCTATTTGGGGATGGGGTGTATGTGAAACCTTACTAAGGTTGTAAAATCAGAATTACACAAAAAGCTATACTCAGAGAATGGTCCCTCCCCTTCCATCCCGTCTATCCCATTCCGTTCCCTCATTCTTTTCACCCATTCCCACCCACTCACCCTCAGAGGTAATTAGTCTCATTAGTTTGTGACTTGTTCTGTATTTTTTTCACAAATGAGCAATACATGTATATTCTTATATCCCCTTTTATTACATGAAGAGCAGCTTACTAGAGATACTCAAGCATTTTGCTTTCTTCACTTACCAATATGGTCTGGAAATCATTCCATATCAATGAATAGACATTTTCCTAATTCTTTTTTACAGTTGCATAATGTCACTTTTTTATTTTTGAGATGGTCTTACCCTGTTACCCAGGCTGGAGTGCAGTGGAGCATTCATAGCTTATGGCAGCTTCAATCTCCTGGGCTCAAGTGACCCTCCTGTTTTAGTCTCCCATGTAGCTGGGACTAACAGCATGCATCACTACACCTGGTTAATTATTTTGTGTTTTGTAGAGATGGGGCCTTATTTTGTTGACCAGGCTGGTGTTGAACTCCTGGGCTCAAGCAATCCTCTTGCCTCAGCCTCCCAAAGTGCCGGGATTACAGGTGTGAGGCACCACGCCAGTTCTTGTATTGCACTGAGTGGCTATACCACTATTTATTCAGCCAGTCTCCTATGTATATGGATATTTAGTTTTTTCCCAATATTTTGCAATACAATCAATGCTGCAGTGTGAATAACCTTGTACATATGTATTTTCTTACTGTCGGAAGTGTATTTCCAGGGTAAATTCCCAAAGTGGGATTGCTAAATCAAAAAGCAAGTGTCTACATAGTTTTTTAGGTGTATCAGTGGTCTGTAAGACTGTCCCCAGGCTCTGCAATTCACCAGAAGCATTTATGGGCCTCAAAAGTTATTCTAGGGCCGGGTGCAGTGGCTCACGCCTGTAATCCCAGCATTTTGGGAGGCCAAGGTGGGAGGATCACCTAAGATCAGGAGTTCAAGACCACCCTAGCCAATATGGTAAAACTCTATATCTACCAAAAATACAAAAATTAGCTGGGTGTGGTGGTGTGCGCCTGTTGTCCCAGCTACTTGGGAGCCTGAGGCAGGAGCATTACTTGAACCTGGGAGGTGGAGGTTGAAGTGAGCCAAGTTCACACCACTGCACTCTAGCCTGGGGAACACGGCGAGACTTCATCTCAAAAAAAAAAAAATAATAATGTTATTATACACACTGCTACAACTTATTACAACAAATGAGTACAATGCAGGGTCAATAAAGGGAAAAGGCACAGTGGGTGGAGTCTAGAGGATACTGGGTACAATCTTCCCATCTTCTCCCAATGAAAGTACATGGGATGCCCTTACTCCCCCAACAATGAACTGCAGCAACATGTGTGAAGTCTTTTCTGCCAGGGAATCTCCCTGAGCCTAAGAGCCCAGCATTGTTATTGGGGATTGAACGTGAAGCCACACAGTGCCTTCATGACTAAAACGTCCATGACTGAAACTGCATTGCCCAATTTCAGACCCCAAGAAGGAAAGATGTTCAACATAAGGCACAAGCTATCTAGACAAGATGGTACAATGTGGTTCAAGGTTCCAAGCATGCCAAACACTCTTTTAAAACATGTTTTTAGAGATAAGGTCTTGCACACTGCAGCCTTAAACTCCTGGGCTCAAGCTATCAGGAGTGGCTCAACCTCCCAAGGGGCTAGGACTACAAGTGTACTCCACCATGCCTGGCTAATTTTTGTTTGTTTGTTTCTTTAGAGATGCGGGGTGGGTCTCACTATGTTGCCTAGGCTGGTCTTGAACCCCTGGCCTCAAGCAATTCTCCCCCCTCAGCCTCCCCAAATGCTGGGATTTTAGGCATGAGCCACTGCACCTGGCCCCAAACACTCTTAATGGTAGCAGAGGGAACACTCCAAAAGTTCAATTCCAGAAGCCAGCCAAAGACTAATCACTCAAGTAGTCCTTTCTTTTTTTTTTTTTTTTTTTTGTTTTTGAGACGGAGTCTCGCTCTGTCGCCCAGGCTGGAGTGCAGTGGCCGGATCTCAGCTCACTGCAAGCTCCGCCTCCCGGGTTCACGCCATTCTCCTGCCTCAGCCTCCCGAGTAGCTGGGACTACAGGCGCCCACCACCTCGCCCAGCTAGTTTTTTGTATTTTTTTAGTAGAGACGGGGTTTCACCGTGTTAGCCAGGATGGTCTCGATCTCCTGACCTCGTGATCCACCCGTCTCGGCCTCCCAAAGTGCTGGGATTACAGGCTTGAGCCACCGCGCCCGGCCAAGTAGTCCTTTCTTAACATGTGCAAGACGTAAACAAATCAGGGTGTCTGGGTTAATTCGTTCTTTAATATCAGGTATTACCGAATTGTCCTTCAGAAAGGTTGTGCCAGTTTGCATTCCCATCAGCAATGTACGAAAGAACTTGTTTCCCCACAGCCTCATCAACAAAATGCGCCCATGTGATAGGTGAGACACGTTATCACAGTATTGCTGTAATTAGCATTTCCGCAAATTTTGAGTGAGTTTGAATATTTTTTTATTGAATGGAATACTTTTACAAATTATATTTTCTAATTGTTTTGGGAGAAATGCAACTGACTTTTATATATTCACATTATATGCAGCTACCTTGCTAAGCTCTCCTATTGTTTCTAATTCTCTGTAGATTCTTTGGGGTTTTATTTTCTTTTCAATCTTTACGCCTTTAATTTCTCTTTCTTATCTCATTGCACTGGCTAGGGCCACCAGTATAATGTCAAATAAGTAATTGTGAGCATCTTTGTCTTCCCTCTGATTTTAAAAGGGATACTTTTAATGTTTCCTTTTTAGGATTTTGTTGTTGTTGTTGGGGGGAGAGATAGTTTTTTTTGTTATTAAATCAAATAATTTCTCACTTAGGATTTTTCTTTAAAAATCACAAATTGTTGAATTTTATCAAATGTATTTTCTGCATCTATAAACATGATTATATGGTTTTCTCCATTGATCTGTTAAGTATTGATTTATTACTTGTATAAATATAAGTATTTATATATTGTCTAGGCCAGGCTTAGTGGCTCAGGAGGCTGTAATCCCAGCACTTTGGGAGGCCAGGGCGGGCGGATCAGCTCGAGGTCTCGACCAACCTGGCCAACATGGTGAAACCCTGTCTCTACTAAAAAATACAAAAATTAGCCAGGCGTGGTGGCACACGCCTGTAATCCCAGCTACTCAGGAGGCTGAGGCAGGAGAATTGCTTGAACCCAGGAGGCGGAGGTTGCAGTGAGCTGACATGATACCACTGTACTCCAGCCTGGGCAACAAGAGTGAGACTCTGTTTCAAAAAAAAAAGTATATATATATGTATATGTATATATATATATATTTATATTTTCTAATAGTAAAACCATCTTTGCATTTCTGGTTAAAACTGTTTTTAACTGGCCGTGCATGGTGGCAGATTGCCAAGACAGGCAGATTGTTTGAGCTCAGGAGTTCCAGACCAACCTGGGCAACATAACAAGACCTCATCTCTACAAAAAATATAAAAATTAGCTGAGTGTGGTGGGTGCACCTGTAGTCTCAGCTACTCAAGGAGGCTGAGGTGGGAAGATTGCTTGCGCCTGGGAGGTCAAGGCTGCTGTGAGCCGAGATTGTGCCACCGCATCCTAGCCTAGGTGACCAAGTGAGACACTGTCTCAAAGATAAAACTGTATTTACTGTGATATATTTTCTCTTAATGCACCATTAAATTTGATTTACTAACATTGTATTTAGAGTTTTTTGCATCCATTTTTATGAATGAAACGTATCTGTCATTTCCTTTTTGTACTGTAATTTTCTAGTTGTGCTATCAAAGTTAAAAATCTTTGGGAGTATATATCTTTGCCTATTCTCTGAAAAAAAAATTAAATAAATTGGACTTCCTTTATTGGAAGATTTTTTACTTCTACTCTAATTTAGTCATTATAGAACTTTTAAGACTTTCTATTTATTCTTAAATCTGTTTTGAGTAATTTTGTTTTAGAAATTTAATTCACCTAAGTTTTTAAATTCATTGGCATAAAGTTGATGTTCATATCCAATTATATTTTCAGTCTTGCTATATCTGTATATTCCTTTTTGCATATATAAAAGACTTATTTGTATCTTCTGTCTTTTTTATTTTATTTTTTTACATAATTTCACTAAAGGTTTGTCTGTCTTATTAATCTATTCAAGGAACTAATTTTGAACTTTGTTGATTCCTTTTCTTATTCTTTTGTTTCTAGTTCCTTTATTTTTGTCTTAACTTTACTACCTTCTTCCTTTACTTTCTTTAGATTTATTCTTTTGTGTTTTTTCCCACTTATGACGGTTGTTTAGTTGATTAATTTTCAGTCTTTCTGATTTTCTATTATAAAGCACTTAAAGCTATAAACTTCCTACAAGTACCACTTTTTATACCACCCATAAGTTTTGATATGTTATGGTTCTTACTATCATTCATTTATAAATCTTTTTAAACTCCCACCATGATTTCTTCTTTAACTTTTTAACTTAAAAACATATGGAGCTATCGCTATCTCTATCATCTCTGTATCTATCTTCATTCCATCCTCATGGGTTAGAAGGCTCAATATTTTTCTTAAGATATAAATTCTTCTCTACTATCGATTCAATACAATCTCAATGATTGCATTCATTTAATACAATCAATATTTGAATTTGCTTACATTTTTCCCATTTTTGCCACTCATTATTGCATCTCCGGCTGTCCTCCAGAGATCATTTTCCTTCTGGTCTTTATTTATTTAAATATGGAACACTTTACAAATTTGTGTCATCCTTGTGCAGAGGTCATGCTAATCTTCTCTACATCGTTCCAATTTTAGTACATGTGCTGCCAAAGCCAGCACCCTTTGTATCTTTTAAACGTTCAATCAAATCAGGTCTCTTGCTGTGTGTTCTCTCAATTTCTGATTATCTCTATAATTATATTTATTTTGCCCTAGTTCTTGACAGACAATTTTTCTGGGTATACAATTCTATGTGGTCTATAATTTTCCATCCACATTTTGAAAATATTCTTCGCTCTCCTGGTTTCCTTGTTGCTTAACTTTCATCTTCTTTTTTTCTTTTTTTTTGAGACAGGGTCTCTCTCTGTTACCCAGGCTGGAGTGCGGTGGCGTGATCATGGCTCACTGCAGCCTCAACCTCCCAGCCTCCTGAGTAGCTGTGACTACAGGCACATGCCACCAAGCCTGGCTAATTTTTTTTGTATATTCTTGTAGAGACAGGGTTTCACTATATTGTCTAGGCTGGTCTTGAACCCCTGGGCTCAAGTGATCTACCGGCCTGCGCCTGCTTCTAACAGGAGACTGCTGAGGCTGTTCATTAGTCAGTGGCCTGTCTTCTCTCCAGCTGATTTTCAAGATCTTTTCTTTGTCATTGTTGCCCTGCAGCTTCACAGTAATGTGTCTAGCCATGGTTTTCTTTTATATTTATCTTGCCTGAGATAAGTTGTGTTTCCTGGATCTAAGAATTTGTTTTAAAAGTTTTAGAAAACGTATTATTTTTATTTCATCTCCATTTTTCCTTGTGGAGTTCCAATTCGATACACGTTAAATCTTCTATCTACCAAGTCTCTTTACCTCTCTCTCACATTTCAGCAGTTTATTCCAGTTCACTGATTCTTTGTGTCAAATCTGTTTAACTTTCCTCTTAGTGTTTTTATCTCAACATCAACTTGTCATTCAACAAGCTTTCATTTTTGAAAGTTTCTAATCTTCCTTCCAAAACTGTCTGCTTTTTCCTGATTGTTGTAAGTTCATTTTTGTAATTACAACCTTTTAATCCTTAAAAAATTCATACAATAGCTGTTCTAAATTTTGTATCTGACAGTTTCAACATCTGCAGTCTAAAAGTCTGTGGTTTCTGGGTTCTGTTGACTCTTAGAGTGGCTTGTCTTCTCAAGCTGTAATCTCTTTGTTTGATGTACATCCATGAGAGTCTTGCAGAATCAACTTGAAGAAATTTTCCTTCAGAGAAGGCTTGCTTCTGCCTCTGCTCTGAGCCAAGGGGTGCCCTGCACCAGGAACTGTTACCCCTTCTGAGAGTTTTGGCTCAAAACAGAGTTTTAAGCTTAGTTTCCCCTCCTCGCTGCTGTTGCAAGGTAATATGCTCACAGTCAGTACTGTTCACCTTCCTCCTTCCGCCCATCTGCCTTTCCAGTTTGGCTCCATGCTGCACCACCTCACCACCGCACCAGCCTTGGCGCCCCATCTCTGTGGCCTAGGCTTCCAGTCCCCCACCTCGGGCCCAGCTCCTGGCCACTGCTGATGCAGATCTTTGTTTCATTTTAAAGAAAAGGTCCCTGGAGACCTCTCCTACCTTTTGCCAGACCTTTGGTGTCTCAGTGTGTGTGTAAACAAGAAGTCTGAGTTATGGGGAAGTTGTAGGAGAGTTCCTCAGAATTAGTCAGACCTTCATGACAACAGAAGCACAGCATTTTCTAAAACATTAAAAATCTTAATTACACTAAAACTCCAGGATGGTTGGGCCAGTGGGGAATAAATCAAGTTAACTAAGAAAGCAAGGGAGGGAGCTACTGAGAATATCAAGGTTGGAATCCATATTGCTTCCAGCCAGAGGCCAGTTCCTGGTCAGTGGCTCCCATGCTGGTCTCCGATGTTCAGGAACTGGTGTCAGCAGAGACTGAGCTGCACCCTTTCTTTGGACAGATGGCAGGAGAAGAGAACGTCAAGGAAGAGCTCAGATCCCAGGATGCTTCCAGCAACTTGAGCCAGCATGAGGCAGCAGGGCATCCACATTCCTGGTCTCTGGAGATGCTGTTACACAGATTGAGGACTGACCACACCAAGCAGGATGACAAGTTTGCCAACCTCCTGGATGCGGTGGGGGAGTTTGGCACATTCCAGCGGAGGCTAGTGGCCCTCACCTTTATCCCCAGCATCATGTCAGCCTTCTTCATGTTTGCTGGCTACTTCGTGTTCACAGCCCAAAAGCCCTATTGCAACACCAGCTGGATCCTGGCAGTGGGCCCCAACCTGTCTGAAGCTGAGCAGCTGAATCTGACCATACCCCGAGGACCCAATGGCAATTTCCTGATGTGCCTCATGTACCTTCCTGTGCCTTGGAATCTGGATTCTATCATCCACTTTGGCCTCAATGACACAGACAAATGCCAAGATGGGTGGATCTATCCTGACGCTAAGAAGAGATCGCTGATCAATGAGGTATGTCGTGTCATGGGTTGTCTGTAACTACCCTACAGGCTCAGAGTTGTGCCTCCCACCCTCACTGAACAGGTGGGGAAACCGAGGCTCAGAGATGGGAAGCCATTGGCCTGAAGTCACCCTGCAGAGGCAGGGCCTGGGCAGAAAATTAGGATTCCTGCTGCCCAGTGCTTGCCCTGCCTATCTGTAGAGTACATTTGGGGTAGAGATGGGTACTGCACGGCAGGGTTTCCTTCCATCTGTCCAAGAAATCGCTCCTGTAGTTGTGGCTCTGACCTTAGAACTCATAAAAAGTAGGGCTCGGGGAAAGAAGCAGCTTTGAGGCATCTCTTACGGGGCTTCCCAACCCGAGCTGCAATCTAGGCCCTTTAAAACACAGACCACACTAGCATGAATCTGCAGGATGGGCCTGGCATCTGCCTTTGGGAAAGGGTCTGCACTGATTCCTGCCCTTGCTCAGTTACCCCCTGCCCCCGCCACACATCTTGGCCTGTGCCTCTTGTCACTCTCTCCAGGCCCAGCTCTCAGGGTGGAGCAGGTGCTGGAGGGGTTGCAGAGGTAGCAGAGCAGAGGCAACAGCTGAGGCACGCCGCACACAGTTACCTGCCCCTACCCCAGGTCTCCTTGGCCTATAAGTCCCACCCTGGGATGAGGCTCAGTCTCTGGACCCAAAGGTGGGCGCCCGTGACCAATCCCTGTGTCTGACCCACAGTTTGACTTGGTATGTGACGCGGAGACGAAGAAGGACACTGCACATATCATGTTCATGGCAGGAATCCTGATAGGCTCTCTCATCTTCGGGCTCATAACTGACAAGTGAGTCCGCAGGAGGTTCTGCTGGCCCCCGAGCCATCCCACCTCCTCCTCATGGGCATTCAGGGTTGGAGTGTGTCAGGCTGAGGGAGGTGAGGATAAGGGTTCTCCAGGGACCCATGGATGGCTCAGGGCCTGGCCCAGGTATATCAGGCTGGAGCCAGCCAGGGACAGGGAGATCCGTGCGCTTGGTGCAGCCTCCCTTTGACGCCTGTAGGATGGGCCGCTACCCTGCCATCCTGCTGTCACTGCTGGGGCTGATCATCTTCGGCTTTGGGACAGCCTTCGTGAACAGCTTTCACCTGTATTTGTTATTTCGCTTTGGCATCTCGCAGTCAGTGGTGGGCTACTCCATCAGCAGCATTTCTTTGGGTGAGACTGGGCCTCAATGGGGCAGGGCGGGGTGGCACAGGGACATGGTGGCATAGGCGGGTGACAAGGGGAAGTAGTGGCAGGGGGCGTGACGTCATAGCCAGATGGCAAGGGGGCGTGGCATGGCTGCAAGAGGGCGTGGCAGGTGTGTGGTGGCGTGGGCACCTGCTGGGAGCCCACAGGACACAGAGTCAGGGGCCTAATTGGACAGGCAGAAGGGGAAGGGATCTCCATTCCTGGCTGCCTGGAGATGCCAGAGAATCAGTACCCTGACTGCTCTTCCACCTTCATCTCCTTCCTAACTCCCTCATACCCCACACCTTCCACCGCACACTCCTTGCATACCCCCAAGTCCCATGAGTTACATTTATTGAGCCCTTAAGAAAGGCCATTCAAAAAAAAAAAAGAAGAAGAAGAAGGAGGAGAAGGAGGAGGAGGAGGAGGAGAAGAAGAAGAAGGAAAGAAGAAAGAAGAAGAAAAGAAAAAAGGAGCAGGAGGAGGAGGTGGAGGAGGAGGAGAAGAAGAAAGAGAAGGAGAAGAAGAAGAAAGAACCAGATAGCTGCTAAGAGGAGCCAGGCAGCTGCTAAGCCCTTTATATGCATTGTCTCATTTCCTCCTGATGCGACTCTCTTCAGCAGGCAGTATTCTATTACTCCTTCAGCTGAGGAGGACTCTTGAGCCTCAGGGAAGTTAACCAACTTGCACAGGGTCACACAGCAACTAAGTGAAGAAGCTGGGACTTCAACCCAGGCCTATGAGATACTAAAGCACCCAGTGCAGCCTTATAGCTGCAGCTGCCTAGTTGCTCAGGGTTTCCTGGCAGGAGAACCTCTTCTCATTGGGATCCTTAGGCCTAGGTGGCCAAAGCACGAATACACTCAGAACAAAGACAAGGACAGCGGTTCCTTCCCTGACCGTGTGTTGGGCCACGTGTCTGGTATTGTGTCTTTTCTATGAGAGGCACATGGTCAGACAGCGGGTGTGCAGAGGGAGCAGCCAGGTGGAGTGGGAAGGAAGCTGTGTGTATGATTAGGAGACAAGGGTGTGCCCTGGCGGGAACAGAAGTGCTCTACCAGGCTCTGAGGGGCTGTCTCTGGACCCAGTGCAGAGACAAGCAGAAGCAGCTTTGCCTGATCTCAACTGTCCAGAGGAGGTGGGGATACCCAGGAAGGCTGAATGCAAGGGCAGCCCTGGGGACCCTGAAGTGACCATGGTTTTGTCCTCTTGGCTTCTGCACAGCCACTGAGTGGTTAGTGGGCGAGCACCGGGCCCACGCCATTATCCTGGAACACTGCTTTTTCGCTGTTGGGGCCATGTTGCTGACGGGGATCGCCTACAGTCTTCCCCACTGGCGGCTGCTGTTTCTGGTGGGTGGGGCACTTGCGGTCCCCCTCATCTCCTATATCTGGTGAGCAAGCGAGTACAGGGCATGTACAGGGCTGGGTCTGATGGGCTGGATGTCGATGAGAGTGGAGGGTCCTTGAAAATGTGGGAATGGGTGGGATTTCCCCTGGGAGAAAGTGCCTGTGGATGGGATGAGATAGGAAGGCACCAAGGGCAGAGCCTCTGAACCTCAGCATTAATCTCCTCCCCGACCCAGAGAAGACCCTCAAAGAGATGTCAGAGAGGTGGTCAGAACACCAGGAGGAAGAGTATTGAAGGCCGAGGGTTTAAGGACAAGGGAAGGGTCAGTGTTGAAGGCAAGAGGGGTGAGGCTGGGAAAGGGTCTGCCAGCCTTGGTGACTTTCTTCAGGTGGCTTCACTGCAGTGGCAGAGGGTTAAGGAGTGACTAGGAGCAGAAGAAATTCAGCCAGGAGATGACTTTCATAGAAAAAGGGAGAAAGGGATGATTTACACGGGCAACTAAGAGTCAGGGAAGAGTATCAGATGTTTTGAATGTGGGGGAGTCACAGGCAGGAACCTAAGAGATTGAGGCTGGGAGAGGACAACTGATGGGGCAAAACTTGGAGGAATAAGGGTTGAGAACAAAAGTGAGATGCCACAGCTAACCTTGGGCAGGTGGGGAAAAGAGAGGGACAAAAGAGAAGGCCGAGAGGGAGGTGAGAAGAAGCTGAAAGAACTCACGTGTGAAGGGTTAGGCAGTTCTGCATGAAACAATGATCATATTTAATCTTGACATTATTGTATTTAATCTTGACCCCTCTAGAAGAAGTATGCTACTCCCATGTCATGGGAGGTGGGGAGGAGGGAGAACTGAGGCTTCTGAGGGTGGAAATAACTTGTCCAACATCACACAGCTAGAAAGTGGGGCACCTGGGATTTGAACTCAGGGGCCGTCTCCAAAGCCCCTGCATTTTAACTGTACCATGTGTAGTAAGGATGATAAAGGATGGGGTTAACAGCATGGGAGCTGGAAGCAGCGGCTCATGCCTGTAATCCCAACACTTTGGGAGGCTGAGGTGGGAGGAGCGCTTGAGGCTAGGAGTTTGAGACCAGCCTGGGCAACACAGCAAGACCCTGCCTCTACACAAAATTTTAAAATTAGCCAGAGCTGGTGGCACACACTTGTAGTCCCAGCTACTTGGGAGGCTGAGGTGGAGGATCACTTGAGCCCAGGAGATCATGGCTGCAGTGAGTTATGATTGCATCACTGCACTCCAGCCTGGGCAGAAGAGTGAGACCCTGTTTAAAAAAAAACATTCAGTCCAGTTCAATTAAAAACTTTAATCTTACATCAGATCCACAGCTTTTTCCTGGCTCCTCGCTCAGGATAGTGGCCAAGGGGGATGAGGTCTGTTCTGACCTATTGTTCTTCCTCCTATCTCCTCGTTCTGATTTTCCAGGTTCTAGGCATGGGATAGGGACATCAGATAAAATAGACCAAAGACTGACATGGCAGGGGCTATTATAGTCTCTCAGGGTCCTCTGTAGAGTAGATATTCAAATGCCATCACTCTTGGGTCCATTCGTGGGTCTTCTGAGCACTGGAATTTCCTAATGCTCCCAGTGCTCTGTTTGTGACCTCCCTCAGCTCCTGTCCCTGGCAGTTCACCCCACAGCCTCTTTGTGTAGGGATCTCCTCATCCCAGCACATGGGGTGCCTTTAAGACAGCAGGGTCCACTTGGCCAAAAAACCCCACTGTTCCCCAGCCTCCACCCTGTTGTGGTGGGCTGCTCCATTCAACCTTCTGCCTTCATTATACCCAGATGAGAGATGGGCATCATTCTCTGGGTTTCTGTAGGCCCTCAAACTCCAGGTGACACATATTAACTCTCCTATAATCTCTCTTACTGTCTGGAACACCAGCGCAAGCCCCCATGTTTCTGAATTAGCAAGTTCCAGCCAGAGTGGGATGGTAGATGTCCTTTTTTAGAAGGCAGTCCCCTCATCTGTCTAAGGAGTTCTCTTGAACTCCCCTTTGCCTAGCTTGAGTAGATGAGACCTGTATGGGGAGTGAGGAGGAGAGATTCAAGACCCTGTCCCTTCCATGAACTGGATTTCCAGCCTCTATTGGTAGGCTGTTAGCAATGAGCACCAATGTGGGCTATGGGTGCTCAAGGTCCCTCTTTTGACATAGTTATGTCCCCTAGGCTTTGGCACTCTGGGTCTGTGATAGGAGGGGCAGTACCAATGATTTCTAATGTATCTTTGGGGTTATTCTTTTAGTGTCTCCATGGTTAGTTCTGCTGATTTGTACTAGCCTCCTTACCAAACAGTAGCTTGGCCACATCTTTGGTGTTTTCTCCCAAACACACTTTGTTATTCATGGAAAATGAATAAACAACATGGCTAACATGAGCATTTGACAAATCTTTAAGTTCTGCTTCCCTTTTAATTATAAATTCTAATTTGTTTCTCTCTTCTCACATTTTACTGTAAGTAGTCAAGAGAAGCCATACCGCACCCTCAGCATTTTGCTTAGAGACTTCTTCCACCAAATGTCCTATTTCATCACTTACGAGTTCCTTCTTTCACAAACACTAGGGCATGAATACAGTTCAGCCAAGTTCTTTGCCATTTTGTAGCAAGGATTGCCATTTCTCCAGTTTCTAATAGTTCCTCATTTGCATCTGAGACCTCATGAGAATATCTTTATTGTCCATATTTATGTCAACATTCTGTTCATGACCTCTTCAGTGCATTTGTTACATCTCTCCCATCGTGTCCTCCCTCCCATTCTCTTTGCCCTTGAGAGTTGGTATCCTTTTTTGTTCCTGTTTTTTCAGTGGACATGAGGCCAATCCCCCATCTTTTTGAAGAAGTCTCAGTTTAATGACTTTCTTTAGGAGAGTTCCACAGCCTTAGAGTGGAAAATGATGACTGATTGCTGAACCCTGGTGGGAGAGAGGAGGAGCAGGGCAGGTATAAGGAATGAAGTTGTCTCTAGTGTCTTGAGTATGTGTTTATGGCAACCAGCCAGAATCGTGCTCAGGGAGGGAGTGGTGGTGTAAGAAATCAGCAGGCATAGTTTTATCAAAAAGTTATACCACCTTAGGGGACTGAGGCTGTACCAGTCCCCAAGTACATAGCTCTGCCTCTGTGCTCTTGGGCAAGCCTTTACTCCTCGAGCCTGGGAGTAAAATGTGGATAATCATACTAGGTCCAGGTTTGGATGAAGATTAAACAAGACTATATATACAAGGGCACTGAGCACCATTTTTCACACATAAGTGCTTTTTATGCCAATCTGTGTGGATTCTGACAGCCTGAGAGGATGGGAAAAAACAGAGAGGACTTATTCTGAGGTCAAAGGCAATAGAGATGTGGCAGGGGAGAGACGGGACAGAGTAGAGACCTTCACTCACCCCTCCATTCACCCAGGCAGAGTGCTGGGCACTGGGGTCAGACCCAGGATCCTGCCTCCTCACACTCCTCAGGCTGTTGGGGAGACAGGGAACAGGAGAAATTCCAACTAAAAGCATGGGAGCTCTACAAGAGGCTGTGGCATGGAGGTCGGAGCCCTCAGTGTGCCTGAGCAGATAGGGATGGCCCCCCTAGAGAGAAAAGGAGAGAGCTCTCGGTGATAACCGAGGGCAAATCAAGGAGGCTGGAGACAGAGGCAGCCAGTGGTCAGGGTGTCACTTAGCAGCAGTGGAGGCCAGTTGAGGCTTAGACAGGGGAAGGGCTGACTGCCGGGGAGGAGCAGAGGGCAGCTCAAGGTCAGTGGTGGCCTTCAAGGCCCTGACATCTGAATCACCTCATGCTGGCACAGGATGGCCACAGATGAGGCCACGAGAGGGCCAGCAGGGGTCTCTGGGCATCATAGAACAATGAGATAAGAGAGGGGCTGGCCACGCAGGATTCTCCCGGAGTCCCCACGGTGGCTGATGATGAAAGGGAAGGTGAAGGAGGCCAAGCAGATGCTGTGCTACGCTGCAAGTGTGAACAAGAAGACCATTCCTTCAAATCTGCTGGACGAGGTAAAGGGCTTCCAGCCAGGAGTGGGGCCGGAGCAATGGGCTGTGGAAGGGCCCCTTCCCTCCTCATCCCTTCAGGTGGGACATTGGTCCAGAGGGTGCCCCCAGTCCACTGCTTAAGGACAATGGTGACAGCAAAATTGAACCCTGCCAGGGAAGACCAGATGCCAGCTGGCACTTTCAGGGACAGGCAGGCCTTGTGGGTGCTGTGGGGCTGGGGAGCAAGCTGGGGTCTTGGCTCTGCCTCTGACTGGTTCTGCTTGTTCTGTAGGTGCAGCTGCCCAGAAAGAAGGTGACTCAGGCCTCTGTCCTGGACTTCTGTAAGAATAGGCAGCTCTGCAAGGTGATCTTGGTGATGAGCTGCGTGTGGTGAGTATCCAGGGCCCGCTGGCAGGGACTGCAAACAGGTGCGCAGGCTGGAAACTTTAGGGAGAGGATGGGAATGGTCAGGCTGCAGGGGAGGCAGCCCAAGGACACAGATCACAGGTCTCTGTGCTTATTTCTCTCCTCCGTTCCTACCCTGACCCTTGCTGCTGTGCCTCTGTCTTTATTCCCGGCTCCGTGTGTGTGTGTGTGTGTGTGTGTGTGTGTGTGTGTGTGTGTATGCACGCGCACGTGCCTCCTGGCTTCATCCAGGTTTACCGTCAGTTACACCTATTTTACGTTGAGCCTGAGAATGAGAGAGCTGGGCGTGAGCGTCCACTTCAGACATGTGGTCCCCAGCATGATGGAGGTGTCTGCCCGGCTGTGCTGCATCTTTCTCCTCCAGCAGATTGGGAGGAAGTGGAGCCTGGCTGTGACTCTCCTCCAAACCATCATCTGGTGCTTGCTTCTCCTTTTCCTCCCTGAAGGTACAGCTCATCCTTCCCCCGTGGGTTGCCCACCGCCTTCCTGCTTCTCAAAACCCCTCCCCACTGCCGCCCGCGCTGGCCAGCCACCTAGACACCCTGGGAATCAGCCTCCTGCACCTATAGCCCACCCACCCCACAGAGGCCCCAGCACCTCCAGTCCCTGGAGCACTGCCCTTCCTGGGTGGGGTCTCCCAGACAGGGCGCCCACACTCTCTCGGAGGCCTGAGGAAGGAGGGTGTACTTTCCAGAGGACAGCAGGCAGCAGCCTTCTTCCACCACATTCCAATCCACCTTAGAAGTAGGTCTAATGGTTACATGTGAATAGATGATGGCAAAAATATTCCTTCAACCGCTGCCCAGGCCCACCTGTCATCTGTAGCCCCTTTGACTGGGAAATGCCTATTGTTCTCTGTAGCTGCGCCAGGAATAACCTGCTTACTGAAAATTGAGTGTCATGTGGGGCTCAGCACTCAGGAACAGCTCTTGTATGGAGGCCCCTCCTTTCCAGAGGGGCTGAGTGCTGCGTTCCTGCGGGCTTAGCACTAGAAAAGGAAACAGGAAGGGCTGGTGTTATCTTCAG
Organism: Macaca fascicularis; assembly: GCF_037993035.2. Classification (NCBI taxonomy): domain Eukaryota; kingdom Metazoa; phylum Chordata; class Mammalia; order Primates; family Cercopithecidae; genus Macaca; species Macaca fascicularis. The sequence continues at coordinate 100,351,996 of NC_088376.1, forward strand.
AATCTCAAAGAGCCCTAAGCAGTGGATACGCCACAGGTCCTAGAGCTGGAGCGATCTGTGCAGCACACGTGCTTAGAATGACTGCCTGCAGAGCCTTTTCACAGTCCAGGGAGGGCAGCGGAGGCTACATCCGGGCCCTCTGGAGGGGTTCCCTCCCTTTCTCCAGGGTTGGAATTGTGTGTGCCTGGATTAGGACCTTTCCACTCCCAGATGCTGGCAGTGTAGATTGGGTAACACAAAATGTGGAAACAAATTTATTATTGAATGTTTATTGCCTGGTGGTTTTTAAAAAAGCGGGTCTACGCTGAGTCAAGCAGAAATATGTAAACTCAGAAGTGTGAGAGAAACTAGCAATGGACTCCCCAGTAGATAAAACTGGATCTCTGATTTCATCCCAGAGACAAGAAAAGCCAGGACTGGAATGGGAGTGAGGCTGGGGCAGGGTCCTGCAGAGACTGACAGGCAGGCAGGCAGGGGCTGAAGCCCCCAGCTTCACCAGGTCTGAGGAATGGGCTTTCTCCAGTTTCCCCTTCATTGTGCCTGTCTAGCTGGCCAGAAAACATCCTGGAATGTTTGGGACCTATCCCAGCCATTCAGGCCCCAGGAACGAAACACCCCCTTACTCTGAGCACCTTGCAGAGCCCTGGTGGTACAGCCCTGAGCAGGGGTTCCAACCCAGAGGACACAGGCCTGGCCCTGAGTGGATCCCCAGTGGGGTGAGGAAGCTGCAGTTGGGTGAGGAGGTGGAACAAAGACACAGCCTTGGAGGCAGAGATGGGGGTGTTAGGTGTAGCATGGGAGACAGTGGCCTGAGAGGCCATGGGGGTCCCAGGGGACCTCCCCACCCCTGCTGACCAACTCTGCACTGCAAATGTCCTGCCTTCTGGACTGACTGGGCCTCTGACAGCTTGCCCCTCCTCTGATGGAATGCCTGAGCCTGCTGGCCAACTGGGCAGGTGGTAGGGAAGGCTGCTCAGATGCCTTCTAGGAGGGGTCAAGGGAGAGCTGATGGGCGGGCCTCCTTCACCCGCCCCAGGGGAGGATGGCCTCAGACTCAGGCGACCACGTTGTCCGGCCACAGGGCTGAAATCCATGACGATCTTGGTGCTCACACTTGGAGAGTTCAGCCTGGCTGCCACTGTCACTGTGTTCTTCCTCTACACCGCCGAGCTCCTCCCCACCGTGCTCAGGTATGGGGTCTGGTGGGTGAGGGGGCCATGGCGGCATGGGCAGGGACTGACAATGACAAGATTAATGCAGCAAGTAAGACAAACATTCGCCTGGTGACAAGCACTGTGCTAAACAGTTTACATAAGTGATCTCATTTAAACACCCCAGAAAATCCCCCAAATGCCATCGCTAACCCTATTTCAGATGCAAGACCAGATAGATGAAGGCACTCGATTAAGGGCAGACAGAGCAAGCAGCAGAGCTGGGATTTGGACCCAGGCAGCCTGACTCCAGCCCCTGCCTTGCACTCACTGCCTGCAAAGTGTTTGGGCCACTCGGAGGCTCAGATCCTTCCCTGAGGTTGGTGATGGGAGCACTATCTTCCTGCCTGGCTGGCATCACTGCCTGCGTCCTCTCCCTGCACTTCCACACAATGCTGCATGGTTTCTGCCTCTCCCCCTCCTCACCTCCCTTGAAGAGGCCCAGAAGAAATTATTGTCTGCTTGGAATCACACAGTGAGGATGGGACAGGGTGGAGACTGGAGGCTGTGGGGTTTCATGTAGCTGCTGGCCTGGCCCAGCCTCTGAACCCGACAGACCTCTCAGAGGAGCTCTCACCTCCACTTTCAGGGCGACAGGTCTGGGGCTGGTGTTTCTGGCCTCGGCGACTGGAGCCATCTTGTCCTTGACAATCATCAACCAGACCCCCTCCTTCCTGCCCATCTTTCTCTGCTGTGTCTTAGCCATCGTGGCCTTTTCCCTCTCCTTCCTGCTACCGGAAACGCGAGATCAGCCCCTCTTCGACAGCCTGGACCACTCCCCACAGATGAGGTAGGTGTGGGAGCTTCCTGGGCTGTGCCAGCATGGGGCCTGGCTCTGAAGCCTTGGTACAGAGAGCATGTGGGGTGTTGTCCATCCCCGCTCCTCTGCCAGAGAGCCTGTGACCTGAAGGCTGCCATGTCTGCAGCAGTCTCCCTTCTCCTCTGGCTGCTGCTGCCTACCTGCTCCCACCCAGCCTCTGCCAGCTCCCATCTTGCTGCCCCTCCTGACCCGGGCTGGGCCGTGTCGTCTCCTTTCCTTGCCCCTGCCTGCCTGTCTGGATGGGGGCATTGCTTTTGGGCATACCCTCCAGGGGCACTCCTGCCAGAGGCTCCCTCTCCTCCCAGGGACAGAGGACTGGCTTGGAACCAACTCTGAGTACATCTCTTTTCCTGTGTGAACTCCTAGTTCCTCATAAAAAACCCAGTCTTGATGAAGGACTCTGGCCTCTTGGCCCCAGCAGCCCAGGACCCCATTTGGGAACTGGGCTCCACCCAACACCTCCGTGGGCACTTCTGGCCTCTGATCTCCCAAGTGTCCCCTGGAAAAGACTTGTCATGATTGGCAGAACCATCCCTTCTGGGATTTGAGCCAATGAACATGCTCTCCCTGGACCTGAGGGGACCCGAGCAGCAGTATGGAGCAGAAGTTGCCGGGGCCCTAGAGTGTCCTCTGCTCTGTGCCACAGGAGTCACTGCCTCTGGGCTTTCTCTGCCCTCTTCCCTACCATCTTCCTACTGCCCTCCCGCCCTGCTCTCATTCGAATCACACATGCTAGGCACTGTGCCAGGGCTTGACTGTCAAAGGTCAGAGGTCAGCACTCCCCACCCTTGAGAAAGCCATAGCTTATGTGAAGACAGATTATGCAAACAGCTACTGCTAGCGGACTCTGACAGTGGGATGTACAGGATCTATAGGAACCTAACAAGGGAAGAATGTTCATTTGGGGAGTCGGGGAAAATGTCACAGTGACATCTGAGTAGGGCTTTGAAGGATAGATAGAAACTTGCCCCACCATAGAGAGAGGAAGTTCAGCGCCGCACAGGGAGAGCAGATAGTGGTTATGGGCACAGGTCCCCTGTGCCACAACCTCCTAGTGTGTGCGTGGAGAAGTTACCTCATACCTCTGAGACTCAGTTTCTTCATTTGCAAAGTGGAATGAGAACGGAGTAATAACAATAGCTAAGATGTATTGAACATTTGCTGTGTGTTAGACCCTGTTCTATACATACCTTATCTCTCTCTATCCTTAAAACAATCAAATGCAAGGTAGGTCCTATCACTATCCCCATTTTACAGATGAGAGCACTGGGGCACAGAGAGGTAAGGCCATGTAGCCCAGCCATCCCCCATGGGTTTTTTTGAGAGGATTAAACCTACATAAAGCAGCTGGCACAGGGTCTGGCATGTGGCAAGTGCTCAGTAAATGCTAGCAGTGAAGATGGTGGACCAACTTCAAAGACACAGGAAAGAGAAGGGTCTCGCGAGAGTTGGGAGCTGGAGCACACCTGATTCTGGAGGCTCCTGGCAAAGCTCGACTGGGGACCTGCCGGAGTGAGAAAGGCTCACCTCTTGGGAACGCAGGGTTGGGTGCTGCTGAAGGCACAAGCCGCTGCTTTTCTCAGCTTCTGGAAAGATGTGGCCCTGGACTTATCCTCTGATGGACTTATCCTCTGATGGCTCTTTCAGGAATAAGGTCAAGGACATGACGCCTGAGGATACATCATCTGATGATATGTCATCTGATGATATGTCTGAAGAAGCGGCCAAGAACGTCGTTCTCAATGCCCAGATCCTGAGATTGTTCCCATACCCTGTCTCCAAACCTGCCTAGGATCAATAAAGAGGAAGCAAACATCCAGGCTCCCCGAGGGCCAGGCCCCCAGACCATCTTGGGTTGGAATTGAGTGGCCAAGTATGGGGTCGTGGATTCCAGGCCACAGATTCCAGGCCCAGTTCAGTCTGTGGGGCAGGATCAGTCCTGCTCCCGGACCAGCACTTGACATTAAAAAAAAATGGCCGCCCTTCTGCGGGAGCTCTGCTGTGATTCATTCCAATAAAGGTACAATGTTGGTCTTGAGATGGCTGGGTCAAAGTTGGCCATGTGTGGAGAGTGCAGAGGCCCTTGGCCTGGAGGAGGATGGGTTAGACAGACTCCTTAGTGTCTTTGTCTAATCACTCAGGGACAGTAAGGAGCTCTCTGGATGGGGGCAGGGGAGTGGGGAGGGCAATGTCAATGAGGGCCAGAGGTGGAGCGAGGGCAAGACTGTGTCTGCACACCAACCACACCTGCTAGTCCACGCATCCGCTAGCATGGCGGGTTTCCACCTGAAGCACAGGCTGAGGACAGATTTCAAAGCTCCATTTTATGCACTAGTCAGGGCAGGGATGGAATGTAAAGGAACAATGAGAACTTCTCTCATTTGTCCCATTGTACAGGGCTTTCTCACCATCTTTTCACTGATGCTACAAATAAACATGGCCTTGGGAATTACCCAAATCAGTCCACATCCCTGGGGATGCTTTCCTGATGGCTCCATCCTAGCTGACCTCTGGCCTCCACCACTCTGAGGATAAACCCCCATACCCCAGCTCACATCCTAACTGCCCTGCAGGTGATTCTGCCCTTCCCAGCTGGCATGGGGGCTCTGCCAGGCAGGGCCCAGGACTCCTCAACCAGACTGTGAAGTCCTTGGGTCAGACCCTCGGCACTACCTCCTCTCTCCCTGGGAGAGGAGGAGTCGGGGCCTGTCTTACCTCCTCCATGCTTGCCTAGTTTATTGGAAGATCATGGGCTTGCAGAGAATAGCTCTGGTTCGACTCCTTTTTGCCTCTGAAGGAGGAAGACAGATAAGCATGTCAGTTCTCATGGAGCCAGGGCAGCAAGGCCATGGATCTCCCGGGCAGGTTGGAGTCCGGTGAAGCAGGGAGTGGCCTCCAGCATTCCTGGCACTCTGGCCCAGCACACTGCTTTGCGCATGTGCTCCCAAGCTTTGGGGCACCAAGAAGCTGGTGTCCATGCCTTTCCCTTTCAGTGTCATTTTCTGAGCCTACTGTTCTTAACTGGGTTTCCTAGTATGGTCTCCAAAGTGGGGTTTGAAGGGCCCGGAAAGGGATCTTGTGAAGTATCTGTCCGTAGGACCACAGGATGCTGGAGAAGTCTGTGTTGCTCTTTCTGGCAGAGGCCTGTGTGTGAGCTGTGATGCCAACATATAAGCCTTATTTAAACATCTCTCCTCAAGTTACTTTGCCAGGAATCACCTAGTGCCATAGGGGACAGGAGGAAGACAGGGGTCAGGACAGAAAACTGATGGGGCAGTGTGGGTGTGAAGGAGCTGGTTGTACAGGCTGTGGCTGTCAGCAAGACCAACTGCACTCCTACACGCTTTCAATTTTTCTTAGGTGGCCAAGGCTTGTCAGTCAGTTCCAGATAGGACCTATCTAGTTGTTTACTGAATCAATGGCTATTATTATTATTATTATTATTATTTTGAGACAGAGCCTCTCTCTGTTCCCCAGGCTGGAATGCAGTGACTGGATCTTGGCTCACTGCAAGCTCCGCCTCCTGGGTTCACACCATTCTCCTGCCTCAGCCTCCCAAGTAGCTGGGACCACAGGCGCCCACCACCACGCCCAGCTAATTTTTTGTATTTTTAGTAGAGATGGGGTTTCACCGTGTTAGCCAGGATGGTCTCAATCGCCTGACCTCGTAATCTACCCATCTCAGCCTCCCAAAGTGCTGGGATTACAGGCGTGAGCCACCGCACCCAGCCTGGCTAATATTATTTAGAGTTTGACATTACGTATTTTATTGGACTAGACCCATGCTGTCCCATACAGCAGCCACTAACCAGATGTAGGTATTGAGGGCTTAAAATGTGCCTAGTCTGGGAGGCCAAGGTGGGCGGATCACCTGCAGTTGGGAGCTCGAGACCAGCCTGGCCAACATGGTGAAACCCCCTCTCTACTAAAAATACAAGAATTAGCCAGGCATGGTGGGCGCCTGTAGTCCCAGCTACTCGGGAGGCTGAGGCAGCAGAATCACTTGAACCCTGGAGGCGGAGCTTGAGGTGAGCCGAGATCGTGCCATTGCACTCCAGCCTTGAGCGAGGCTCTGTCTCAAAACAAACAACAACAACAAATGTTGCTAGTCTGATTTGAGATGTGCTGCAACTGTGAAAAACACACTGGATTTCAAAGGCTTAGTACAATATAAAACATAAAACATCTCAATATTTTTCAATATATCTCAATAATATAGATCATATGTAAAAATGGCAGCATTTTGGATATATTGAGCAAATAAAACATTAAAATTAATTTCACCTATTCTTATTTATCTATTTTAATTTTACTTTAAGTTCTGGGATACGTGTGCCGAAGGTGCAGGCTTGTTACATAGGTATACATGTGCCATGGTGGTTTGCTGCACCCATCAACCCGTCATGTAGGTTTTAAGCCCCACATGCATTAGGTATTTGTCCTAATGCTCTCCTTCCTCTTTCCTCCTATCCCCTGACTGGCCCCAGTGTGTGATGTTCCCCTTTCTTTGTCTATGTGTTCTCATTGTTCAACTCCCACTTATTAGTGAATACATTATTATTATTATTATTTTGATAATATGCGGTGTTTGGTTTTCTGTTCCTTGTGTTAGTTTGCAAGGATGATGGTCTCCAGCTTCATCCATTTCCCTGCAAACGACATGAACTAATTCTTTTTTATGACTGCATAGTATTCCATGGTGTATATGAACTGCACCTATTCTTTTTTTTTTTTTTTTTTTTTTGAGACGGAGTCTTGCTCTGTCACCCAGGCTGGAGTGCAGTGGCCGGATCTCAGCTCACTGCAAGCTCCGCCTCCCGGGTTTACGCCATTCTCCTGCCTCAGCCTCCCGAGTAGCTGGGACTACAGGCGCCCGCCACCGCGCCCGGCTAGTTTTTTGTATTTTTAGTAGAGACGGGGTTTCACCGTGTTAGCCAGGATGGTCTCGATCTCCTGACCTCGTGATCCGCCCGCCTCGGCCTCCCAAAGTGCTGGGATTACAGGCTTGAGCCACCGCGCCCGGCCGAACTGCACCTATTCTTAAAAATGTTTTGAAATGTGACTACCAAAAATTTTAAAACTATACATGACTTGCTTCTGTGTCTTACATTATAGTTCTATTACATAGTACTAGACTAGAACATTCCTTTTGTGGGTCTCACACATCATTCTTATCACACAGGTATCTTGGTGTAATGACTAAAATTAAATGCCAAAATTGTATGAAATTGTCTGCTGTCAATAAATTCTCTTTCTCACACATGTGATATTTTTATGATACAATAGACAGTGTCGACATGTCGGCAGGGGCCTCCCTGTGTGCAGAAAGAGAGAGAGAGAGAGAGAGAGAGAGAGAGAGAGAGAGAGAGAGAGAGAGAGAGGTCAGTAATCTTGCAGCTTGTGATGGTACCCGTGGATGCCTGTGAACTGTGAATTCCGGAGCTCTAATTTCCTGGTCACTGACTACTTGCCTTTGTGGAATTCTCACCTGCTTCTTTGAGCTGTTTGTATATTTCTACCATTGTTCAAGCACTGGCCTAAATGTGGCAGCAGCCTCTTGTCCTAGGTTATCCCCTTTCATCCCCATCCTTGACATGGGATGCTGCTGACCATTTACCAAAGGCCTTGAGGTCATGTTGAGGGGATGCCTGGGGTGAGTGTGAAGCAGCTCGGTACAGGATGAGGCCCCCAGACCATGAGTAGAAAACTTAGCCCCCCATGAATGCAAGCCCCAAGTCCAGAAACAAACAGTTGTGAATCCTGTAAGGCCTTGGCAGAAGCAAACACTAAAGCAATCCACAACAAGGTTGCTGCAGCAACTCAAGACTTACAGGGCTTCTAAGGAAGATGAATCTCAATGAAAATGAACTTGTAAGTAAAAATTACTGAGCACATGAAGAAATAAAATGGCATAAAAACAGAAGGAATACACTGGAGGGTTTGCCATCAATGAACTAGTGGTGATAGTGCTGTTTCTGAAAAGACTTTGTTTAAAATGTTCAGAGATAAAGTCACATAACTCCTTAAGACACAAACTTGGAAAAAGACACCCATAAATCCTAGAAATGGACACCATAGTGGCTGAATTAAAGAACACAATAGAGAAGTAAAATCAGAATAAGATACTGCCCAAGAGGGAGTGAGTTGCTCGATTCTTTTATTATTAAATATAACTCCCCTGTCTCTATTAATGCTTTTTGCCGTAAGTTTTATTTCACCTGACATTCTTACAGTAATCTTTTAAACTTTTTCATTGAAGAATAACACATGTAGAAGTGCATAAATCATTTAATGTGTTTTTGTTTATTTGTTTTTAGAGACAGGGTCTCGCTCTCTTTCCCAAGCCGAAATACAGTGGTGCAATCATAGCTCACTGCATCCTCAATTTCCTGGGCTCAAGTGATCCTCCTGCCTCAGCCTCCCAAAGTGCTGAGATTACAGGTGTGAGCCACCATGCCCAGCCCTGTTTTTTTGAATATCACAAAGCACATACTGGGTACCCATTGCCCTTATCAAGAAACAGACAATTATCAGCATCCCAAAGCTCCCTCCTTCCTCTCTCAGTCACCGTCTCCCCTTCCTTCAAGGTAATTACTCATTTCTAACAATATAGGTTACTTTTACTGGTTTTTGAACTTTATAAGAGCAGTCACAGTTTGAACTCTTGCTTCTTTCACTCAACTCTGAGATTCATCCATCATAGCTCACTGCAGCCTCAAACTCCTGGGCTCAAACAATCCTCCTGCTTCAGCCTCCAGAGTAGTTGGGGCTGCAGGCACATGCCACGTTAATTAAAAAAAAAAAATTGGAGGCTGGGCACAGTGGTTCACGCCTGTAATCCCAGCACTTTGGGAGACTGAGGTGGCTGGATCACTTGAGGTCAGCAGTTCAAGACCAGCTTGGCCAACATGGAGAAACCCCATCTCTACTAAACATACAAAAATTAGCCTGGCATAGTGATGCATGCCTGTAATCCCAGCTACCTGGGAGGCTGAGGTGAGAGGATGGCTTGAACCTGGGAGGCAGAGGTTGCAGTGAGCCGAGATGGTGCCACTACACCCCAGCCTGGGCGTCAGAGTGAAACTCCATCTCAATTTTTTTTTTTTTTTTTTTTTTTAGAGACAAGATCTTGCTATGTCACCCTAGCTGGTCTTGAACTCCTGATATCAAGTGATCTGGTCACTTCCATCTCCCAAGCAGCTGAGGTTACAGGTGCAAGCCACCATGCCCAGCAAGTCGTTTGTTTTTATGCTATGTTCTGTTGTATGAATGGGCCACAGGTTATTCATCCATATCCAAAGTGATAAACCTTTGGTGCTTTCCAAATGGTGAAAATGTACTATGATGAATAATGCCTGTATGAACCTTCTTGTAACTGTATCCTGGAGGACAGACACCCTGGTTTCTCTAGGGTTTTTACCTGGGAGCAAGAATGCTGAGTCAGAGAGAATACATCACTCAATTTTACTAGATATGCCAAGCCATTATCCAAAATGGTGTTTCAATGTACACTTTTAAAAAGCAGGGTAAAGACTTCATGCATGTCACATCTTTGATAATACTTGATTTTTTTTCAGATGTAAGTTTTACACAATCTATGGCTGTGTAGTGATGTATCTTGAGTTTAAAATTGCATTTCCCCCCTTCCTAAGAAGGTTGAGAACTTTTTCATAAATGCATTGGCCACTTGGATTTTCTGTTTTGTGAAGTACCTAGTCAAGTCTTTCACCCATTTTTGTTTTTTGAATTTTTTTTTTTGTTGTTGTTGTTGTTTTGAGATGGAGTCTTGCTCTGTCACCCAGGTTAGAGTACAGTGGCACGATCTTGGCAAACTGCAACCTCCACCTCCTGGGTTCAAGTGATCCTCCCACTTTAGCCTCCCAAGTGGCTGGGATCACAAGCATGCCACCACCACACTTGACTAATTTTTATATTTTTAGTAGAGACGGGGTTTCACCATGTTGGCCAGGCTGGTCTCAAATCCCTGGCCTCAGGTGATCTGCCCACACCGGTCTCCCAAAGTGCTGGGATTACAGGCGTGAGCCACCATGCTTAGCCCCATTTTTGTTTTGAGTTGTCTGTTCTTGTCCTTAGAGGTTCACTGGAGTGCCTTATGTATTCTTGCCATGAGTCCATTATTATCTTATCTGTTTTGCAAACATCTTGCCCTCCTTTGGCTTGCCTTTTCACCTAATTTTTTTTGCCTTTCATATTTACATATCTAATCTGCCTGAGACTGGTTTTTTTGTGTGCATGTATGATGTGAAGAAGGCTTTCATCTTCATTTTTTTTTTATATGGATGCCTGATTTTTCCAGGATCCTTTATTGGAAAGATGGTCTTCCCCCCACTTGTCTCAGTGCCATCATAAATCAAGTGACTGTACATGTGGGTCTGGTTCTGGTTCTCTGTTCTGTTTCAGTCACCTGGCCATTCTTCTGTCAATACCGCACTTTCTTAAGGACTCTAGTGTGTTAACCTCTTGGTATCTAGCACAGCAAGTTCTCCCATGTTGTTTTTTCTTTAAGACGGTCTTGGCTTTTCTTGGCTCTTTGCATTTCCATTTAAATCTTAGAGTCAGCTTGTGAAGTTACACAACAACAAATAATGTGATGGAATTTTGATCAGAGTTGTGGTGACGCTAAAGGACAGTTTGCAATATTGAGTCTTCCAAACCAAGAACATGTTAAATCATCTCTACATTTATTTGTCTTCTCCAAAGTCCATTGGTAAACTTTTAGTTTATAGTTTTCTCACTAGAGCCCTTGTATGTTTTTACTTATGTATGGGTGCCTTATAATTTTAAGCTTTTGTAAACACTGTCTTTTGTTTTTGTTTTCTTAATTTCATTTTCCATTAATTGCTGGTATTGAGAATTGTAATTTTGCATGTTGATTTTTATATCCACAGTCTTGTTAAATAGTGTCTCTTCCTTTCCAGTGTTTGTCTTATATTTCTCTTCCTTGCTTTGCTATACTAGCTAGTTCCTCCAGTACAACATGGAAAAGAAGTGATATGTGTAGGAATTTCTTGTCTTGACTCTGATTTTAAAGGGAAATCACTCACCATTTTAACATTGCATGATGTTTTTTGTAAGTTTGTTGTGTTGTACATAGCCATGATCAGATTAAGGAAGTGTTTTACTGTTTCTGCATTTCCAGGAGTTTTTCTTCTCCTTTTGATATTAAATTGTATCAAATATTGCAGTTTTGGAAAGGAGCCTCCTCCATCCCAGGGGGGTGTTCTAGAGTAGTTGGAGACCTGAGGTGCCAGCTTGTCCCCTCTCCAGTTTCCACCCCACCACCCTAGTCTGTGACCTGGTACAGCCCCCTGCCCAGCAGACCTGTTCCTCAGCCCTGGGCCATGTTTATTCCATAGCTGTGGGCTGGGGCTGAGGGATAAGGCAGAGCCTCAGAGCTGGTGAGGGGACAGGTATCTCTCGTCATCATAAGACCCTTGGCCCCAGAACCACAGGGTACAGGCCTTCTTGCCAGCACATCTTGCACCATCAATGTGGTAGCTTACTGCTCCTATAGGTAGTAGGTTAGGAAGGGCCCTGGGCAGGATGTCCAGGCTCTGTGGGCAGTGCAGGGGACTCTGGGAGGGGCTGTAACTGGCAGTGAAGAAAACTTACAAGGTGATGGAGGTTGGGAGTGCATTGGTGGGTCACACCTCCAGCAGCCCACTGGAGAGACCTTGAAAGTCACTGTGTCTTTGGCCAGCTCCAAGAGGAAGGGAGGACAAACATGAGCACAGGTGGCCCCATGTACCACTACAGGAAGATTTCAGCCACCCCCAGGCTTGCCTGCCTCTCAGGTCTGCACCTCTGGTCTTGCTCAGCACCACAGGGCAGGGCAACCCTGAGATCACATGAGATTGGAGGACTGGCTGCTCTGCAGGAATTTCAAATGGTGCCAGCCCTGGGGAGCCACCTCATAGGGACATGATACATGAGCTCCACTATGTTTTAAACATTTGTCTCTTCCAAAACTCATGGTGAAATTAAATCTCCGATGTGGCAGTATTGAAAGCTGGGCCTTTAAGAGATGATTAGGTCATGGAGGCTCTGCCCTTATGAATAAATTAATCCATTCATGGATTACTGGATTAACACGTTATTATGTGGGTGGGGATGCTGGCTTTATAAGAAGAGAGACCTGAGCTAGAACACTTTTCTCCCTCACCATGCGATACCCTGTGTTCACTCAGGCAAACTATCCCCACCAACAAGAAGGCCCTCACCAAATGCAGCCCCTCAGCCTTGGACTGCTCATTCTCCATACCTGTAAGAAACAAATTATTTTTTAAATAAATTACCCACTTTCAGGTATTCTAAGCAACAGAAAATGGACTAAGACAGGACCCTTCCTGGGGGATCATCTTCTCTCCAGTTTCTGTGGCCCAGTAACTTCGGCAGCTGCTCAGGTGCATCTGGTAGACCTCCCAGACTCGTTGCTGGCTCACAAAGCAGGTCTCAAAGTCCACGCAGCTGGTGGAGAGCTGCAGCTCAGGCACGGCCACTATGGCTTGCAGGAGCAGCACCCTTGGGGGACCAGGCAACCTTGTCCATTCTGGGTGGGCTCTGAGTCAAGGCCTCTGGGACACAGGGAACCCTGCTGACCCCAAATGCTGATGTTCCTGAGGAGAACAGGGGAAGTGCCAACAGATGGCAGGGGGCTAGTGCCACCTTTAAAGGCCAGGGCTGCTGGTGGGAGTCTGTGCAGGGAAAGGACCAGGATGATATGCCATCTACTCCCCCTACCATCCCTGCCTCCCTCACTCCCCCCAAGCTCTGCTCCCTGCTCCCTGGTTAATTGGGCTGCCCTCCTCTTCCTACTTTCACCTCCATAGGGCCCTTCAGTTCCTCTCAGGCCCTGAGCCACCTGGCCCCATCCCTCAGCCTCATGTCTTATCTGTGCCCTGCCTTCTGTAGCTCCTGGCAGTCCCTGCATCACCCTCAGGCACCTCAGGCACCTCAGGCATGCACAACCTCATCACCTCAGCCCCAGCTTCTCAGCCCCAGCAGCTGCCCAGGTGCCAGGCTGGAAACCCCGAGCTCCATTGCTCAGCCTCTTGTTTCTGGCCTCTCTGGAGTCCTTCTGGAAAAGTACCCACAGGTAACTGTTGCATCCTGAGATCTTGTTGTTTCAGAAAGTTCCAGGAAGAAGCTCAGCCCCTGGGGAAAAACAAAAATCACTTGGATCCAGAGATACTTGAGTTGGAGATGAATATTGATGAACTGTCCTCATTATCATACTAAAAACCCCACCCACCAAGAGGGGAGCTTATTTGCCATTTTCTATACATGCTATGTATGTAGAAGCATGAATGGTGACTGCATCTGCACTGCCTTTACATACAATGACTCGGCTCACCTACCTAATAAAAGCCCTGTTTTCACCATTATTTGGGGAGGCATTGCTCTTGGGTGCTATCACTGGCATCCTCCTTAATTGTTGCAAGTAATAAAGTCACCTTGTTAAACCCTCCTTGATTGTGGTCATTGGACTGTCACCTGCCAAGTGACCAAACCCATCCATTGTATTACAATCCAATGGGTTATTCTTGACCACTGCACAGAAAAGCCAATACATCGAGTCAGCAGAATTGCAGCAGAGAAAGAGTTTAATTATTGCAAGATGGTCAGGCAGAAGGACGGGAGATATTTCTCAAATCTGCCTCCCCAAGAGCTCAGAGGCTAGGGCTTTAAAGCATAATTAGGCTGGCAGGGGGATAAGGAATGGGTCCTACTGATTGTTTGGGGATGAAACCATAAGAGCGTCTAAACTGTCTTCACATGCTGAGCCATTTTTTGGGTGGGGGGTCATAGGACTTGTTGAGTCAGCTCCTTGGTATTAGTCATGGGTCTAGGTGGTGTCATTTGGTCTGCCTGAATGCAAAAGTCAGAAAAATATCTCACAGACCAATCCTAGGTTTTAACAATAGTGATGTTATCTATAGGAGCAATTGAGAAAGTTATAAATCTTGTGGCCTCCAGCTACATGACTCCTGAGCAGTAAGCAAACTAGGGAACAATGGCTGGTTATCACTTTACTATGCTTAGAGCTTAGCAGGATTCAGGTCCCTACCATAATTCTAACCTTGTGGTCTTTCATTAGTTTTACAAAGGTGGATTTGGTCCCCAAACAAGCAGGAGGTTAGTTTTGAGAAGGGGCTATTATCGTCCTTGCTTTAAAGTTAAACTATAAGGCCAGGCACAGTGGCTCACTTGTAATCTCAGCATTGTGGGAGGCTGAGGCAGGAGAATCACTTGAGTTCAGGAGTTTGAGACCAGTCTGGGTAACATAGTGAGACCCTGTCTCTATAAGAATAAAAATAGGCCAGATGTGGTGGCTCACGCCTGTAATCCCAGCACTTTGGGAGGCCTAGGCGGGCAGATCATGAGGTCAGGAGATCGAGACCATCCTGGCTAACACGGTGAAACCCCATCTCTACTAAAAATACAAAAAATTAGCTGGGTGTGGTGGTGGGTGCCTGTAGTTCCAGCTACTCCAGAGGTTGAGGCCGGAGAATGGCGTGAACCTGGGAGGTGGAGCTTGCAGTGAGCCAAGGTCCTGCCACTGCACTCCAGCGTGGGTGACAGAGTGAGACTCCGTCTCAAAAAAAAAAAGAAAACAAAAACAAAGAATAAAAATAAAAATAAACTAACCGGGCATGAGAGTGCATGCCTGTAGTCCCAGGGAGGCAACCTGGGTGACAGAGCAAGACCCTTTCTCAAAAACAACAACAACAAAAAACCTATAAGCTATATTCGTCGCATAGTTAGCTTGGCCTATGCCCAGGAATGAACGAGGACAGTTAGCCTGTGTGGTTACAACCAGGATGGAGTCAGCTTTGTTAGATTTCTCTCACTGTCATAATCTTCATAAAGGTGATTTCAGCTGTGTGGGCAACACTCCCCTGGGCCACTCCTTCACACTCCTCATCTGCATCCCACCTTAGGCTCCACACCACAGCCTAGTGACCTTCTAGCCCATGGTGCTCATTCCTTACAATTGTGTCAGGTACTCTCACTGTTTCCACCCATCAGGCATTCCCTCAGCCTATCAATGTGTTTACCGTCTCCTCTGATTAAAAAGTATACAGGCTTCACATGCCACCTCCTGCAGGTAGTCTTCCATGATTTCCCACACTCTGGCCCCTCACCCAGCTTTGGGCTCATGAGGCAGGTAAGGGTGGATGGCCCTCATCTCTCTGCACACAGGGTCTCTTCTAGGGGAGACTGAGCCCTAGGACAGGGGCAGGGGCTCCTTATTTCTGAGGGCCCTGCCAGGTCTTTCCTTCTCTGGCCCCAGCAGAACAGAAATCAGCCTACTTTGGCCCTCCTCTCCATGTTGGGCAGGCGTTGGGCAAGCCTGAGTGGTCTGGTTTGCGTATTCCAGCAGCAGGTTCTGAGTAAACAGCATCTCTCTCTCCATTTGCGCTCTGCTGAATGTCCACCCCAGGCAGCATCTGGTTGGCTGGGAGCTTTTGATAGGAGAGCAGCTCTAGGGAGAGCAAGAAGGAGACATTCACCTGAGCAGATGTGGACATGGTGTCATCTCTGGGTGTAGAGGGCAGGTGGCCACTTCCTTACCTGGAGCTCCATCCTCCTTCCCTCCGAAGCCCAGCCCCTGTAGGCTGGGACTGGCCCAGCCTTGCCCAGCCAGCAGCCCAGCAGCCCAGCAGCTCCCCAACCTGGTGCTTTCATTCCACAAGTGCTGCTCAGCACCTACTCTGCCCAGCACCCTGCTAGTGCCAGGGATGAGCTGCACCTGCCCTCAGGGATCACAGGCTAGAGGAGAAGGGACATGAACAAACCACCCTTTACCATCTCGAATGCCCAGGGCTCTGGTCAGGCTCAGAGGTCCCTATGCTGAGGACAGCAAGGAGCCTCTGACAGGTTTTAAGCAGGTGTACATCCAAGTTAGCTTTTGTTTGCACAGTGGTCCCTGGCTCTGTGGAGAGGGGGGCTACAGAAGCATGCATAGGTGTGAGGTTGCCAGAGCTAAGATTGTAACTGAGGCTGGACAGGATGGAGCTTGGACTCCTGGCTCTCAGACATAGGCCCACAGATCTGGCTCAACGGATTTACCCAAGGCATCTGTTGGAAGTACAGGGTTAAGAGCAAGTCAGTCAGACCCTGTATTAAGACCTTAGATTTGACTGTGCCTCCAGGGCCCTTTCAACTAGACTGTGATAGTTTAATAGGAGCTTCTGTGGTATTATTCTATATTAATGTTGTTTAATACGGTAGCCACTAGCCATATGTGGCTATTGAACACTTAAAGTGTGGATAATACGACTGAGGAGTTGAATTTTAAAATTTATTTAGCTTAAGTTTAATTTAAATGGCCACATGTGGCTAGTGGCTACTGTAATGCAGGGTCTCCCCCAGACATAGTGAATCAGAAACTCTAGGGGCAGGGCCTGGAAGTCTGTGCTTTAATAAGGTGATCCTGATAAGGCTCAAGTTTGAGACTCACTAAGTTAGAGTTCAATAACAAGGAGATAAACGTAACACCTCCACGAGATTTGGAGATTTTGAAATATGTCCAAGCAATGCTGGGTCTAAGAGGAAATCACTACAGAAATTAGAAAATATTTGAAATTGAACGATAATGAAATGATTGTGTACAAATTTGTGGATTACAGCTAAAACAATACCAACAAGGCAAACTTAGTCTTAATTATTATATTAACAAAGAAAAAGGCTGAAAATTAATAAGCTAGGTATTTTAGTTTAAGAAGTTAGAAAAGTTAAATATGCTCATCAAACATGTAGAAAATGAAATGGTAAAGATAAGTGCAGAGATCAGTGAAATAGAAAACAAAAATGTAATACCGGAGATAAAGAAGGCCGAAAGGTAATTACTTAAGAAGATTAATTATATGGACCTGCCAATATTAATTCTTTCTAAAAAGAGAGAAGGTACAAATGAATAATATTAGCAATTAAGAGGGAACGTGGTTCCTCAAAATGTCAAGCATAATTATTGTATGGTCCAGCAATTCCACTCCTAGGTATATACCCAAGAGAAATAAAAACCGATGTCCACACAAAAACCTGTACATGAATGTTCATAGCAGCATTATTCACAATAGCAAAAAATTAAAACAACTCAAATGTTCATCAACTGACAAATGGATAAATAAAATGTGCTATATCCATACCATAAAATATTTTTGGCATAAAAAAGGGAAAGACGTATTAACACATTCTGTAATATGGATGAATCTTGAAAGCATTATGTTAAGTTAAATATACCAACCACAAAAGACCACATATTGTATGATTCCATTTATTTGAAATGCCCAGAATAGGCAAATCTATAGAGATCGAAAGTAGATTGATGGTTGCCAGGTACTGGGGTTTGGTAATAATAAGAATGACACTATGGTGTATGGAGATTCTTTTGGGGGTGATTAATACGTTCTAAAATTGGTTGTGATGATAGTTGCACAATTCTGTGAAAACACCAAAAATAATTGAACTGTATATGCTATAAATAGGTTAATTATGTGGCATGTGACATATGTCAATAGGGATATTAGTTTTGTTGTTTTATTTTGTTTTTGAGACATGGTCTTGCCCTAATGTGCACTGGCGTGATCACGGCTCACTGCAGTCTCACCCTCCCTGATTCAGGGGATCCTCCCTCCTCAGCCTCCCAATAGCTGGGACTACAGGCCCACACCATCAGACCTAGTTAATTTAACATTTTTTTTTTTGGTAGAGACAGGGTTTCTCTATGGTGCCCAGGCTGGTCTCTAACTCCTGGATTCAAGTGACTGTCCTGTTTTGGCCTCCCGAAGTTCTGGGATTACAGTCATGAGCCACCACACCTGGCCTGGACGTTAGTTTTAAAGAAAGAAAGAGTAGGAGTCAGAGGGTGGAGAAGTGGAGAGTAAGGTATTCTCTCTGCAATGGTGTAGGAGTGCAAATTGTGCAACATTTCTAGATGGGAGTTTGGAAATATGTATGAATAGTTAAGATTTGTATACCCTTTCACTATTTACCTGAATAATTACCCAAATATAAAAATATGCGTGCACAAGGATGTTCATTATTGCTTTGTTACAGTAAAAATAAAAATTGTAAGTAACTTTGTCATTGGCTAGGAGGCACTATTGTTTAGATGAAGTAATCAGTACGATTTATGAGAAAGTTCCATATTTACTGACATGAAAAGATGTCCATGGCTGAGCACAGTGGCTCGTGCCTGTAATCCCAGCACTTTGGGGGCTAAGGTGGAAGGATCGCTTGAGCTTAGAAATTCAAGGCTGCAGCGAGCTATGATTGCACCACTGCACTCCGGCCTGGGCAACAGAGTGAGACCCTATCTGTAAAAAAAGAAAAATAAAAAAGAAAAGGTGTCCATGACATAATGGAAGAAAGCAGTTTAGCAGAACCTCACATGTAATGTATGTACGCCATTTATGTAAAATTCAGAAATTTATTTTTACATAGAGGGATGTTCAGAATTACATTCATCAAAATGTTGACTGATTTCCACCAGATGGTTTTGTGAAAATATTTAAATGTTTTCTTATTTGTATTTTAAGGTAGTGTTGGAATTTAAAAAAATAGGTATGCATCATGTTTACAAAGACATTAAAGTTATTCCCAAAGAGGGGAAATAAAAAAAAAAAAAAAGAAAGAGGACAAGTCCCAGCTACCTGAGAGGCTGAGGCAGGAAGATCACTTGAGCCCACAAGTTCCAGGTTACAGTGAGGTATGATGGCGCCACTACACTTCAGCTTACAGAAATTTTTCTGGAACAAGACTCTGTCTCCAAAAAAAAAAAAAAAAGAGTAAGTACTTCTAATTTATGAGTCTTGCAAAGCCTTGAATAAAACACACACACAGATTAGGACAGTTTAATAAAGGAAAAATAAATCTTAATTTCATTCACTAACATAATTATAAAAATCCTAAGCAACATATGATAAATCAAATCCAGAAAGATATTTAAAAATAAAAATACATTTTGACAGCCTGGCCAACATAGCAAAACTCTGTCTCTATTAAAAGTACAAGGCTAGGTGGGTGGCTCATGCCTGTAATCTCAGCACTTTGGGAGGCTGAGGCAAGTGGATCACTTGAGGCCAGGAGTTCGAGACCAGCCTGGCCAACAAGGTGAAACACCATCTCTACTAAAAATACAAAAATTAGCTGGGTATGGTGTCACATGCTTGTAATCCCAGCTACTTGGGAGGCTGAGGCAGGAGAATCAGTTGAACCTGGGAGGCAGAGGTTGCAGTGAGCCAAGATAGTGTCACTGCACTCCAGCCTGGGTGACACAGTGAGACCCGGTCTCAAAAAAATAAATAAATAAATAAAAGTTATTCCTAAGCCCTGGTAATGTGCAAAATATTTACTTAAAAAAATACATTTTGAAAGAAAAACATGTGTGACCAGATTGAGTTTCTTCCTGAAATATAAGATTGGTTTTATGTTATAAAATAGAGTAATATATTTAATCATATTAATACATTTAAATTTATCATTTAAAATTCAACATACATTAATTTTTTCCTGTCTTAGCGAAAACTCAAGATGGGAAAGAATTTATTTAACCTAATAAAGGGCATCTATATAAAATTGATTATACTTAAAACAGCAAAGATTATACTTCATGTTAAGATGTTGAAAGCATTTCCTTTGAGATCAGGTACTGTTCCCTCACTACTTCTGTTCCACAAGTACTAGACATCGAAGCTGGTGGAGTAACACAAGAAAAAGAAATAAGAGAAATAGAGTATAAGCATCAGGCAGGAAGTTAAAATATAATTATAATTGCAGACAACATGATGGTCTGCAGAAAATATGTAAAACTCTATGCATGAATAAAATAAATGATAGACTTAGCTAGTCTCCAGGAATGTTTTCAGTCTGAATTCACACACTGCTTGTGAAGTTCGTTGGAGCATGTTAGCTAAGGTGGCAACACTCCTTTTTCATGTCCAGGCCTAACTGATGCCCAGACTAAGGAGCTGGTCTTTCACCTGGGGATAATGCCAAGCAGTGTTCTTATTAGGAAACCTCCAGGAGAGTGTGGAGTGTAAGAAGAGGTCCCCACATTTCAAGGCACAAAGTGAAGATCTTGCAAGGTTTACAAAACTTCACTGAGATGTTAAGAGCTCAACTTAAATAAAGCTGTTAAAGAGACAGAAAATAATGAAGAAAGGTGGGCAGAGATGACTCCCATGAAACACAGAACCCGGAGGACCCCTCCATCCCTGCATCTGGGACGGCAGGTGGGTGATGCCCAGTTTTGCATCTTCCTCTCCTTCATGTTTTCGCATTCAATCTCCAAGACCTGTCAAGTCTTCCTCCCAATATATCTCTTGGTTCTGATCTCTTCCTCTGTCACTGAACTCCCTGGTTCCGACCACCATCACCTCCCACCCACAACAGCTTCACAAGTCCTGTCACTGCCTTGTTTCTGCCCCTCCTTCACCCATCCAGAGTGATCTTCCAAAAACAAATCTGAACACCATAAACCATGAAGCGGCCTTGGGGGAAAAAAGCCAAAAAATGTTTTTTAACAAATAAGTTCCCAATTATAAACAAATAAACACGACCTGACCAGTCACTCCCCAGATCAAGTCTCTCAATAGCATCCTATTGTCCTCAGCTGCTGACACCCCCTCTGAGGAAGGAACAATGACTCTGCCATTCATCTCTCTAGCCCAGCCCTAGCACAGAAATCGGCACATAATTGGTTGCCCCATAATGTTTGTTGCATGCATAAATGTGGGTGAGTATTGATGCTCATAGGTTTGTTGTGAGGATGTGGGGAATTTGATGCCTTCCACATTTTTCTGAGAAGAAGGAGGCAATTTTGCTGAGTATGACCAGCAAGCATGTTGGACAGGAGCCTGAGGACTGTGGTGAAGGCTGGACAGAGCTGCAGTGGGGGACGGGAGAAGCAGCTGACAGAGTGCACTAGCCCTAAGCCCTGGGTAGGGCTGGAGGCCAGGGGGGTGTGCAATTTTCTTTAGCATTATCCAGTAGTGTGGGCTCCAAAAGGGAAACCTGGCTGGGTTGATGCCAAGTTAGGGTTTTTCCACTGCCTGTAAAGCACCAGGAGTTGAGTGTGATGTCAACAGAGTGGTTAAAGCGATGGGCTGGTTAGAAAAGGAAGTAGTGCCGAAAAGAGTGAGGTGAGGAAACACTAAACAGGTCTTGATAAGGTCTCAAAGCTCATGCAATGTGGTGGGGAGGTGGAAGGGTGGGCACAGCGTGGGGCAGAGGATGCTATGCTTCAGAGGTAGGGCAGTGATGGTAAGATCTGGGAGCAAAGGTTAAAGTAGGGATAAGGTGAAGGCAAAGGAGCTACAGACATCAAGGCGCTGTATTTCCATGGATGGGATTATGAAGTTCTGCATCTGGATGCTTCAGAACATGTCCCAGATGAAGAGCTGAAGGAAACATCCTCATGTGGCATTGGATCCAGGGCCCTGTGTGGAGCTACCAGACTTCCCTGAGCCTTGGCAAGGCCTGGATGACCTGTGTCCTGGACACCTGAGGCCAGTGTCACTTTAGACTGGATTCTGCAACCCTGCAGGAGCCCAGCAGTTGATTTTGCCTCCTCTAGAGACCTACATGGTAAAAAGGCCCAAGTGCCATTAGGTCAGGGCTTGGATTCAACATTGTACATTACAGGTTTATTTTTATGAGTTTTTTTGTTTTAATTTTTGTTTTTGTTTTCTTCTAGATATCTTTTTCTCTGGTTTCAAAGATCAACTCTTTGAAATAATAATTTATTATTATTTCATTTTGGTGGTACTGTTTTCTCATGTTTTTGCCTTTCTTGTCTTCTTCTTTCTGCTTTCCTGCTTTTGTTTTTATTCCTCCTCCTCCTCCTCGTCCTTCTTCTTCTCCTCCTCCTCCCCTCATTTTCTTCTTCCTCTTTCTCCTCTTCCTCTTCTTCATCTTCGCTTTTTGATACAGGATCTCAGGCTGGAGTGCAGTGGTGCAATCTCAGCTCACTGCAGCTTCAACCTCCTGGGCTCAAGCAATCCTCCTGCCTCAGCCTCCCAAGTAGCTAGGACTACTGGCACACACTGCCGCACCCAGTTTATTTTTGATTTTGGGTAGAGACAGGGTCTCACTGTGTTGCCCAGGTTGGTCTCAAACTCCTGGGCTCAAACAATGCTCCCACCTTGGCCTCCCAAAGTGCTGAAATTACGAACATGAACCATCATGCCCAGTCTTGGCTTTGTTTGTTCTAACCTCCTGGATTATGGAGTGTATTAATTTCCTAGGGCTTCCATTTGAAAAGTACCACCAAGTAGGTGGTTTAAAAAAGAAGTTGATTCTCTCACAGTTCTGGAGGTTAGAAGTCCCAAATCAGGCATCAGCAGGGCCATGCGCTCTCTGGAGGATCCCGGGGAAAGTCCTTCTTTGCCTTTCCCTGCTTCTGGTGGTTGCCAGCAATTCTTGGGGTTCCTTAGTTTGCAGATGCAAAACTCTAGTCTCTGCTTCCACCTTCACATGGCCTTCCCCCATGTGTTTGTGTCCACATTTTCCCCTTCTTTTTTTTTTTTTTTGAGATGGAGTTTCACTCTTGTTGCCCAGGCTGGAGTGCAATGACGGGATCTCCGCTCACTGAGACCTCCACCTCCCAGGTTCAAGCGATTCTCCTGCCTCAGCCTCCCAAGTAGCTGGGATTACAGGCATGTACCACCACGCCCAGCTAATTTTGTATTTTTAGTAGAGGTGGGGTTTCTCCATGTCGGTCAAGCTGGTCTCAAACTCCCAACCTCAGGTGATCCACCCACCTCGGCCTCCCAAAGTGCTAAGGTTACAGGCGTGAGCCACCATGCCTGGCCAATTTTCCTCTTCTTATAAGGACACTGGTCATTGGACTGGAGCCCCCCAATTCAGTACGACATCATCTTAACTTGATTATACTTCAAAGACCCTATTTCCAAGTAAGTCACACTCCCAGATACTGAGAGTTAGGACCTGAGCACATCTTTTTGGGATACACAGTTCTACTCACTACATGGGGTTAATTTACTTTCACTCTTTAATGAAAGCATTCAAGAATATGCATTTATCTTTGAGGATATCTTAAAGGTCCTGATAAGAATGTTTTCATTTTCCTGCTTTCTAACTAGTGTGTTGTATTATTATTGCCTCTTTGAGTCACTAATTATTTAAGAGAATGATTTAAATGCTCCAAGCAGCTTGAGATTCCTTCAATTATTATTATTTTGTTTATTTTCTTTTTCTTTATTCTTTTAGTTCACAAAAATTCATTAATACAGAATACATTAAAATGCAAAGTCATCCCCTAACCAACAGTTTCTCAATCCCACTCCCACAGATCGTTGTTATTGATAACTTGGAGTTTATCTCTGCAAACCTTTCTTTCATGTATACAGAAGTACTTGGCTTAGGGACAGTGGGAGGGGGGTGAGGGATGAGGAATTACCTAATGATAATGTACACTCTTCAGGTGATGATTACACTAAAAGCCCAGACTCAATCACCACTCAGTACATTCATCTTGCAAAACTGCACTTGTACACCTTCAATTTATTTATTTATTTATTTATTTATTTATTTTTTTTTTTTTGAGACGGAGTCTCGCTCTGTCTCCCAGGCTGGAGTGCAGTGGCGCGATCTCGGCTCACTGCAAGCTCCGCCTCCCGGGTTCACGCCATTCTCCTGCCTCAGCCTCCCGAGTAGCTGGGACTACAGGCGCCCACAACCGCGCCCGGCTAATTTTTTGTATTTTTAGTAGAGACGGGGTTTCACCGTGGTCTCGATCTCCTGACCTTGTGATCCGCCCGCCTCGGCCTCCCAAAGTGCTGGGATTACAGGCGTGAGCCACCGCGCCCGGCCAATTTATTTTAAAAAACAAAACAAAACAAAAGAAGTACTTGGCTGAATTATGTGCTTCAAATACTCATGGAGTGGGAGAAGGGCAGATCCCAAGGAGTGAATGCAGTAAAACCAGGAAAAAAATGGAAGATATTCACATCTAATTTTCCTAAACCAAATTTGCTCCTAAAGTGAGTACAAATTAACAGCAGATATATTCACACTTTGGCGAAAATAAAAACATTTCTCCTAAGAGCTCTTTGGAATCTGTTTGCTTAAATATCAAAGTCCATTAAACTTTTCTCCAGATACAAACCCAAACTCAGCTTTAAAAAATTTTAACCTCAGCTGCATGAGTTACTTATTTAACTGGAGGCAGACCTACCCCCACCCTCAAACATTTGACCTGCTATGGGCTGTAGTGTGAAACATTTATTTTCACTTGTAAGAGCATCTCACTGATCTTACAAAGAATTTTACTGCCTCTGGTATAGAAAGGACAGAAGAAATATTCATTTCCAACGTATCACAAGATGAAATCTTCTATATGTGTACGTGTTATAGAATTTCAGATCTATACAATCAATTAGTGAATCTGAATTATAATTGATTTGTCTAATTCATTCCCTAATTTCGGATTATTTTTATTATTTATTTATTTGTATTTCATTTTTTAGAGGTGGGGTCTCACTATATTATCCAGAGTGGTCTCGAACTCCTGGGTTCAAGCAATCCTCCCACATATACCTCCCAAAGTGCTGGGATTACAGGCATGAGTCATCATGCCTGCCCTCTGATTATTTTTAACTCAGTAATTTTATCTTTGACTTGGAAGTAGAAGGGATAAAATTTAAGCTACTAATATACTGCCTACTTCTTACTTTTAATATTACTCATTCTGGCCCATCGTGGTGGCTCACGCCTGTAATCCCAGCACTTTGGGAGGCTGAGGTGGGTGGATCATTTGAGGTCAGGAGTTCGAGACCAGCCTGCCCAATATGGTGAAACTCCGTCTCTACTAAAAATACAAAAATTAGCTGGGTGGTAGTGGTGCGCGCCTGTAATCCCAGCTACTCAGGAGGCTGAGGCAGGAGAATCACTTGAGCCTGGGAGGCGGAGGTTGCAGTGAGCCAAGATCATACCACTGCACTCCAGTCTGAGCAATAGACTCTGTCTCAAAAACAATAAGTAAAAATAAATAAGATAAAATTACTCATTCTGAAAAATATATACAAGCCTGAGTGGTTTCAATAGTTTTCCATGTTAATGAATGCAGATTTAGGAATGTGTGAGCTAAAAACAGCTAGCCTACAATTAATAGAATAAAGTATAATAAAGAACAGAATAAAGCATACTGGAATTTGAAAATAATGCATCTTTATGAAGAAAGCACATTTTCTTAAGGATCTTTGCCAAGATGAAGTTTTACTTTGAGAAAAATTCATGTTTCACGTGGCGACAAACCTCAAAGAAGTGTTCTGATGTTGTTTCATTGGAGACCAGTGTATAAGAATTGGATTGATGTTTGATACATTTTCATTATTATATTTACTAAATGAAAAGTTTTTTCTTTCTCTGAAAAGCTTACACCTAGTGCTTATCCTTGAATTCGTTTTCACTGGTTTGTTATGATGGTAATTTATTCAGCTGAAAAATGCCTAGATTCAAAGAAAATTCAATAATGTGAAATACAAAGATCTTGTTAATAGAAAAAAATGTAGGCTAATATCTTCGTAGAAAATATAGGATTATATCTTTGTGAACTGAGGGTGGGGAAGCACTTCTTAAGATCAAATAACTTGGACAATAAGGCAAAAAAATTGATGGATTTTATTATATTCAATTTAAAGATTTCCAGTCAACAAAAGGTTAGTTGGATCAAGTTAACAGATAAATGACATATTGGGAGAAGAAAGTTGCAACATCTAAAATGAACAGAGGGTTTACATCTTGAAACATCCAGAAATTCCTGCAAATCCACAAGAAAAAGACAAAAATACTCAACTGAGAAATGAGCAAAGGATAAGTATGGGATTCACTGAATGAGAAATCCTGAGTGGCCAATGAGTCTATATGAAGAAATGCTCCAATTCATCAATAATAAGAAAAAAAACGCAAATTACAGCAGTAAGGGAAATCACTTCTCATCTATTAAACCAGCAAAAAATTAGAAGGATGGAAGTGCCAAGTGCTAAATATACGGGGTAGGAATGGGGTAGCCTCATGCATTCCAGGCAGGAGCGTTGACTGGCACAGCCATTCTCAGGAGTATTCCAGCACTCTGGTCCAATCAGTCATGCATACACCATATAAATCCTACTCTCAGACATAAAGTCCAGAAACATTCTCTTACACAGGTCCATAGGGCCATGGGGGAGGACGTTCCATGCAATGCTGTTCGCACGGAACTGGACTCCACCCAGGTGTCACTCACTGGGGGCCTGGATAATAAAATGTGGTGTTGGCTCACTAACGAATATGATCAACTAGACCAGGGGTTCCCAAACATTCTCACTTCACGCACCAATGTCTTCACAGTGTTCCTAGGCCAAAAGAAATGGCTAACAGCTCTGGCTAGCCATTCTGTTCTGTTATTAAGTAGATGGTCCAAATAGCTTAATACGTATTTATGTACCAACACACTAGTACCTCTTTGAAGAAATTTATACACATACATTGGAGGAAAAAATAATATTTCATTCTTAAATAACCAGAATTATTTACTGAGGGGATGTGATGTGTGTTCCTGTTGGGCACCGTGTGGCTTCTCAAATGTTGGGGTCAGATTGGATACTGTGCCCTTGTTTTGTTTCTCCTTGATTTTCATGTAGTATCTGCTTGTCACTGCAACTGCTGAAAATACAGCTTCGCAAAAATAAGATATCATGGAAAGGAATGCAGCAGTTTAATGCTGGAACTGTGAACTGCCTCAAGTTAGTGGTTCACATGATGCCTGACAGATGTTTTGCATCACTGTGTTTCCCACGAAAATGGAAAGTATCCCAGAGCACCTCTGTGGGTTCCCTGCAGCTACCCAGAGCATGTTTGTGCAGAGTTTGGGAACCACAGGATTAGATATATACATGAATATTAATAAATCTTCAAAACGGTGCTGAATTTTAAAAGTATTTAAACTGTTATGGGCTGAATGTTTGTATCTCTCCAAAATTCACTGAAGTCCTAACCCCCAATGCGATGGTATTAGGAGATGGGGTCTTTGGGAGGTAATTAGATCTAGATTAGGTCAGGAGGGTGGGGACCTCATGAGGAGATTATTAAATTTCAAGGAGAGGAAAAGATAAGAGAGTTTTCCCTCTCCCCACATGCACACTTGGAGATAAGGCTGTATGTGAGTATACATTAAGAAGGCTGCTGTCTACAAGCCAAGAAAAGAGCCCTCACCAGGAACTGAATTTGCCAGCCCCTTGATGTCAGAATTCCCAGCCTCCAGAACTGTGAGAAATAAATACCTGTCATTTAAGCTATCAATCTGTGGCAATTTGTGAAAGCAGCTCAGGCCAAAAAGCACAAAGTAAGGTCTGTGGTCCTGCTCTTGCCATTTCAATGACCTGCCCTCTTTACTGCTAAGCCTGAGGGAGAGGCTCCTAGGCAGCACGTGACCCTGTCAAAAGCCCCACCTCCCAGGAAGGTTCTAGTGCAGGAGTGTCCAATCTTTTCACTTCCCTGGGCCACACTGAGCCACACATAAAATATACCAATGATGGCTGATGAGCTACAATAAAAATCCCCCCCAAAATCTTACAATGTTTTAAGAAAGTTTACTGATTTGTGTTGGGCTACATTCAAAGCCAACCTGGGCCACATGTGGCCCATGGGCTGCAGGTTGGACAAACTCAGTCTAGTGAATTCCACCATTATGCCCCTCTCATGATCTCTTTCTGTGTCTTTGATAGCCTTCACAGCTCCCTATGGGGGTTCATCTGTCCACTCTGAGCCCTTTCTGTGTAATCTTTTTTTTTTTTTTTGAGACGGAGTCTCGCGCTGTCACCCAGGCTGGAGTGCAGTGGCCGGATCTCAGCTCACTGCAAGCTCCGCCTCCCGGGTTCACGCCATTCTCCTGCCTCCGCCTCCCGAGTAGCTGGGACTACAGGCGCCCGCCACCTCGGCCGGCTAGTTTTTTGTATTTTTTAGTAGAGACGGGGTTTCACTGTGTTAACCAGGATGGTCTCGATCTCCTGACCTCGTGATCCGCCCGTCTCGGCCTCCCAAAGTGCTGGGATTACAGGCTTGAGCCACCGCGCCCGGCCTTCTGTGTAATCTAACCCACTCTTATTGGGAGCTGATATCTCCTGTCAAAAGACAAAATTACAACAAATTTAGTTTAAAGATCCTAAATGGATTTTGTTTGTGATTCTAGAATTGGGCAACACCTCATTCTGTACAAAGGAAGGAGTGGTCCAACGATCTGAGCAAAGGAGGTATAAGTGCCCAACAGGTTCACCTTGCCCACTACCTAGACAGAGCCAATTTATCAAGACAGGGGGACTGCAATAGAGAAAGAGTAATTCACACAGAGCCAGCTGTGTAGGAGACCAGAGTTTTACTATTATTCAAATCAGTCTCCCAGAGTATTTGGGAATCAGAGATTTTAAGGATAATTTGGTAGGTGGGTGGAGGCCAGTGAGTTGGGAGTGCTGATTGGTTGGGTCGGAAATGAACTCAGAAATTTGAAGCTATCTACTTGCGCTGAGTCAGTTCCTGGGTGGAGGCCACAAGATCATATGAGCCAGCTTATGGATCTGGGTGGGGCCAGCTGATCCATCAAGTGCAGGGTCTCTAAAATACCTCAAGCACAATAGTGATGTTATCCCCAGGAGCAATTTGGAGATGGTCAGAATCTTGTAGTCTTCAGCTGCATGACTCCTAAACCTTAATTTCTAATCTTATAGCTAATTTGTTAGCCCTACAAAGGCAGTCTAGTCACAGGCAAGAAGGAGATGCTGTTATCATCTTTGTTTTAAACTATAAAGTAAGTTCCTCCCAGAGTTAGTTCTGCCTTTGCCCAGGAATGAGCAACCACAGCTTGGAGCCTAGAAGCAAGATGGAGTTGGTTAATTCAGATCTCTTTCACTCTCTCAGTTATAATTTCGCAATGGCAATTTCATTAGGCCACGTTAATTAACTTCTCTACACCTCAGTTTCTCACTCTGTAAAATGAAGATGGTAAGTTATACAAAGTTCAAAGTGAGTTTATACTGGCAGACATCAGAATAGTGATTGCCTTGGGAGTTAATGATTGGGAAGGATCATGAAGGAAACTTCTGGAATGGTGGAAATGTTCTGTTTTGATCTCAGTGTTTACATGGGTATATACATACATTTTTAAAAAGTCATCAGCCAGGCACAGTGACTCACGCCTGTAATCCCAGCACTTTGGGAGACAGAGGCAGGTGGATCGCATGAGGTCAGAGTTCGAGACCAGCCTGACCAACATGTTGAAATCCCGTCTCTACTAAAAATTCAAAATTAGAGCCAGGCGCAGTGGCTCACACTTGTAATCCCAGTTACTTGAGAGGCTGAGGCAGGAGAATCACTTGAACCCAGGAGGCGAAGTTTTCAATGAGCTGAGATTGCGCCATTGCACTCCAGCCTGGGCAACAAGAGTGAAACTCTGTTTCCAAAAAAAAAAAAAAAAAAATTAGCTGGGCATGGTGGTGGGCGCCTGTCATCCCAGCTACATGGGAGGCTGAGGCAGAAGAATCACTTGAACCCAGGAAGTGGAGGTTGCAGTGAGCCGAGATCGCGCCACTGCACTCCCGCCTGGGTGACAAGAGCGAAACTCTGTCAAAAAAAAAAAAAAAGTCATCAAGCAGTTAAGATTAGATTAAAATGCAGTAATCTAATCTTAATTAGAATAGTTACCTTTATTAGATTAGATATCTTTATTTAAAATGTTTTAAAAGTGGAGATAATATTACCTACTTCCCAGCATCATTGTGAGGATTAAATGTGCTCTGCAGGTTGCCTAATTGTTTGCGATCTAGCTAGTATCCAGTATTTGTCTATTGTCACAGGTGGTGACTGCTAGAGGGGCTGTGTCCCCAATAAGCTGTGAATGTCTTGGAGGACAAGTTGGCCCCTTCTTGTTCCAGCAATGAAGAGGATCCCATGTAGACTCCGAGCAGCTCAAGTTCAGCAAGGGAGACAGACCATTGCAAGTGCATGAGAAGGGCACTGGTGGGCTGGGAAGTTCGTAGGAGGAGACTCTCACATGCTGGGTTTGGGGAGGAATTCTGGAAAGCAGTCAGTCTTAGGGACCAGGAGGATGTAGCTGGTGGGACAGGTGCCCTCAGCTCCATGAATAAAGGGAGTGAGTCTGACTTTGGTTCCCATTCCCCTTCACCACGTCTGGCACACATTTAGACCATCAATACCAGCTGACTCCAGGAATGAGTGTCTCCCCGTGGGGGCGTCAGGAGCTCTGAGTTTAAATACACGGCAGGGATGTGACACACTGGGAACCACTCAGATTTGCTGGATCTAGGCGGGGCTTGTCAGGATCCAGTGCTTCCAACCCCAGGGCCCATTTCCCTGTGGCTCCTGAGTCACCCCCATGGGCGGACAGCTGTTCCAGTGCCAAGATACAGCCACAGAGGACTGCAGGCATAGGGCCTCCAGAAGGACAGGCAGGGTCCCTCTGAGAGACAAGCTGGCTTATAGTTGAAACCTCTGGCCCAGGCGTCCTCTAAGGGAAGCCAGACTGTGTCAAGGCAAGGCCCATGTAGAGAGAAGATGAAGATGGGGAGGACCAGAGTGGGTGCGCTTGGAAGGAAAGCCGGCTGCGTGGGGGCATCGTCGATTGCACAGGACGCGGTGCCGGCTCGCGTCGTCCCGCAGGCGGCGCCAGAGCGCAAGCCCGCCTCGTGACTCGGGTCCACAGTCCGGCCGGGCGGAGCGAGGGGCGGGCCCTTGCGTCTCTGGGCGCTGGAGCGCGGCGACAGTCACGCCGCGGTGCGGACGGACGGACTGACGGACGCGCAGCCTTACCCGCCAGGGTCATGGCGGAGCACGCCCCTCGCCGCTGCTGCCTGGGCTGGGACTTCAGCACGCAGCAGGTACAGTCGCCTGGTCGCAGGGCCACGGGGCCGCCTCCTCCGCTACGCTGGGGTAGGGGCGGGCTGTCACCCGGACGCGGGAAAAACATGGGCCCGGCCGCGGGCGCGCCTACCTCTCGGGCTTCCCGGGACCCCGCGCCCCTACCCCGCGCGCGGCCGTGGGGCATCGGTGCCCTCGCCCGGAGATGCCCTGCCAATGCCACCCATTCGCAAGATGCAGCCTCGACCCCGCCTAGACCTCGCTACCCCAGGAAACTGCGGGCGTCCCTCGGCAGGACCCCCGGTGCCCAGAGGGGCGGGAGGACTCGGTGGGTTCGTGCGCTGTTATGGGCACCGAGTGACAGGGACCCGAAGGAAGTCAGCTACTGTAAGGCAGGGGAACAGACAGGCGGGTAGCCCTGCGCACATGCACAACCAGTGACCTGGAAGCAAATTATAGCCCGAAACCTTTTTTTAAAAATTGAAATGGGCCAGGCCTGGTGGCTCTTGCCTGTAATCCCAGCACTTTGAGAGGCCGAGGTGGGTGGATCGCTGGAGCCCAGGAGTTCGAGACCAGCCTGGGCAATGTGGAGAAACCTCCGTCTCTAGCAGAAAATACAAAAATTAGCCAGGCATGGTGACGCACACCTATAGTCCCAGTTTCTCGGGAGGCCGAGGTGGATCGCTTGAGCCCAGGAGGTGGAGATTGCAGTGAGCTAAGATGGCGCCACCGCCCTCCAGCCTGGGCGACAAAGCGGGACCCTGTCTCAAAAAAAAAAAAAAAAAAAAAGTGAAATGCATAGTGTACAAATGGACTTTACCCTGTGACCGCCCTTCGTTGACACCAGCTTGCCTGGTCTGCCGACCCAGGACTGCTGGTCAGAGGAACAATGTGCTGCTGCCAACGCCCTGCAAACAGGCAAGCAAATCAAAATCTGCCTTCAAACAGGGCATGGGGTGACCAGGGGCACCTTTTGTATACACAGTTGCAGTCAAACCCCTCTTCTCGAATGGGTCAAGGAAGGCAGGCCTCTGGCCAGTCCTTGGGGTGAAAGTCCTGTGGGACTCTGGATGACTCCAGTTGCCTTGCTAGACCTCAGTTTTCCCAGGTGTCCAGGAAAGTAGTTATACTCCCAAGCTTGGATATTGCTTCAGTGGGGTATTAATGTTTCTGGACCACAACCATGGCCTGTGAGAACAGCCCATGGCCTTGCCTGGTCTCAGGCCTCTGCAAACATGGACCCCCAGAGATGCCTCCAAACCTTGCTTCCCATTCCTTCCTCTCTGGCACTTTCTCCTGCCTCCTTGTCAGGTGCATGAACCAACTCATATGTGAACATCTTCCTCTAGAGGATCTTGGCTTTGGCTGTTTGGGGAACAAAGATTCCTTGAGACATGTGGGTATTCTTCCTCAGCCTCGGTTTTCTTCATTTTACTAAATCTTTGAGTGTCACCCAGATGAGTCCTCTGTTACCACAATTACGGTGAGGCAGCCCTGCCTTCAAGGAGGTCTCTGGGCTGAACTGCTCCTAGGGTGTGGGGCCTCATCTGGTGATGTTAGTATCCCCTGGACCAGTGTAGAAGCTGAGGAAAATTCTACACTTCATTTTTTAAAATGCCTTCCAGGTAAAGGTTGTTGCTGTTGATGCAGAGTTGAATGTCTTCTACGAGGAAAGTGTGCATTTTGACAGAGACCTTCCAGAATTTGGGTATGTACCTGATGTGCATGCGTGTGTGATGTGGGTGTTGGTTTTGGGGTTCTCCCACAACCTTTTATATTCACAGACTGCACTGTTCAGGCTTTGCTAAACTACAGGAATGGTGGTCTCAGCAGACCTTTCAAGTATCTTTTTTCCCATACTGGGAGTGCCATCTCCCCTATTCATAATTCCATTCATCCATTCATGCAGTAAGCATCAGTTGAGACCTACTTTGTGCCAGGTGCTAGGACTTGATGGTGAACCAAAAAGAGAAATGGTCCTTGCTCTCCCAGAGCTTCCCACTGGGTAGTGGAGACTGGTATCAAACAAAGACTCTCACAAAAGAGTGTTTCATTATAAACTCTGAGAAGGCTTCTGAAGGAAAGGAACTCACTTCTCCAAGTGCTTATTATAAGGAATGTGACTCAGACTTGGGAGGGCAAGTCCCAGAGGGTTTCTAGGGAAGTGGTGCTTAAGCTAGAGATCAGAGTGAGTGAAGTTAGCCAAGCGATGGAAGGGAAGTTGGCCAGGTGATGAAAGAGCATTCCAGGCAGAAGGAACAACATGTGCAAGGGCCCTGTGGCAAGAAAGAGCATCGTTCGTTCCTTCGTGCAACTGAAGAAAGCCAGTGAGGCTGGGGAGAGAGAGGTGGAGGCTGGGCAGAGCTCCATAGGCCATGGTATAGAGTTTGTCTTTATTCTAAAAGCTGTGGTCAGCCACTAAGGGCCATAAGGGGTAGGGGTATGGGTGAGGTATGACAGGTTGTATTTGTGTTTTGAAAAGATCTCTCTGGGGGCATTGGGAGAACGGATTCAGAGCATGACTGGAATGGACATGGAGAACTATTGAAGAGGTTTTTGCAGGTCATCCGGGTATGAAATGATGGATAGGAGAGAGCTGAGTAGTAAAATAGACAGGTCCTGTTACAAGATTGAATGTGAGGTGTAAGGGTGGGATTTCTGGCTGTCCTTCAGGGTGGATGTCGGACTGTGGGAAAGAATGGGTTTTGGAGAGAAGGATCATGAGTTCAGCTTGGGCTGCCGTAACAAGGTACCATAGACTGGGTGGCTTAAAGAGTGGAAATTTATATTCTCACACATCTGGACGTTAGGAGTCTAAAAGTGCTGGGAAGTTTGGTCTCCTCTGGGGCCTCTCTTCTTGGCTTGCAGGTGGCCACTCTGTTGCTGTGTCTCCACGTGATGGTCACTCGGTGCAGGAGTGCTTGGTGTCTGTGTCATCTGTATCCTAATCTTCTTATAAGGACACGAATCATACTGGATTAAGGCCCATCCTAGTGACTTCATTTTAACTTAATTGCCTTTTTAAAGGCCCTGTCTCCAAATAATCACAATCTAAGGCCCTCGGGGTTAGGATTTCAGCATATGAGTTTTGGGGGCAGAGGGGGCACAATTCAGTCTGTAATACTGTGGACTTGCTGGTTCTGAGGCACCCTGTGAGGTCCTGGTAAAAGTGTCCTTCCCTGTCTGTTTCAGACACACTTCCTCTTTGAAGCCTTCCCAGCTGGCCCTTTGTGCGCCTCTCATTACCCATCACCTTTGTGTTGCCAACTCTCTTCCCCTAGCTAATGCGGCCCATTGAAGTCGAGGTTAGAAGCCATCTTGCTTTCTCACATTTTTTATTATTGCAGGCCTTGCATGGTTTGCCTTTTGGTAGTTGGTATGTTTCAAGGATTTGGTCTTTTTAACTAAGCCGTCAAATGTGTGGCTATAGTGTTCATAATATTCTTTTATCCTCCTTATGAGATCTATGGGACCAGTAGTGATGATAGCTTGCTGTTGGTCATTTCTGACATTGTAATTTATGTCTTGTCTCTTTTTTTCTTTGGTTATCCTGGCTAGAGTTTTATCAATTGTATTGATCTTTTCAAAGTTCAACTTTTGGTTTTGTTGATTTTCCCCTGTTGTTTTCTTCAAGTTGTGTTCTAATTTTTATTACTTAGTTTCTTCTGCTTGCTTTAGGTTTAAATTGCTCTTCTTTCTCTAGTTTCCTGAAGTGGAAGCTTAGAGGATTGATTTAAGACCTTCTTGTCTAATATACGCATTTAATGCTATAATTTTCTCTGTAAGCACAAATGCTTTTTATGGGATGCTTTAGCAGCATCCCATAAATTTTGATAAGTTATAGTTTCATTTTTTCTGGTTCAAAATAATTTTTAGTTCTCTTGAGACTTCTTAGACTCATAGATTATTTAGAATAATGTTGTTTAGGCTGGGTGCGGTGGCTCACACCTGTAATCCCGGCACTTTGGGAGGCTGAAGCAGGCAGATCACTTAAGGTCCGGAGTTGGAGACCAGCCTGGTCAACATGGTGAAACCCTGTTTCTACTAAAAATACAAAAAAATTAGCCGGGTGTGGTGGCAGGCATGGTGGCAGGCACTGTGTATGGTGGTGCACACCTGTAATCCTAGCTACTAGGGAGGCTGAGGCAGGAGAATTGCTTGAACTGTGGAGGTGGAGGTTTCAGTGAAGCAAGATCACACCACTGCACTCCAGCCTGGACAACAGAGGGAGACCCTGTCTCAAAAAAAAAAAAAAAAGAAGTATGGAAGTATGTTGTTTAATCTGCAGCTTTTCCAGCTTTCTGTCATTGATTTCTAGTTTAATTTCATTGTGGTCTGAGAACATACCCTATATGACTTCTAGTCTTTCAAAATTTTAAAATTTTCTCTTCCTCTGTCTCTCTTCCATTTAATAAGTCAATCCTCTCCACTGAACATTTAAAAAAAGGTGTCCATAACCAAAATACGGTATTGCTTTTTTCTGTTATATTTTCAAGATATTTTAAACCAGATACCTATAGATTTAGTTCATTCCTTCCCCATCACCTCAATTACACTGTGAGGTTTTGTTTTTTTTTTTTTTTAACAACTTTATTAAGGTATAACTGATGTACAATACTGTACGTATTTGGAGTATACAGTTAGAAGCTTTAACATCTATATTCTTTCATGAAACTATCACCAAAATAAGATAATGAGTATTTCCATGTCCTAAAAATTTCCTCCTGCCTCTTTGCAATCCGTGCCTCCTTCCCCATACCCCTACCCACTGGCAACTGCTGATGTGTTTTCTATCACTAGTTTGTATTTTCTAGAATTTTGTGTAGATGGAATCATAATTATGTACTCTTTTTTAAAACCTTTAAAATTTCACATCACGGTTTTGAGATTCATCCATGTGGCTACATGTGCCAATAGCTGGTTCCTATTATCGCCGAGTAGTATTTCATTGTATGATGTTGTATGGATGGACTACAATTGGTTTCACCTGATGAGGGATATTGGGGTTGTTTCTCTTTTTTACTGTTATAAGCAAAGGGCTATGAGAGTCGCATACAAGTCTTTTCATGGACATATGATTTCATTTCTCTTGGAAATGACATACCAGGAGTACAGTGGATCATATGGCAGGTATATGTTTAACTTCTTAAGACATTCTCTTCCAAAGTGGTGATGTTAATAAAAAATATTTTATATTGTTAACAGGCATTACATTGCACTTGATATGTAACTCAAATGAAAAGTATACAGTGAAAAGTCTTTTTTTTAATTTTTTTGAGACGGAGTCTTGTTCTGTCACCCAGGCTGGAGTGCAGTGGTGCAATCTCGGCTCACTGCAAGCTCCGCCTCCCGGGTTCACACCATTCTCCTGCCTCAGCTTCCCGAGTAGCTGGGACAAAGGCGCCTGCCGCCACACCCGGCTAATTTTTTGTATTTTTAGTAGAGACAGGGTTTCACCATGTTAGCCAGGATGGTCTTGATCTCCTGACCTCGTGATCTGCCCACCTCGGCCTCCCAAAGTGCTGGGATTACAGGCGTGAGCCACTGCGCCTGGCCATATAACAGTGAAAAGTCTTAATCCCACCTGTGAGCTCATCTCTCCCCTCCATCCCTTCTCTACAGATGACTTTAATTTGTTGTGTATCCTTCCAGTGTTTTTTTTTTGTTTTTTTTTTTTTTTTTTAGACAAGGTGTGGCTCTGTCCCTCAAGCTGGAGTGCAGTGGTACGATCTTGGCTCATTGCATCCTCCACCAGGCTCAAGCGATCCTCCCACCTCAGCCTCCTGTGCATCTGGGACTACAGGTGCATGCCACCACACATGGCTAATTTTTGCACTTTTGTGGTAGAGACAGGGTTTCACCGTATTGCCTAGGCTGGTCTTGAACTCCTGGACTCAAGTGATCCACCCACTTCAGCCTCCCAAAGTGCTAGGATTACAGGCTTGAGCCACTGTGCCAGGCTCCTTCCAGTGTTTTTACATGGAAATATAGGAAGGTGTGAATGTTCTTATTTTCCTCCTTTCACACAAGAAAAAGCATACTATACTCACTGATCTGTACTTTGCTTTACTCACTTCACAATACTGTGGCTGTGTTTACATGTCAATACATAAAAACTTTTGTGTTCTTTTTTATAGATGTGTAGTATTCCATTGTGTAGATGTACCATTTCCTAATGGAGGACACTGACTTATTTGCAATGAAAAATAATATAGTAGATTACATTACATATGTCATTGCAGATGTGTGCCAATTTATTTGTAAGTTAAATTTTTGGGAGTGGGATTGCTGGTTCAAGGAGATGTGGCCAGATTGCCTCCCATAGGGATTATATTGATTTGCATCCTACCACTAACACATGACAGGGCCTGTTTTCCCACAGCCTAGCCAGCACAGTGAGGGTTATTGAGCTTTTGATTCTTTGCCAATACGATAGGTGAATAATGATTTACTTTGCATTTCTCTTATGAGTGAAGTTGAGCATCTTTTCATATGTTGAAGGGCTACCTGAATTTATTTTTCTGTGAAGTTGTTTTTAATGTCCTTTGCCCATTTTTCTGTTGGATTGGTTATCTATTTCCTATCATCTCTTGGATTGGTTATCCATTTCTTATCATAATTTCTAGGAGCTCTTCATATATTGGAGGAATTCCCTCTGTTGTTAAATGAATTGCAAATATGTTTCCCAGATTTTGTTTGATTTTTGACTTGCTATGGATTGTTGCTATTTTTTTTTTGAGACAGAGTCTCGTTCTGTCGTCCAGGCTGGAATGCAGTGGCATGATCTCTGCTCACTGCAAGCTCCGCCTCGCGGGTTCACACCATTCTCCTAACTTAGCCTCCCGAGTAGCTGGGACTACAGGTGCCCACCACCACGCCCAGCTAATTTTTTATATTTTTAGTAGAGACAGGGTTTCACCATGTTAGCCGGGATGGTCTCGATCTCCTGACCTCGTGATCTGCCCACCTCGGCCTCCCAAAGTGTTGGGATTACAGGCGTGAGCCACCACACCCAGCCGGGTTGTTGCTATTATTGCCACACACACATATTTATGTCATTGAATTTCCCAGTCTCTTTTATTGCTTCTAGATTTTGAGTCATAGTTTAAAAGGCCTTTCTCACTCCAAAATTATGAAGGAACTCACCTATGTTTTTATCTATTTCTTGTAAGATTTCAGCTTTCATACATAAAAATATTTGGAGTTTATCCAGGTACATAGTATGACATTTGTATCCAACTTTAATTTTTCCCAGATGACTCCTCAGTTGTTGTAACACCAACCATGTTTTAATTTAATTTAATTTATTTATTTGAGACAGGAGTTGGCTCTGTCACCCAAGCTGGAATGCAGGGGTATGATTCAGCTCACTGCGATCTATGCCTCCCAGGCTCAAGCAATCCTCCCTCCTCAGCCTCCCAAGTAGCTGAAACCACCGGTGCGCCCCCACCATGACCAGCTAATTTTTTTGTATTTTTTTTGTAGAGATAGGGTCTCACTATGTTGCCCAGCCTGGTCTTGAACTCCTGGGCTCAAGCAGTCCACCCACCTCTGCCTCCTAAAGTGCTGAGATTACAGGCGTGAGCCACCACACCCAGCCTCAACTGGGTTTTTAGAAGTCCATCTTTACCTGTAAGAGGCTGAGGTGGGTGGATTACTTGAGGTCAGGAGTTCAAGACCAGCCTGGCCAACATGTTGAAACCCTGTCTGTACTAAAAATACAAAAATTAGCTGAGCATGGTGGTGGGTGCCTGTAGTCTCAGCTACTTGGGAGGCTGAGGCAGGAGAATCATTTGCATCTGGGAGGCAGAGGTTGCAGTGAGCTGAGATCATGCTACTGCACTCCAGCCTGAGTGACAAAGTGAGAATCCATCTCAAAAAAAAAAAAAAAAAAAAAGAAGTCCATCTTTATCTCCATGATTTGAGATGTGAGCCTTATCATGTGCTACTTTCTGTGTTCACGTAGGTCCATTTTTGGGCTTTCTTTTTTGTTCCATGAGTTGGTAGATCTTTTCATAAGCCAGTAACACATTGTTTCAATTATCCCAGCTCTGTAATATGTTGTTTGTTTATTTATTTATTTTTGAGATGGAGTCTCACTCTGTCACCCAGGCTGGAGTGTAGTGGCACGATCTCGGCTCACTGCAACCTTTGCCTCCTGGGTTCAAGCGATTCTTCTGCCTCAGACTCCTGAGTAATTGGGATTACAGGCATGCGCCACCATACCAGGCTAATTTTTGTATTTTTAGTAGAGACGGGGTTTTGCCATGTTGGCCAGGTTGGTCTCTAACTCCTGACCTCAGGTGATCCGCCTGCTTCGGCCTCCTGAAGTGCTGGGATTACAGGCGTGAACCACTGCACCCGGCCTGTAATATGTTTTAATATCTAGAATTGTTGGTCCCCTCTGATTGTTCTCTTTTTCTTCCAGAGTTTCCATGGCTATTCTTTCTTGTTCTTTTTCAATATGTACTTCAGAATCAGCTTTTCAGGTTCCAGAAAGCCAAATTGTTGTTTTTTGTTTTTGTTTTTGTTTTTGTTTTTGTTTTGACATGGAGTCTTGCTCTGGAGCTCAGGCTGAAGTGCAGTGGTGTGATCTCGGCTCACTGCAACCTCCACCTCACGGGTTCAAGCAGTTCTCCTGTCTCAGCCTTCCGAGTAGCTGGGACTACAGGCACATACCGCTACACTCGGCTAACTTTTGTGTTTTTAGTAGAGACGGGGTTTCACCATAATTGGTCAGGCTGGTCTCAAACTCCTGACCTCAGGTGATCCATCCACTTTGGCCTCCCAAAGTGCTGGGATTACAGGCTTGAGCCACCACGCCCAGCCTGTTGTTGATATTTTTATTGAGATCATATTATCTTTATAAATTAACTTGGCAGAATTGACAACTTTATGAGATTAAGACTTCCTGTCTCAGCACATGTTATGACTTTCCATTTGTTCAAGTCTTCTTTTGAATACTTCACATGTGTTTTAATATGTGTAACGTACAGATTTTGCTCATTTTGGTAGATTGCAAAAATGACCACAATACTCCACCCGTCCCTGTACCCACACGCTTTGCAATGTGACCGCAGTTCCTCCCATCGAGGAGTCATTTCCCTACCTGTTGATTTGCTTTATCCAGTAGAACAGGGGAAGTGGCATTGTGCCAGTTCTAAGCCTAAGCCTCAAGCAGCCTTACATGCTTCTGCTGTCATTCTTGGAACTCTGCCCAGCCACCAAATGAACAAGCTCAGGCTAC
This sequence comes from Macaca fascicularis, assembly GCF_037993035.2. NCBI lineage: Eukaryota > Metazoa > Chordata > Mammalia > Primates > Cercopithecidae > Macaca > Macaca fascicularis. Next base: position 100,392,170 of record NC_088376.1, read on the forward strand.
CCTGCTGGAGAGCTGGACATATGTGGCCTAGTTGCCCCAACTTCTTCACCTAAGAGCCAGCCAGCCCCTAGCTGCTGTTAGCTACCTATGAAGCAGAGCCTTCTAGCTACCGTTAGCTGACTGCAGATGTATGAGTGAGCGCAGCTGAGCCCTATCCAATGATAGCAAGTAGAATTGTGAGCTTAATGGTTTTGAGCCGCTAAGTTTTGAAGTGGTTTGTGACAATGCAAAAACTACCCAATGTAGATAATTATTTTTAAATTTATTTCTAACTATTTTTTCCTTTTACTACTGTAAGTGGGGAAGGGAGGTTTCTAGCAGACGCTTATAAGCTGTCTTCCAAACTCATTTCCCTTTCTTCCTAGACACTCTCCTGTCTTGCTTGTAGTTATGTTCAACCATGTGACTGAGTTCTAGCCAGTGGAATATAAGAAAATGTGATCAGGCCTCTAAAAGACCTAGTCCATAAAAACCTCCTTCTCTGACTTTTCTCCCATTTTCTGGCTGATGTGGGTATCCAGAGCAACCTTGGAAGCACATGTGGCACATGACAGAGCCACCATCAACCTGGTTCCTGAATGACTACGTGGAGCAGAACGCCCCACTCCCCACTCGTGTTCCTCATCCCTACCAATTGTGCTTTACGTGAGTGAGAAAGAAACTTCAGCTGTATCAAGCCATAGAAATGTGTTTTTCCTTAACTAACATAATTGTTTCCCTCGTATCTTTTTTTTAAAAGAAAATACTGGGGCTGGGCGTGGTCACTCATGCCTGTAATCCCAGCACTTTGGGAGGCTGAGGTGGGCGGATCTCGAGGTCAGGAGATCGAGACCATCCTGGCTAACATGGTGAAACCCTGTCTTTACTAAAAATACAAAACATTAGCCAGGCATAGTGGTGGGCCCCTGTAGTCCCAGCTACTCGGGAGGCTGAGGTAGGAGAATGGCGTGAACCTGGGAGGTGGAGTTAGTAGTGAGCCGAGATAGTGCCACTGCACTCCAGCCTGGGTGACAGAGCAAGACTGTCTCAAAAAAAAAAAAAAAAAAAAGTGGGGGGAAAAAAAGAAAATACTGGCTCTATTGAAATATAATTCACATACCATAAAATTCACCCTTTTAAAATGTACAATTTGATGGTTTTAGTATATTCAAAGAACCATGTCACCATCACCACTATGTAATCTTAGAACATTTTCACTACCTGGAAAGAAAACCCGGTATTAATTAGCATACACTCTATAGTCCCCCTCCTGCCAGTAGTGGCAACCACAGTCCACTCTCTATCTCTGGATTTGCTGATTCTAGACATTTCATAGACATGAATGTATATAATATGTGACAGCTTTCTTTTACCTAGCACAATGTTTTCTTTTTAAAAAATTTTCATAGCTTTTTCTTTTTTTTTTTTTTTTGAGACGGAGTCTCGCTCTGTCGCCCAGGCTGGAGTGCAGTGGCGCGATCTCGGCTCACTGCAAGCTCCGCCTCCCGGGTTCACGCCATTCTCCTGCCTCAGCCTCCCGAGTAGCTGGGACTACAGGCGCCCACAACCGCGCCCGGCTAATTTTTTGTATTTTTAGTAGAGACGGGGTTTCACCGTGGTCTCGATCTCCTGACCTTGTGATCCGCCCGCCTCGGCCTCCCAAAGTGCTGGGATTACAGGCGTGAGCCACCGCGCCCGGCCTAGCTTTTTCTTTATTTCAAATACCAACTTGAACCAGATACTTGGCATAATGTTTTCAAAGTTCTTCTACGTCATAGCATATATCAGTACTTCACTCCTTTTTCTGGTTCAGTAATATTCCATTGCACTGATATATCACAGTTTGTTTTTCCATTCAACTGATGGACATTTGAATTGTTCTGCTTTTTTGCTATTGTGAGTTATTCTGCTATGAACATCCACATATGTTATGGATTGAATTGTGGCCCCCCAGAATTCATCTGTTGGAAGCCTACCTTCATCATGACAGTGTATTTGGAGGTGAGGCCTTTAGGTAGATAATTAAGATTAAATGAGGTTGTAAGGGTGGGACCCTAATTTGATAGGACTGGTTTCCTTATAAGAAGGAGAGACCCCAGTGCTATCCCACTTCATGTGCAAATGCACAAAGGAAAGGCCTTGTGAGAAGGTGGCTGTCTGCAAGCCAGAAAGAGAGCCCTCACCAGAAACTGAATTTGCTGGCACCTTGATTGTGGACTTCTAGCCTCCAGAACTGTGAGAAAATAAATGCCTGTTGTTTAAACCATCTACTTTATCGTATTTTGTTACAGCAACCTGAGCAAACTAATACAATGTATACATTTTTGTGTGGACATATATTTTCATTTCTATTGGGTATATTACCTAAAAGTGGAATTGCTGGGTCACAAGGGAACTCTATGTTCAACGTTTTGAAGAATTGCCAAGCTGTTTTCCAAAGTAGCTATACCATTTTCCATTCCTACCACTGGTAGATGATGCCTCCAGTTTCTCCACATCCTTGCTTAACATTTATTATTGACTGTCTTTTTAATTACAGATGACAGCCATCCTAGTGGATGTGAAATGCTATCTCACTGAGCTTTTGATTTGCATTTATCTAATGAAAATGATGTTGAGTATCTTTGCCATTTGTATATCTTCTTTAGAGAAATGTCTATTAAGATCTTTTGCCCTTTTAAAAAAACTGTACTATTTCTCTTTTATTATTGAGTTGTAAAAGTTTTTTTTTTAATATATATTCTGGATACAAGTCCCTTGTCAGATACGTGATCTCAAAATTTTTGTCCCATTCCATGGGTTGTCTTTTCACTTTCTTGATGATCCTTTGAAGCAATGTTTTTACTTTTGATAAAGTCTAATTTTCCTACTTTTTTCCTTTTGCTGTTTGTGCTTTGGTGCAGTATTGGTTAGGTTTTGGTATCAATTTTATATTTACTTCACTAAAATAACTGGAAAAATTTTCCTTCTTTTTGGGCGCTCTACAACAATTTAAATAGTATTAGAAATATTTGCTATTTAAAGGTGTGGTGTAATTTTTCTGTGAAACCATTTGGGTCTGGTGCTTTTGGGGCATGGGGTAGCTCTGGTCTTCCTTCTTAGCTGGAAATGCCAGTTTTGTTGTGTGTGTGTGTGTGTGTGTGTGTGTGTGTGTGTGTGTGTGGTTTCTTTCTTTTTTTTTTTAGACAGAGCCTCGCTCTGTCACGCCCAAGCTGGAGTGCAGTGGCACGATCTCAGCTCATTGCATCCTCCACCTCCTGGGTTCAAGCAATTCTCCTGCCTTAGTCTCCCAAGTAGCTGGGATTACAGGTGCCCTCCATCATGCCTGGCTAATTTTTGTATTTTTAGTAGAGACGGGGTTTCACCATATGGGCCAGGTTGGTGTTGAACTCCCGACTTCAGGTGATCTGCCTGCCTTGGCCTCCCAAAGCACTGGGATTATAGGTGTGAGCCACCGTGCCCAGCTGAAATGCCAGTTTTAATTTGTTAAATACATGGCAGAATGTCTGCTTACAGTTTTTATCTGTTTTGTAAAGGCCACATTTTTTGGTGAACTGTTGTTGTCCATAGTAAAATTTTGTTGCTCTCTTCCTCTTTTTCCCTAGTAGTATCTTTTTTAAAAAATCCATGTTATTATTATTATTGTTATTGAGACGGAGTCTCTCTCTGTCACCCAGGTTGGAGTGCAGTGCCGCCATCTCGGCTTACTGCAAGCAAGTTCTGCCTCCTGGGTTCATGCCATTCTCCTGCCTCAGCCTCCCGAGTAGCTGGGAATACAGGTGCCCATCACCACGCCCAGCTAATTTTTTTTGTCTTTTTAGTAGAGACAGAGTTTCACTGTGTTAGCCAGGATGGTCTCGATCTCCTGACCTTGTGATCCACCTGCCTTGGCCTCCCAAAGTGCTGGGATTACAGGCGTGAGCCACCGCACCCAGCCAAAAAAATCCATATTATTGAGTATAATTTATGCACAAAATGCCATCCATTAAAAATGTATAATTAAATGTATTTCACAGCCATAGACCTATAGCTGTGAAACTACCACCACAATCAAGATACAGAATATTTATATCACCCCCCAAAAGATTCCTTTTTTCCCACTTACTGAGACAAGCTCGGTTGTGGAGACCCCAACCCACCGGCGCTAGAGGAATGAAGACAAAGACCCAGAAATAAAGTGCAGTGTGGGAATCAGGGGGCTAACAGCCTTGAGAGCTGAGAGCCACGAATAGAGTTTTACCCACATTTTTATTGACAGTAAGCCTGTGATAAACATCATTTCTATAGATTATACATTAGCTAAAAGCATTCCTTATGGGAAACAAAGCATTCTTAGCAAGGAGCAGAGAAACAGGCTCTGGCTGATTATCTGCAGCAGGAACATGTCCTTAAGGCACAGATCACTCATGCCATTGTTTGTGGTTTAGGAATGCCTTGAGCAGTTTTCCACCCTGGGTGGGCCAGGTGTTCCTTGCCCTTATTTCGGTAAACCAGCAACCTCCAGCGTAAGTGTCATAGCCATCATGAGCATGTCACATTGCTGCAGAAATCCTGTTTATGCCCAGTTTCTTTAAGGCCTTTTTATGACAGCCTTAGGGCCTTTTTCCAGCATGTCTCCCTTTTTGTTTTTGCAAAGTGATAAAGGCAAAGGCAGTTTTGTCACGGTGGGCTACTTCTCGCAGGATTCGGGATCCGCATCTGTGGACTACACAAAGACAAACAACACAGATTAAAAGCACAATCATCATTAAAGTCATAGAGCCTCCAAGTGTCTTGATCCATTTTAATGGGTTAATAGCTGCTAATCCGTCTGCAGATCCTTCAGGCACTTCAGTTCCTGGCATTAGCGTGGGATGTGCCTGAGAGGTTTGAAATACTTGTTCCTTCAGTTTTGCAATGCCTAAAGATAAATTTCCAGTATGACCCTTTAAATGTCTCTTAACTCTTTCCCACTCATGTTCTGTTTCATTATACAGATGAGGAGTAATGCAAACATCAGAAGTATTCTAATCACATTGTAACTGCATTCTATATTCTAAACTAACTACACGATCTTCCAACCATACAATAGTTTGTCAGAGATCAGTAATCTGATTAGCTAGTTTCTGGTCTATGTTAGCTTGGGAATTCCACAACAAAGTAGAATTTTTCTGCCAATTATTTACATAGTCTGCTGTTTGTACTGTGAAATGCAAAGCAACTCCAGCTGCCGCAGCAGTAGCTATGACAGCAATCAATCCTATAATGATTAAAATTAAAGTGGCAATGAAACGCTGAGAGCATCTCAGAATCTTTTAAAGAATTTCAGTAATAATATGCACAGAAGGAGAGGCTTCCCAAGGACGGGAAAGCTTTACAGGTATCCATACTCCTTCTCGGGCTCTTACCACTAAAATTGAATGATCAGTATTATACAAGGAAGAATTCACACAAGAAAACAATCTACATTCTTGACAAGTCACGTGATGATTAGGGAGATCAAGTATTAAATCACCCACTACAAGCAGGAAAGGAGGACGGACACAACTCTATATCCAGACTGAATCATTATGAGCCCATTCTAACATGTAATTAGGATTATATTGGGTTGGCTTAGTATATTTCCCTTCCCAAATCTTTATCTTTTGCAGTGCCATTAATATTTTCCACAACTCCTTATGTTTAGCTCCTACAGCAGACCATATCATTTGGGATTGAGGTGTCACTATACCACCATATGCCCAAATAATAGGAACTCTTGCTGTACTTTTTATAGTGTCCACCATCTGATATCATTTTGTTTAGATGCAGGGTGACCATTACCTACAGATTGAGAGGTGAGCCTCATAAGTGCCCCTTTAGGGGACCAATCAATAATGACGCCATATGAATCATGACGAAACACCTGTGCGTGCCCTGCGATACAAACAAATCCCTTCATTTTTTCTGACCATGTCCAATCTACTTTACAGATAGGTTTTTGAGGGAAGTAAACTTTGGTTACAGGGGCATAATCACTGTGATAAATACTAAAACCAGAAAGTATATGTAATTGTGCCACAGAGATGTTATGTTCAGGCACTATTGCCAGCCAAGATTGATGACTGGGAGGTAAACACCTGTTGGCTTTTCCCAAGCAAATAGGTAGATGCTCAAATCCCAACAATATATTCATAATTGTTCCCTCCTTTTGGGGGTGAGACGGGCCTCTATCATCTGCAGAACCAGGCATCCAAAAGCCATTAGTGTATACCTCCACTGGCGGGGGAGTCTAACCATGTTACTGGCCGTAGAAGTCGTGGAAAAGGAATATATGCCGAATAAGTATAATTGTTTTTTGTTTCAGCAGTTACTGGGGGAATACTCATGGCAATGGTGAGCACAGCCATGATAGCTACCATTAGATTATTCGTTGTATTGGTCATCCCGCTTTCTTCAGATTTTCTTTCGCCATCTGTGTCAACTTCTTGATCTGGTCCCAGGTGGGTGGCTGTGCCTGACGAGTGTTGCTTGCCGAGACTGATGTCTTCCTGATTGCCAGTCTCCACATGGCTGCAGCTGGGGGATCCTCAGGTTCCTCCCAAAATCTCTTCTTTAGCATCTGGCTCATGATAAGGTTTCAGGTGTCTTGATGATATCCAAATCGGCTGCTGGTTTTGACCTGGAGAAACACAAGCATAACCTCTACCCCGTGTTATTATTTTACCTATTTCCCAACTTTTTTTAATCGGATCTCTCCACCAAACCAGTTGTTTTGCTTCTGTCTTTGCAGCTGGTTTCTGTAGATGCTGTTCAGCTGCTAATAGCATCCGGCCTTTAGGCAGGCTCAAAAAATTTAAAGTTAATAATGCTAGATTTAGTTGCATATGTGAAGTCCTATAGTCACTGTCTCTTCTTTTCTGTTTTTGCAACTGCTGTTTCAGGGAGCGATTCATTCTTTCCACTATGGCTTGTCTTTGAGAATTGTATGGGATACCAATAATGTGTTTAATATTCCGTATAGAAAAAAAAATGTAGCTAGAGCTTGGCTAGTGTAGCCTGGGGCATTATCTGTTTTAATAGAAGCTGGAATGCCCATCACTACAAAACACTGCAAAAGGTGACATTTAACACAAGCAGAAGACTCTCCTGATTGGCATGTAGCCCAGACAAAGTGAGAAAAGGTGTCCACACATACATGTACATAAGCTAGTCTCCCAAACGAGGGAACATGTGTGACATCCATTTGCCAAAGAGGATTATGTTCCAATCCTCGAGGATTAACTCCTCCTGTAAAAGATGAGGAATGCACCATTTGGCAAGTTGGGCATTGCTGGATAAAAGCTTTAACTTCTTTCCAGGTAATGCTGTATCTGCGTTTGAGACCAGAGGCATTAACATGGGTTAAACTGTGAAAGTGTCTAGCGTTAGATATTGCAGTAGCAGCTAGGCGATGAGCCATTTGATTCCCTGTAGTTAAAGGTCCTGAAAGAGGTGTATGAGCCCTAATATGAGTAATGTAAAAAGGGTGCATTCTGCTCCTAACTGCTGTTTGCAGTTGGGTAAATAAAGTCATCAGTTGCTCATCTGTGTGGAATCGTAGCTGAGCATTTTCAACTAACTGTGTAGAATGAACCATATATGAAGAATCAGAAATCACATTAATAGGCACATTAAAAGCAGTCAATACCTCAATTACAGCTACAAGCTCTGCTTTTTTAGCTGAAGTATAGGGCGTCTGGAAAACTACCTTTCGATCCAGAATAAGAGGCTTTACCATTACTAGACCCATCTGTGAAGACATTCTCAGCACCTTCAATTGGTTTGAATTTAGTTATTTTAGGGAGAATCCAATTAGTTAGTTTCAAAAATTGAAACAGTTTCGTGTTAGGAAAATCATTATCGAGAATACCCACAAAGTCAGCTAAACGGGTTTGCCAAGTAAGACTATTTATAAAAGCTTGCTGTATTTGTGCCTTTGTGGGAGGGACAATAACTTTTCCAGGATCATATCCATGTAATTTAACAATCCAAGTTCTCCCATTTCCTATTATAGTAGCAATTTGATCCAAATAAGGAGTCAAAGTCCGTGAATTAGTATGTGGAAGGAAAGCCACTCTATAAGATCTTGCTCTTGAACAATAACACTAGTAAGTGAATGCTGAGTTGGAAACATTAGCAAATCTATAGTCTTCTCTGGATCTGTTCTATTTATTTGGGCCTTATGGACTTGCTTCTCGATTAGCTGCAGCTCTGCCTCAGCTTCTTTTGTTAATTGCTAGGAGACTAGGATCTCCTCTAAGGATAGAAGACAGATTACTCATGGCATAGGTAGGAATGCCTACAGCAGGCCGTATCCAATTAATGTCCTCTAGTAGTTTTTGAAAGTCATTCAGTGTTTTCTTTTTTTTTTTTTTTTTTTTGAGATGATGTCTCGCTCTGTCGCCCAGGCTGGAGTGCAGTGGCCGGATCTCAGCTCACTGCAAGCTCCGCCTCCTGGGTTCACGCCATTCTCCTGCCTCAGCCTCCCGAGTAGCTGGGACTACAGGCGCCCGCCACCTCGCCCGGCTAGTTTTTTGTATTTTTTAGTAGAGACGGGGTTTCACCGTGTTAGCCAGGATGGTCTCGATCTCCTGACCTCATGATCTGCCCGTCTCGGCCTCCCAAAGTGCTGGGATTACAGGCGTGAGCCACTGCACCCAGCCTCAGTGTTTTCAGTTGATCCATATGTGTGGTTACTTTCTGTGGCACCATAGTAGTGTCATTTACTAAGGTCCCCAAGTAGGAGTAAGGAGTAGTAGTCTGAATTTTGTCAGGAGCTGTAATTAAACCAGCATGAGACATCGAGTTTTGCAAGTGATTATAGCATTAGAGTAATATTTCTCGAGTGGGGGCAGCACAAAGAATATCATCTATATAATGAATAATGTAACAATTTACGAGTAGGTTCAATTGCTTGTCCTAAGTCTGACAAATTGTTGGACTGTTTAACATGCCTTGTGGCAACACTTTTCAATGAAAACGCTTAAAAGGCTGCAGGTTGTTGACCGCAGGAATCATAAATGCAAACCATTCAGAGTCTTTCTCAGCTAAGGGGATAGTAAAGAAACAGTCTTTTAAATCTATGACTATTAAAGGCCAATTTTTTGGAATCGTAGCAGGAGAAGGCAGTCCTGGCTGTAATGCCCCGATAGGTTGTATAACTGAATTAATGGCTCTAAGATCTGTCAACAATCTCCATTTACCTGATTTAATAACAAAGACTGGAGAATTCCAGGGGGAAAATGTTGGAGCTATGTGTTCTTTTTCTAATTGTTCAGTAACTAAATTCTCTAACGCCTCCAGTTTCTCTTCACTCAGTGGCCATCGTTCTATCCGAATTGGCTTATCTGTTAACCATTTTAAAGGTATAGGTTCTGGAGGCTTAGCAATGGCTGCCATCAAAAATGGTATCCTAAGCCTTGGCGGGAACTTTTTCTTTCCACTTTAAGCAGTTCCTTCAAATCTTGCAAATTTTTTCCTGGTCCCATACCAGGGACATACCGTATTTCATGCATCATATGTTGACTTGAGGACTCTATAATTGTTCTGGAATTAACACTTGTGCTCCCCATTGTTGTAATAAATCTTCTCCCATAAATTTATAGGTACAGAAGTTGTAATTGGTTAAATAGTCCCAGGTTGTCCATCGGGCCCTTCACAATGCAAAATGTAACTACTTTGATATACTTCAGGGGCTTTACCAACTTCAACTATGTTAAATTGAGTGGATTGAATTGGCTACACAGACGGCCAGTGCTGTAGAGAAATGATTGAAATGTCCACTCCTGTATCTACCAATCCTTTAAGTTTTTTTCCTTGAATGGTTATTTCACAGGTAGGATGCTTATTGGTAATTTGATTCACCCAATAAGCTGCTTTGCCTTGTTTATTTGTGCTTCCAAATCCTCCTGTTCGTTTAGTTTCTGCTTTCCCTATTTCCATATGTGGCACAGTCAGGAGCGGTGCTATACACTTTCCTGGCTCTGCTTTCCAGGGAACAGAAGTAGATATAACAATTTGAATTTCCCCCTTATAATCTGAATCAATGACTCCTGTTTGTACCTGTACCTAGAAGTAATCCTACTGTCCCCCCGGCAAGGGTCCACAGACTCCTGTTGGCCCCTTTTGCGGGAGTTCCCCAGGCAGAAGGCTCACAGCTTTTGTGCAGCATAAATCTACCGTGGCACCACCTGCTGTGGTGGGGGGCAGGCGTTGTACAGGGGTGAGGGAGTGGCCTGAGCTGGAAATGCCCCAGTTTGGAATGGGGCCCAGGACGGGCCCCTCATAGCATTTCCTGAAATCAGGTTCACATCTTTATCAAACTTAGAGTGACACTGATTAGCCCAGTGTTTTCCTTTTTTGCATTTTGGACATATTCCAGGCTCAGCAGTTTTCTTTTTACCCCCAACTGGCGGCCTGACTTACTGATTTTTTCGACCTTCTTATGACCGTGTTTCCCACAGTTAAAACAAGCTCCAGGAAACGAAGTATTTCCTTTACCTACTGTCAGTCCTGCAATTGCCTGGGCTAGCAGAATAGCTTTATGCAGATTACCTCCGATACCATCACAAGCTTTAATATACTCAACCAAATGTGCTTTTCCTCTAATAGGTCACAGAGCGGCTTGGCACTCAGGATTGGCATTGTCAAAAACTAATAACTGCAACACTGTATCCTGAGCAGCCGAATCCGCAATCACCTTTTTAAGAGATTCCTGTAACTGAGCTGTAAAATCTGCATAAGATTCTTTCAGTCCCTGTTTGACAGCACTAAAGGAAGGATATTGTTCTCCTCCTGAAGTGATTTTTTTCCCAAGCTCTAATGCACACTCCTCTAAGCTGCTCTATAGCATCATCCTGTATGACCACTTGTGCACCTGAACCAGCCCAGCCGCTGACCCCCAAACTTGGTCTGCAGTTATATTAATTTGAGGTTGGGCCTGGGCATTGTGAGCAGCCTGGATGGAAGTTTCATCTACCCACCAAGTTTTAAATTTTAAGAACTGAGCAGGAGTCAGACAAGCTCGAGTAAGAGCGTCCCAGTCAGTAGGAATCATCCGACTGGAGACAGCAACATTCTTTAACAGTCCCATTACAAAAGGAGAACCTGGTCCATATTGATTAATAGCTTGTTTAAATTCTTTGAGTAATTTCAAAGGAAAAGGCTCAAATATAGCCATAATGTTCCCCTGTTGATCATCTGGGTGTAATATAACAGGGAACTGCCAAGCATCCATATAACCCTCTCATCTAGCTTGCTGAATTCCTGCCTGAGAGCGGTCGCTCAAGGCGCTGCTTGGACAGTCACTGGGACAACAACTTTTCACCCAGTGTCCTCCAGAAAAGAAAGATCCGGAGGGTCAGGCCACTCTTTTTCTTCAAAATAATGAGGGGGTGTAGAGGGGTAGGGACAAACCTCTCCCTCCTTTGCCACTTTAGCTGGCAAACAAACCTGCTTTGTCATCTCTTCTGTTACTTCGTTGTACTCTCCTTCTTCCTCTGATTCCTCCTCATCATCATCTGTGTGGAAAGGCTCCAAGGTGGAACGAACCAGAGCCCACACTGACCAGACAGTTATAGGAATATCCTCAGCACCATCCTTATATGCCTTTTTTAAGTGTGCTGCCTGCCTTTTCCCAGACCTCTACATTCATAGTCCCTTGGTCCAGAAACCAGGGACAATATTTCTCTACCGCACTAAAAAGCTGCATAAGTTGGCTAGTGCTAACCTTCACTCCCTGTTTTCTGAGGAGCTGCTGAAGCAGACTCAAATAAGCCTTGTGCCTGCTCGACCCTTGTCCCATTGTTACCCTGATGCTTCTGAGCTCCCCTTCTTACTTACCATGGGGATTGCTTAAGAGTACTTGGGTGTCCTCCAGCATAGTTCTGTGTTCTCCAACCATTGCTCCGGCGACCCTTCGACCTGGGTTCGAGCCCCATGTTGGGTGCCACCTACCAAGACCAGCTCGGTCGTGGAGACCCCAACCCAGCGGCACTAGAGGAATGAAGACAAAGACCCAGAAATAAAGTACAGTGTGGAATCGGCTAACAGCCTTGAGAGCTGAGAGCCACAAACAGAGTTTTACCCACATATTTATTGACAGTAAGCTTGCGATAAACATCGTTTCTATAGATTATAGATTAGCTAAAAGCATTCCTTATGGGAAACAAAGCATTCTTAGTGAGGAGCAGAGAAACAGGCTCTGGCTGATTATCTGCAGCAGGAACATGTCCTTAAGGCACAGATCGCTCATGCCATCGTTTGTGGTTTAGGAATGCCTTGAGCAGTTTTCCGCCCTGGGTGGGCCAGGTGTTCCTTGCTCTTATTTCAGTAAACCAGCAACCTCCAGCATGAGTGTGATAGACATCATGAGCATGTCACATTGCTGCAGAAATCCTATTTATGGCCAATTTCTTTAAGGCCTTTTTATGACAGGCTTAGGGCCTGTTCCCAGAACCCACTAGATTTAGACAACCACTGATCTCCTTTACTCTGTATGGATTAATTTACACCTTCTAGTCTATTCCTATATAAGTTATAATTGTGTACATATCAATAGTTCATATTTTTTCTTGCTCTGTAGTATGGTATCACATATATGCACCACAATTTATCTGTTCACTTGTTTAGGGACACTGGGTTGACTCCAGTTAATTATTACAAATAAGTCTGCTATGAATATTTGTGTGCAAATCTTTCTATGGACTTAAACTTTCATTTCTCTTGGCTGGATACTTAGGAATTGTATGGCTAGATCACATGGTTATCTAATAGAGTCTTGGTGTGGATTCTGAGCCTGGTTTTTTCTTTTTAAACACATAGTTAAAAGGGTTGGATTTTATCAGTTCAGCTCTTTGCACTAGAATCTTCTAGGAGTGAGGAGGGTGGGGAGAGGGTTCCAGTCAAACTTCCAAAGCCTGTAGTCCAAGGACTTCCTGGTCTGTTGTGATAGTAGAGACACTCTTTCCTCCAAGGCAGCATCTCTGGGTAGCTGCCCCTCTTCTACCTCTCCAAACCTATGGGGCTTGAAAGGGATTTTATAATCCAACCCTGCACTCCCCCAGAGTGAGCCTTTCTTATCTAGAAGGTTTCTTTAGAAGGTGCTGTCTGAGAATTGCCACCTCTGGGCCACTCTGGGCAATTTGCCTGTCTTCTCTTTCCATCTTTGCAGCTCTTGTGCCTGTTCAATCAACAGTTCCCACTTGGGGTTGGGGAAGGTTCTCCTTCATCTGGACATTTCCAGAGTCATCTATCACAGGGTTTCTCCTGCTTTGCAACAGTCTGCCTGCCCTGAGGCTCTGGCCTAATTCTCTGTTGTTCTTGCAGGACTCAGGGCGGTGTTCATGTGCACAAGGATGGGCTGACGGTCACTTCTCCAGTGCTAATGTGGGTCCAGGTAAGCGTAGGGATTCCTGTTCTCCTTCTGTCCCCAGCCTGTCTCACTGGCAGACTCGTTGATTTGCTAGGAAGTCCAAAGGTGGCAGCCAATGAGAGCATCTGTTGAGACCAGGTCCTCATGGGAAAGTGGAGTTAGCATGGCTCCTGGGACCAGGCCCAGCCTCAGCTGGTGTCAACACTCCCAGGCTCAGAGCTTCCAGGTACTGGAGCCACAGTAGATGGCAAGTCCTGCCATTAACCATCTTTAAAATACCACAGAGCAAATCTTTTCCAAACATCTGCAGTCAGGCCTTGTGGCCTCCCTTGTACCATGAAATACAAACATAGGCTGGGCGTGGTGGCTCACACCTGTAATCCCAGCACTTTGGGAGACCGAGGCAGGTGGATCACCTGAAGTCAGGAGTTCAAGACCAGCTTGGCCAACATGGTGAAACCCCATCTCTACTAAAAATACAAAAGTTAAGCCGGGCATGGTGGCACATGTCTGTAATCCCTGCTACTCAGGAGGCTGAGACAGGAGAATCACTTGAACCTGGGAGGTAGAGGTTGCAGTGAGCTAAGATTGCACCATTGCACTCCAGCCTGGATAACAAGAATGAAACTCCATCTCAAAAAAAAAAAAGAAAAAGAAAAAAAGAAATACAAACATAGCCCTTAGGGTCTTAGTGCTCAGCCTCCAAGATCCCTTAGCTCCCTAAGCATTCAGAATGGCAAGTTATGGCCTGGCCAGTCAGACTCATATCAGTCCCAAGCCAGGCCTGCCTCTGAGCATCAACAGGAAAGGAGAATGCCTGTAGCAGGATCTGGTGACCTAGGGGGCCACAGGAGCAGGGATGTGGAAAGCACAGAGAGGCATGGTAGCACCAGGGGCTACCTCATCATATGCTACAGGGTCCCCAAGTCCCTGAAACTGGAGGCCAATTAAGTGTGTGTCTTCCAAAAGCTTTTTTCTGTCCTCCAATACCTATCTAACCAGTTTCCTATATTAAATTCTTTTTGTTAAAAATAACTAGTATGATTTCTTTTTTATTGGTGTAACCCTGATTCATACACTGGAGAATTGGGGTAAAGGATGAAGTTTTATCCAGACAAACTGGCTAGAATGTACTTCAGAGGGAGCTGAGCCAGACCAAGGGGCAGAGTGGGAGGGTCGGGGGTTAGAGGCAATGGTCAGTGTCAGGAGGTCCCAGTGATGATGGCGAGGGCATCTCATAGGCCAAGGCCTTCACCTGGGGAGGTGAGCAGTGGGTGAGAGCCAGGCTTGGGGGCGGGGCCAGGGTGATTTCTCATCTGACACAGCCTCCAGGACCAAACTTGATCCTAGCTCTGCCAGCCCCTGTTCCGGCTGTGCCCCACTCCCTGCCCGAGGTTTGATGGGCACAGATAGAGATGGCATCCACAGCCAGGGCTGAAAGGAGCCCTCCCAGCAAAGGCTGGGGGTGGTGGAGTCAGGCAAAAGTGAGAGAGTCTTCTCTGCCTTCAGGAAAACACAGGTCAGAGAGAATCTCTAATTCCTGCTGTGAAATCTTAGGAGGATGGTGCAAGCTCTGCTGGGCACCACCATCCATCCCACTCATTGGGTTTCGCTAGAAAGGAGAGTCCAACCAGACAGTAGAGGCTGGAATAGGGGCCTGGAACAGGCGGCCATCATCTCTACCCACTCCCTCCAGCCTCTGGCTCCTGGATACAGGGAGTCTGGGCCTGATGCTCCACTCTTATGGGAGCTCTCTACTTTGCTCTTCACTTCCCTGTTGCAGTAAAGTCAGATCACTAATATAGTGGCTTGAAAATGCAAATAAAAGAAGCCAAAAGTTGGCTGCCTTACTTTGTTTGTTTTTGAGACAAGGTCTCACTGTGTTGCCCAGGCTGGAGTGCAGTGGTGTGATCATGGCTCACTATAGCCTCAATCTCCTGGGCTCAAGTATCCTCCCTCCTCAGCCTCCTGAGTAGCTGGGATTACAGGCTCATGCCACCACACCCAGCTAAATTTTTCATTTTTTTGTAGAGATGGGATCTCATGATGTTGCCCACACTGGTCTTGAACTCTTGAGCTCAAGTGATCCTCCTGCCTTGGCCTCCAAAAGTGCTGGGATTACTGGTGTGAGGTGATGGCAGGCACCTGTAGTTCCAGCCACTCGGGAGGCTGAGATGGAAGGATCATTTGGGCCTGAGAGGTTGAGGCTGAAGTGAGCTAAGATTGCACCACTCCATTTCAGTCTGGGAACCAGAGCAAGACCCTGTCTTGAAAAAAAGCCGGGGAGGGGGGGAGTAAAATTTGAGCGTTGGTGGTTTATGATTCCATTTATTTAAAATATTTTTAGGATAGTTGACGTTTTTATTTGATTGATGCCTACTTGTTTAATTTCTGTACTCTAGTGCTTACAAATCCCAAGTCATGAGTTTTTTCATCATCTGCCCAGAGTCCTCTGCTGTAATGGCAGGCACTTGTGTTTCAATTCTGAGGCTTGCGTGTCTGATTCAGTGGTTCTGTACGGTCATGGTGGGTTCTGTTTTTCTTCTCAGGCACTGGATATCATCTTGGAGAAGATGAAGGCTTCAGGCTTTGACTTCTCTCAAGTCCTAGCCTTGTCCGGGGCAGGCCAGGTTCGTTTGCAGCAGACTCTGTCTGCCATGTGAGGGTGACTGTCCTGGGCAGTGGTGCTGGTGTTGAAGAGATGGCTCCCCTTGGATGGGGAGCGGCTCATTCTTGACAGGCACTGCACAAATTTCACTGTGAATAAAAATCCCTACAACTATTTTACTTTGGAGGCTGTATAACTTGTCTCATTGCAAAAGGATCTGAGACAGTTCTTAGGAGTAAGTGTTATATAAAATAGGACTCTTGGTGAGAGAACTGAGTAGAGGTCCTCTAAAGGGGATGGAGGAAGCAATTGACATGAATTTATTATGACTGCTTGGGGGCACCACAATTGCTTTTCTATTTCCTGAAAGTAAAAGCAAAGTCAAAAATGATCCTAATAATGATAGTTGTTTCAGTAGAAGGAAGAGTATTAATAATGATATCAAAGTACATTGACTGAACACTTAGTGCATGCCAGATACAACTCTGAGGCCTTTCCAGATACCATCCAACTTAATCCTTACGATTCTACAGGGTGGTGCTGTGGAGTGCTTGGTACACACGCAGGGCATCCTGTCTGGGTTTGATCCCTGGCTCTGCCATTCACAAGCAGTGACCTGGGATGCGTCATCTGGCATTCTGGTGCCCCCGTATTCTCATCTGTCATAGGGTCATTGTGAGTGTAAGTACATAGCACAGTGCCTCCTATTAATACACAGTAAGCATTATTAAAGCTTGGGCTTCTGCTATGATCGTTAATATTTCTATGAGGCACAGAGAGGTGATGTCACTTACCCGAGATCACACCGTGCTGGGAGTGGGAGTCAGGACCCAAGTCCATCTCATCCAGTCCCTTGGTTGTGCTGGGATCACTTTTCTCCATGCTAGATTGCCATATTTTCAAATCCTTACTAGGATGTAACTAATTTTTCTGAAGATGCTTCTTCCTCCATGACCTAACAGGAATTTATTGTTTTGGTTCTTGTTAAATACAACAGAGATTCCCTGGGTGATCTTGTCTACTTCTGTCTCCTGAATCCCAGGCCTGGACACCCATCTCCCTCCTAGATATTCCCTGACCCCCATGACTGAATATCCCACAAATGCCTCAAACTTAGCATGTCCCAGACTGATTCCTACCTCCTCCTTTCTGGGTTCTTTCTCAGGGAATTCTCTCCATCCACCCAGGGCACAACTCAATTGTCATCCCTGACTCCTCCACCTTCCCACCCCACATCCAAGGGTCCTCACGTCCCACTGATTTGTCTGTGACTCTTGACTCTACCATGTCTTCTCCAGCACTACTTGCTTGTCATTCTTCTCCAGGTCTCTACCGCAGCCTCCCTGCCTCCAGCCTACCTTCCCCGTGACTCCCACAAGCCCTTCATACATTCAGCCCTGTCCACGCCACTCCCCCTGGTAATCCAGGGTTCCCACCACCTCCAAGATAAACCCCAGCCTCCTGAGCATGGTTTCAGGCACTCAGTGCTCAGGCTGTCTCCTTTCTCTTCAGCCCATCACCTACCCCCAACCCAGCCTCAGGCCCACTGCTTAGAATGCCACCCTTCCCGGGACCTGCCTGGTGCCCCTCACCTGCAGATTCTCTGCATGCAACACACTCTAGGACCCTTTCCTGATACTCACGACTGCTTCCACCCATCTGTACCTGAGCTGGTCAGGTGCCTCTGTTCCCACGGCCCTGTCGCTGCAGCTCCATAGGGTTTTGTAATTGTACGCTTGTGTCCTTTTCCCTGACTCAACTCAAATAGCCTGAAGAACAGGGACGATAGTATCCTATTGATCTGTCCCAAGCCTGGCATGATCTATGTGCTTAATAAATGTTCGTTGAATGAATGAATTAATTAATGAATGGGGTGAGTGAATAAATAAATGAATTTCAGGTAATATTACAAGCAATGTCTTTAAATGCAGTTTTACAAAAGGTATCAAAATCCAGACCAATAATTAGTTCTTGGACCTTTTCTATAAGTTGTAGGGTAGACAGGGCAGAGTTCCCCCCCCATTTTCTTGACATGGAAACCAAGTCTCAGGAGGGTGATGAGCTCTGTGACTAAGTGGCAGGGGCAGATGCGGAGCCCAGTTCTTTGGCATGTGGTCTGGGGTCTTTCTGTGTCTCCAGGAGGCTGTGACACCAGTGTGTGGCCATGTGAACATGTGCTTGGGTTTCCCAACAGCAACACGGAAGTATATACTGGAAGACTGGAGCCCAGCAGGCACTGACAAGCCTATCACCAGACCTCCCGCTACACCAGCAGCTGCAGGTAGCTGTGACTACATTGTGTGAGTGTGAGAAACTTCTGCAGAGTCCCACGTCCTGTGGGTCCTGAAGCCTGCTCATCTCAGTGTTGCAGCTATGCTCAGGCACCCTCACCAGAAGAGCTTTCAACCTCAGGCTTTTGGGGAGAGATCCCATTGGGCCAGTTCTAGCTTACAGCACAAAGGGCTATCCCATGTGTCTCCAACCAAGGTCACTTGGGAAGAAGCGTCACGACTGCCGTGATGGGCAGTGTGACCGCCAGCCCTGGGGCAGCCCTCCAAGTCAGCGGATGGAGCTTAAGCCTGCGCCTTTGCCCTCCTTCCCAGGACTGTTTCTCCATCAGCGACTGCCCGGTGTGGATGGACTCCAGCACCACAGCCCAGTGCCGCCAGCTGGAGGCTGCCGTGGGCGGGGCTCAGGCTCTCAGCTGCCTCACGGGGTCCCGTGCCTACGAGGTAGGCTGAGGATGGAGGGGGTGCAGGCCGTGGTCTGGCTGCAGGCTCTGGAGGCATAGTGGGTGACCTGCCTCTGTGGGGATCACATGAGGTCGTGGAGGTGTTGGCCCTGCAGAGCCAGGAACAGGCACTCTGGCCCCTGGGTCCTGATCCAGGCCACCTGCCGCCCTGTGTGTTCCCAGGCCAGGCTGGGTGTGCACATGGCTGTGCTCCTGACACGGAGGTGCTGTGCTTGGGGGTGAGGAGGGCTCCTCCTCTCATTGTCTGTAACCTGGGGATTACAACAGGACTTATGTTTTGGGTAGGTTTGAAGTTGAAAGAAGCCAGTGCATGTAAGGCACTTAGTGCAGTGCCTGGCAAAGTTAAAAAAAAAAAAAAAAAAAAAGAATGTCTCTGTTCCACTGGTTCAGCGATGTCCCCAGGGGTGATTGTGATTAGGCCAGCTTGGGTCTTATGACCCAAGTAAAAGTTTTGGGGATAGGGCCAACCCTACTTGGGCCACCTGAAATAACAATATGTGGATGGGGAAAATACCCCGATCCCCGCTCTGGTGCCTTGGTCAGAACAGTCACCATGCTGTGTGAAGAGCAAGGGTCATTCACTCAGTGTTGTCCGGTCCTGATGTGGGAGAGGCCCTCCAGGAAGGCCCGAAAGTTACTCACTTCTCTATCCTGTGGGTGCAGAGCCATTGTTTACTGCCTGAATATTTGATTACTAAGGACATTTGAAGGATTTAAAGGCCAAAATCCCATTGTTCAGTAGATATCAAGCAGATTTAATGCTGATTTTAAAAATATTCATTTATTAGAGATGGGGTCTCACTGTGTTGCCCAGGCTGGACTCCTGGGCTCCAGAGCTCCTCCCACTTCGGCCTCTTGAGTAGCTGGGATTACAAGCACACAGCACCATGGCCGGTTGGGGCTTACTTTTAAAAGCTTTCATGGTACCTACTCCTATACAGAGCTTGCTACAGTAAACTTGCTTTATGGAGGTGATTATTCATTCTGTGTAGGATTTGGGTTCCTAAGAATTTATATTTCTTTTCCAGCGTTTTACAGGAAACCAAATTGCAAAAATTTACCAGCAGAACCCCGAGGTCTACTCACACACGGAGGTTGGTTAAATGTTCCTGTTTGATTGAAAGTCACAGTTGAATTCTTCTCATAATCCATTAGAATAGATACATCTCATGTGCAGTGACTGAAAACATTGATAAGCAGACATTAACCAATGATATATTCGATGTGCTTTCTTCTCATTGTCAGGACATTTTCAAAGAGGAGGGGAAGAATGGAATGTGGGAAAGAGAAGTCAGGGGTTCTCCTGACCAGAAGGGTGAGGGTGAAGGTCCAGGTGGGAGCACTGGGGACTGACATGTTCCCGAGACCACCTGAGTAGAAGATCTGGGTGTCTGAGCAGGCTGTGTCTGCTCACTTTCCTATGTGGTTAACACAGGAGGACTACCAGGCACATGGCTGGCGCGGAGTCAGTGTTTTCTTTGGAAATGTGCAGGACTAGGCCTTTGTGTCCCCAGCTGTGGCCCTTCAGCCAGAGCCTCTGTCACAGGAACCCAGGTTCATTCCTGGCTCCACAGCTGCTGAAGCCAGCGCTTGTTGCTGCCTGAGAAACAGCCCCACACCCTGGCTAGTGATTTTCATCTTGTGATAAGGAAACGATCAGCTCACGTTAAACCAAAGCGCCTTTTTAATCTTAGAAATTAACATGTGGTGTATTATTTAATGATTCGAGGTTCCAGATTACTCTGCAGCATTAGCCACTAATGTAGGCTTTGGGTGGAGTGGTGAAAACCCTCCCTAAATTCTGTGTGTGGAACGAAGTTGGCCTGACCGAGGACAGGGGGTGATAACATTCTCTCCACAGTTCCAAAGGCCCACGATTCTCATGCGGAAGTACAGACCCTCAGGGTGGCATTGAAAATCCATCATTTATTTCTCTGGCTACTGCTCAGGGTCTGTGGCTTCTGAGGAGTCAGCTTTCCTGAAGCCCTGAGAGTGTCCTGGTTGGTTCTGAGGCCACACATCCACTTCCCTTGTGAGCAGAAGTAAATGCCAAGGAAATAGAGGAAGGAAATCCGGGCACACGTTCCCCAGCATGTGGATTCTGGATGGAAAGGCAGCTTCCCTAAGCCCTTTCTCATAGGGCTTTTGGCTTTTGTCTCTTTTGACCTTGGCAGTTTTATGGCCCATCAGAAACTGTAGAGAATGAATGCTCTCCCGAGGAGTCCGCTCATGGTATTCCAGCAGCTCCTATCTGAGATGCACAGTCTCCACCATTATTTGGGCCTTTTGCTGAAAGTTTCCACTTCCCTCTCCAATTTTTTTTCATGCTATGTGTGTGTCAGAAGCATTCAGTAGCGCAGGGTGTGTGGAAGTAAGGCACCTCTCACTGTTTCTTTCCTTTACAGAGAATTTCTTTGGTCAGTAGCTTTGCTGCTTCTCTGTTCCTTGGCTCTTACTCCCCTATTGACTACAGCGATGGTGAGCCTCGGGGTATGGGGTGGGTGCCTGGGCAGCCTGCATGTGGCATGTGGGTGTGCAGGCAATGGGAGCCCCATCTACCCTGAGTGGGTGCCAATCTTGTAGCCCGGTCATCTATTGCCAGGAAGGAAGTGTATTCATTATCTTTTGCCACTTAACAAATGGCCCCAACACTTAGCAGCTGAAGACCACCATGTTTATTTTCTCACCTAGTGTCTGAGAGTCAGGAATGTGGGGGCAGCTTAGCTGGGAGGTACTGGCTTAGGATCTCCCACAAGGTGGCAGTCAGGCTGGCAGCCGGGGCTGAAGTCATCTTCAGGGGCTAGAGGATCCGTTTCCAGCATCATGCACAGGACTACAGGCAAGAGGCCGCAGTTCCTCACATGTGGACCTCTTTATGGGGCCATTAGTGACATTGCAGAGAGGGAGGGAGGAGACAGAGGCCAAGCAGAAGCTGAGCAGTCTTTTATACCCTAATCTTTAAGTGATGTGCCATCACTTTTGTCTCATCTTACTGGTCACACACTAAGTACAGCTGACCCAGTATAATGTTGGGGGGAACCTCACAAGGGGTGAAGACCAGGAGGTTGGGATCAGCAGGGGCAATCATGGAGCCTGGCTCCTGCAAGGAGCTATTAAAGTTTTTGTTTCACATTTGGTGAACTCATGAGATTTATGAGCTTCTGGAATCAAAACGCTAAAAAAATAAACTGCGGATGATGCCAGTGAGGGGGGAAAGCTGGGAGGAGGTTGCTGCAGGAACTCTTGGATGAGTCTAAGAGTGAGAAGCGTGTGGACAGAATGGGGGTGGAGAATGCAGGGCAGGAGCCCAGAGCCATCGACGTGGCTTCAGAATGGAGCCTGGGATGCTCTGAGCCTCGTGGGAGTTCATGGGAAGGTTTTGAGGGCTGTTGTGTGCCAGGCTTTATTCTGGTTTCAGGAGAGAGAGTGACTAAGGAGTGCTGTTAAGCTTCCCTCACAATCTGAAGGAGGCAACAGGGTTCCCTACAGCTAGCTCCGTAGAACTCAGACAGGCAGAACAGTCAACTTGGAGTAGCCTGCATGTCTACCCGTGTTCTGCACTCCTGCCACAGGGCTGATAACCGCAGCAGCTGCGGCGGGGAGCATTCCGGAGGTTTATGTTCCTTAGCCGCAGCTGGGCCCTCCACTCTGCTCCCCTTCACTCACCTGAGATGGCACCTCCTAATTTCACCTGGGCAGGTGACACCATCAGCATCCCAGCCCACCTCTGTCTGCCTCCACACTGGCCCAGTGGAGGAGGAGGTCTCTCCACCCATGCTCTGGGTTCCCTGTCCTTTCCCATCCTCAGGGAAGCCTTGGGAGGAGGATGTTTTAGGAAGGAGCTAATAGGTTGATCTCAGTGACCAGGAGGAAGTTTAGAGGACTCTGAGACCTTTCCTTGAAAGGTCAGATGAGATTGAGAAATCCCTGGGGGCTGACCTGGAAACCTAAGGGACATAGAGAGTGGTTACTGGTCAGTGTGTTGCTGCTAGTTCCAGGCCCCCTGGGAGGTCTCTGAGCAGCAGATTTCCAAGCTAACTGTAGTGTTTGAATTGATGAGGAATATTTGGAGGAAGTGCGGTGCCAGGTGTTTCCAAGGGCCCCTAGGGCCTCTGGTTCT